>NC_068408.1:4368824-4693824 GCF_023724105.1 Carassius gibelio | reverse complement strand
TTTCCCCTTTCTTCCAAGCGTCCACACCATTATGTAAATGATCTTCAATGGTGGGGTCACCGCTCAGTCTTCCACAGACCACCTTTGTCTCCGTTTTTGGACCCGACAGGAATTACAAGCATTGCTTCCCTTTTTATCACATTCCTTATCACTTTGGGTTTTCACCTCTTCTTTCCTCTCCACAGACCATTTCTGTCAAAGAAAGAAGCGGTTCACTCTGAATGAGCCGAATACAAACCTATAATCTTCTAGAAAGCCTATCATTCAAACCAAAACTATATCCTCAGAAAACCCCTAAGTCAATTGCCATATGATGCCATTTCGTAAGTGCAATCCACCGCCGGATATTGTGGATCTGACTTCCTGTTGACCCTGGTCATGTGACTGTAAGCAGGAAGTCACTAGAGCTGATGAAGGTGCCAGACTGGTTTGGCTGCCTTCGGTTCGTCATAGACTAAGTGCTGCTGCTGCTATTGTTCCTCTCGGTCACCACGGTTTGATTGAACAACGTCCACTAAACACAGTATAATTACAGGATCCGCTCTGGTCAGTCGTGGCACAGATTCTTTCAGGCAGTGAGTTTACGTTTTATTTTTGTGAATATGAAGGACACTGATGCTTTGGCTTGGATTGAAGTTAAGTGGAAGCGGTTGTAGTTTTTACTGCAAGTGGAAATGGATGTGATCTACCTCCTGGTTTATTTTCTGTTTTGGAATTGAAATGTCTCCATTTCTGTGCATATATCTGATCTTACATCAGTGTGTGCGTCACTCTTGGCCAGAGGATCATATAATGCATGGATATATTTGTTGGGCGATTGATAATATGTAGCTTAACTAGTTGATGCTAAAGTGGTTTCTAGGCTATTTCCCAATTTCTGGGGCAAATTTGGCATGCTAATAAAAATATGCATAAATAACATAATACATGGATATTGGCTAAAAAGAAAAGGCAATTTTATTTGAACTATTTTAAAGCTATTTGGTACTGAATAAAGTATAAGTTGGACTGTATTTATAATTTCTCTTGATTTTCTGAAAATTATAAGATTTTTGCCAAAAGAGGTATGATTTTTTATTATAACATAAATTGATATAATCTACCAGCCATTTTGTAATGGTTTTAAAATAAGACTCTTATGCTTGTCGAGGCTGCATTTATTTGTTCAAAAGTACAGTAAGGTTGTGAAATTAGGTTGTGAAAGTACAGTTCAAAATAACAAAATATCTATTTGAATGTATTTCAAAATATACTTTATTCATGTAATGTAAAAGTAAATTTTCAGCAGCAGCTATTACTCTGTCAAATGATCCTTTGGAAATTGGCACTCGAGACAGGTTTCTTTTTATTATCAATTTTGACATATATATATATAAATTTCTTTTGTGGAAACCATGATACATGTTTTGATAAAAATCATTTCCAAATAATAATATTTATTTATCTTTTGTAACAATAGAAATGTCAAAGGCATCATTGCTGAATAAGTTGTAGTGTAAATATTAAATCCGGTTTCTCTGTGTTTGTTGAAATACTACAATATTTTGTCATTTAAATAGTTATTTACTGACTTTAAGTAATGCCCTGACTATTTTCCCCACACTAATTGTCCATAAAGAAAATCCCTACAGACTTCAGCACATCCGAACACACAAGTGAAGTGTTGTACTGTCCTGTAAGCGCTGCTAGTTTCCCGTCTCTTGTGGTCTGGTGCTCAGATCCAGCAGCATATGGACTGTGGAAGAAATCTGGCCTATCAAAGACTTTGTGATAAAGATCTCTGGAAGCTTCAGCTAGTAAACAGCACCATAAAAGCGGCTTTTGGGGTGGAGCACGAGAGAGAAACTTGAAGCGGTGCCCAACACCAACGAAGCCGCAACTTCTACAACAGCTCTCCCCTCCAGTCTCACTCACTCTTCACTGTTTTTCCTTTCCTTTCATTCCCATTGCACAACAATTTTCAGTCCTTGCACTACTGAATTAGAGGTGGGAATCCTTATTGTAAAATAGCGTGTGGATAAATGCCAGTCGTTGTAAGGAAGTCATCCATGATGCCTGAACTAGGCGCAACAACATTTACATAATGCCATGAAGAAACCTCAAGGCCTCTGTCGGTGGTATAGCTCTCCGCAGTCCTGCCATGCAGGACATTGAGCGGTTTCATACTGGACTGACAGAAATATACTAGCAGCTTTATGAAGCCAGACTCAATCACGCCCCCTAGTGCTTGCCTTAAAACAAATGCTTTTAGATTTCAGTTCTGATCAAATGAAAAATGTGCATGTGATTTATTAATTTGCATATGGACTGGAGTAGCCACCTACAGTGAACTGACAAAAAAGTTAGTTTTGCACAAATAACAACCGCTAGCATTTTCTCCAGAAAATTTTCAAATCTAGTTGTTTTGACATTACGCTTTGAATTGAATTCTTTATTTAATTAGATTTTGCAGACTTTAAAGTATACTTTTGCTCAGATTTAATTCTCACACAAATTAAACACAGACCGAAAATTATTGTGCAGAAATTAAAGTATTTGTGGAAAGAGTTTTATAGAAATCTCAGGAAGGTTTGATATTTGTGGCCATCTTGCCACAATTAGAGGCTGTTATTGCATCCTTCGCAATTAATACCAGGAGCACTTTATTAATTCCTGTCTTTTTCCATTCATCTTTTCTTAGCAATTCAACCTTTCATCATCATACGCATGTGTTACATGCAGCATCATGTTATGGTTTGGTGACTATAATGGTGATTCAGATTTTGTAGCATTAAATTATATCAAATAATGAGAGGAAATTGAAATGGGAGATCAAATCTTGGTGTGAAAATACTGCAGATTAAAATGATGAATGCAGAAACACATGGACTACGTTTGACCAAGACCCTTGACAAGTTAATTCTTTGAAGCAATCTAATAGAATTTCAATTCTAAAGTATTCAAGTCTATTTACTTTACATGAATTAGTCATTAATGATTTCATAAAATGTCTTCATTGGCTGCCAGGGCATTAGTAAGCACTAGAAATGCAAAATACACATTTTAATTTTGAATTTAATATCATTCTAACACACATTCCCATACAGCTTTATAGAAATATACTCAGTGAATGTAACTAAATGGTAAAATTAATCTTGATTCAATGGAATCAAATCAATTTCATTTGAAAACTACACAACAAAAACATACCACACACGAAAGTGACCATCCAAAAAATGATGCTCGCACATTGCCATGCTGCATGCAATCAACCAGTATCAGCCGAAACATAAATAAAATGCACACATAGTTCTTGTATTCCTTCATAATTTCAAAATCAAACTCATTTTATCTTAAAAACATCTGACAGTGACGTTTCTTTTATAACAGTTCGTGTTTCCAGCACAAATGCAGAGCAGAAGAGAAGTCATCACAGTTTGGGGACACAGTTAGCTCCAATATCTGAGTAAAGGGTTTTACCTTTGGTCAAACTCCGAACCCTTTCTCCAAATGTAGATTTGAGTTGTTATGAATCGTTTAGATTCACAGCATACATCAGTCTAAATACATGAAAATCCTCAATATCATCTTTCCATCACTTTCATTTATGCATTATTTATAGTATTCCTGATAACAATACAATGCTTTTATACATGTCTTTATTTCTTGTCTCAAACTTACTGATATTAAATAAACCTTTCGATTCAACATCTTAGTATTTTAAGTGTTCATCCTTATCAAGAAAGGCTGGGCAAGAACATTTTAATTACCTTCAACTGTAAGGCTGTTTCAGTCTCAGGCAATAACCAGACGTCATATCTTGTCCATCTGCACTGAAAGACAAACAAATAATAGATTCATATTTAAAACATAGAGGTGCAGAGTCCCTTAAATGAATAATAAGTAAACCTCTTCATGTGTAAACATGTGTAATAGTCATCTTCATCAACAGCTTGTCATACTCAGCAAAGACCAGCTCTTTCAGATGTGATGCATTTACTTCAAAAGACTCGAAAATGTCCCAGGAACAAAAACAGGAACAAATTCAACTCAGCCTGTCAAATTTAAATTATTTCTACAAATTTATGGAGAGGAACCGTGCTCTTTTTGTAACTTATTCCATTTGTTTTAACAGTTTTGGCCTGAAGTACTTCCCTTACATCTGGCTATCTCTGTTTGATGGTACAAGCAATTTCCTTGTTCAGTACTTCCACTGCAATCAATGCCATGTTTGTTAATTCACATAATGCCCTCTTCAAGCTGGATGAATGAAAAAGTGGCTTTTAAACTGTGTTTACTTTCAAATCTTGTTAAATGTTCACAAATTCAAGGAACAATGTAGACTTAGCAATGCATTTACTGTATATACACTCTTAAACATAAAGGTGCTTAAATTACATTTTAATGTGTATTCAAATATAAAAAAAACATCAATTTTGAATTGCAATAATATTAAAAATTGTTAACTGTTTTTACTGTATTTCTGATCAAATAAATACAGCCTTGGTTAGCATAAGAGACTTCTTTCATCAAAAATGTCACTCACCCCAAGCCCAAATATGAATGTTTTTTTATTCAAAAGTAATCCTTTTTTTCCACTATCCACAAGGATTTTGAGCATTCAACTATTGCACCAGTCGCTTCCTCATGGGTAAATAGTAGTGACATCTCTTGTCATCACAGCATGCACAACGGATGCGCTTGATTAAAAGCATATCATTTGCTTTTTTCAGCAGAGTCATTTTCAATTTCCTGTGAATTAAGTTCAGACTAAAATGTGTAAATTAAATGTTTCACATGCACATATTCACGTATATGTTCAGAAAGCATGACTGAAAGTTAATCGATAAACACGTATATTAGGGGGAAACTTACTGTTAGTGATGTGAAGGGTGTGTGAAGACCAACCCGATCTCACGGCAATTCGTACATTTTTCACAATGTGGCTTATTCATACGAATTCGTACGACCACACTCGTACAAATTCATACGATTGTTGCCAAATAGTACATATTTTACGCTTTGCACAATTCGTATGAATTTGTACGAATGACCTACACCTAACCCCGCCCCTAAACCTAACCGTCACTGGGGTCGTATAAAATGGTACAAGTGAGGTCGTACAAATTCGTACAAATAAGCCACCTCGTAAAATACGTACGAATTGGTCGTGAGATAGCGTTGGTGAAGGCCTGTTCACACCAAGGATGATAACTATAAAGATATAGTTCTTAAAATCATACTCAATATTATAGAATAATGATAAAGGCGCAGAGAAAGGATTATCAGTGGAAACACTTTCAGAAGGATTTTTTTAGCTGATGAATGATAAAACGTTGACAGCCAGCTTGAGAATTTAAAGCAGCAAACCAACATGTGCTTACAGACAATATCGTCCGCTGGTGTGGACGCTAATATCGTTTTCTTTAAGGTTATAGTTCTTTCTGTGAATTGGGCTTTATTGTCAATCAGGCAATCTTCAGCAGCAAGTCAATGGGAATATAAATTGAATAGCTTTTATTTTCAAGAATTCTTTCTGTATAAGAAGAAAATTCAAGGGAAAACTCTTGAATCCCAATTTTTTTAAATGTTGTGTGTGAGCGAGAGTTACAGGAACACAGGCATGTTGAGGTTTCAGGTCACCCATACAGAAATAGAGTTGTTTATTTCAGTCGGCAGCTCCGGATTTCTGGTTTGCACGTGTAAATTACATGTCGCCAACATTAAATATTAAACCTAATCAGTGCTTAATTATTGATGCCATTGCTTTTTATACAGGAGTGCCATTGGTACTTGAGACATCCAGCAAAGAGGCTTTCTGCATTACTGTAGCTTTGAGGTTAAGGTCTCTGGCCACGATTCCCACTCACTTCTCTTTGGTTTTCTTGATTGATGAACACAGGAAGTCTGTAAAAGAGAGAGAAGGAATGGAGAACTAGATCAGGTTGGGCAGTTATGACTGCTCAGAGGAGCTCACAGGACGACTAAGTGCCTGAGTAAACCACAACTGAGTGTTTGATGAGTGTGTGTGTGTGTGTTAGCAGAGGGTTCACTCTGGACCTGAGCATCTGTAACGACTGCACAGGAGTGGTTGGTGATGGAGAAGATGGTTACCCACAATGCTCTGCAGTGGCTCAGGTGGAGATGTCTAAACTGTGTCCCTGCCTGGATCAAGACAATGCTTGATGTTAATCAATAAACTCAAACATTAGCGCAGCAGAAACATACACAGGTTCAGTCTGAGGTCTGCAAATCTGCCAGCACCAGAAAACAGAACTAAATTGTTCAGTTGTTCATTAGTGGTGCTTGGTAAGGCTACAGACATGAATGATACATAAAATGCATTTTTGTGTTATTATATTGTATGTATTGTATGTTTTCTTTATTTCTTTTTTTTTTCTTTTTAAGGCAATCTACTTCAAAATTTCACAGTTAGGCCTATTTACTTATTTCATAGTTTATTTGAACATTTAAAAGTAATTGTATAAGTTAAATGTTTTGAAGTAAGTCCAACAAGATTTTTTTCTAAGCCTTTTAAACTTTTCTAAACAACTTGACCTAAAGTTTATGCATGGTAGACCTTAAAATGGGATGAAACTGAAGGAGGGACCTAAGCCATAACTAAAGATCAGAGTGAGCTTGCATTGCATTCAGTCAAAAAATAAAAGGTCCATTACAGGGAATAATCATTGCTTACACCTAAGGGATACACAAAGTGACTGATTGGCTGGAAATTAGTGGAATAGTCAATACAAACGGGCTGCAATGACAGGAAATGGTTGTTAAAAAAAATAGGAAGTTACTTTGATCAATCAGATGTAATTAAATGTGGTATCAATCAGTATTATGTCCAAATACAAAAGTAAAATGCACTGCTGAAATGTCACACTGACTTTTAAAGAGCCTGATAAGTTTTCATAGCAAGTTGAAAGTTAAAACAGGCAATTACTGTCTTAGTAATTATGCCAAGTAACCAGGGGCGGATCTAGAAAAATATTGATGGGGTTGTGAAAAGGGGGCAGGAATCTTTAAGGGGTGGCAACATATGGCAGACGTATACATACTGAATTTTGTCACGGTTATCACAGTTTGATGATAAATATATGTGCACACTACAAAAGGACACAGGCTATCATTTACAAACTTAATCTCATGCAATCAATGTCTTGCATTTGAAACAGTTATAACAAACATTACAAACATATAAGGAATAAGTGACCATACCCCATAAGCACCACCACACACACTCACTAATGCATACAGTATGCATCAACATGTAATTAAGAGCATTATAAAAGGTTCAGTGTTATCAATATGTCAATTTATTATAAGAAACACAAGACTTTAACAGCCAATGACATTTCCAGCTGGGGAGACTCAACTGATTTTCTACTGTTAAGTGTTAATCACCATCTAACTCAACCAGTCAAGAGCTACATTTAGCCTTAGATGTTATATGAATATTGTCCCTGAAGCATAGGTTTTATTAGCTGACAATAATAATAAAATAAACATAATACACACAAATATAGACACAAATAGAAATGTACTTTTAGACATTGTTTTTGAAAAATATGGTGTTATTGTTTTGGCAAGTTGAAATTAACACATCTGTGAAAACTTGTGTGATATTCCTTTAAAATAATGTTTTAGTATATCTTTTTTTAAGTATATTTTACTAAGCAATTTCTTACATAATTTCTTTGAGTTAGATATTGCCGTTTCTGTCAGTCTGTGTATACGATACACAATTGTAGCTCTCGACATTTACCTGTGGCTATAACTTTATTATGACTCTAATTTATTTTATAGTCTCAAGCATTCAGAAATCATTCAAAGGAAATTAAGCTATGATAAAACCATGGTTTATTTTTGTAAGGGTTGTGATATGCACATTTTTTGTTGAAGAAATTATAAAGCCTGTCTCATCTATAGCAAAAAGGTGTCCAAAAATGAAAGATTAAGTGAATATTAGAATTAAATGTTTGGTCAGTAGCCTAAGCAAGGATTTGATCGTCCTGTAAGTGTAACAGCAGCAATCACATGGCATTTGTAATAACATGTACATAAATTGTTTATTTTGTATTTGCCTACATTATGTATTTTAACAGTGTTATTATTAACCAATCATTATTGCCGCATAATTTTTTTATATAATGCATTTTAAGTCATTTTAAAGGCTATTGATGGCTTAGGTCTGTTTTTATAGCAACAACAACAACAACAAAAAATATTACAGTATATTAATACTTTCTAAATTATTATTTGAAGTAACAAAACCATGGATAATTTGCAGTTACCATGGCTACAAGAACAATGATTTGTGGTGTTATTGTTAAAACCATGGGTAATTTTCGTAAGGGAACCTGAAAAAAAAATAAACTTTTGGAACAGGAATGTGCCTGAAAGTGATAAACAGGCCTCATTTTTACCTAAATGATTTATACTTTATTTTCATATATATTAAAAATGTATAAGTTGTGCATTGTAGCTGACAACTAAATTAACACATTACAATTGTTTTATGACTGCAAGTCTTTCTCCTCAAATGCTATTGTGCTTCAAAATTTGCGTTTGAGCCCATGTGAAAGAGTAGCATAATTTACATATGATTTACAGATTTTAATAAATATCAAACATTTAATTCAATTGTGCATTATAGCTGACACCTACATGAACAATTACAGTTGTTTTTATGACTATAAGTCATTCTCCTCAAATGCTACTGACGTTAGAATAGTGTATAAAAATATCACACGTAACTTTAGAGATGGTCCCCAAATTTGAGACTCGTCCAACGTCCAACGTCAAGCCAACTTTATGTCTGTTTTTTTTTTCCTTACTTTTAGTTTTCTTTTCTCTTCGCTGGATCGCTGATGTACTCTACCCGGGCATAGATGTTCATCCATCAATTATGAACATTCAGCCGCAAACATGAATCAATCAGGTCCACTTCCGTCAAGTATATTTATGACAATTATAATTGCATACAGAGTTAGTGTTGGCGGTATGGTTATGTTCTGGACAACAATCCACACGCCTGTCCAACAGTATTGACGGCAAAATAGACTATGTTTGACAGTCAATATTTGAAAATCGATAATTCTTCTTTTTTTTTTTTATTACATATATATCTGAATATATATCAGAGTTCGGAGCGGGTTCGCAAATCATTTGAGTCAGTTCGGAGCTGGATCGCGAATCATTTGAGTCAGTTCGGGAGTTAGTAGCAGGATTGCGAATCATTTTAGTCAGTTTGGGAGTTCGTAGTGGGATCGCGAATCATTTGAGTCAGTTGTGGGGATCACAAATCATTTCAGTCAGTTTGGGAGTTCGGAGCGGGATCGCGAATCATTTGAGTCAGTTGTGGGGATCGCGAATCATTTGAGTCAGTTTGGTAGTTCGGAGCGGGATCGCGAATCATTTGAGTCAGTTGTGGGGATCGCGAATCATTTGAGTCAGTTTGGGAGTTCGGAGCGACATCGCGAGTCATTTGAATCAATTCGAGAGTTCGTAGCGGGATCGCGAATCGTTTGAGTCAGTTTGGGAGTTCGGAGCGGGATCGCGAATCATTTGAGTCAGTTATGGGGATCGCGAATCATTTGAGTCAGTTTGGGAGATTGGAGCGGGATCGCGAATCATTTGAATCCGTTCGAGAGTTCGGAGCAGCTTCGCGGATCATTTGAATCAATTCGAGAGTTCGGAGCGGGTTCGCGACTCATTTGAGTCAGTTCGGGAGTTCAGAGCGGGATCGCGAATCGTTTGTATCAGTTCGGGAGTTCGTAGCGGGTTCGCGAATCATTTGAGTCAGTTCGGGAGTTCAGAGCGGGATCGCGAATCGTTTGTATCAGTTCGGGAGTTCGTAGCGGGTTCGCGAATCATTTGAGTCAGTTTGTGGATCGCAAATCATTTGAATCAGTTCGTGAGTTCGGAGCAGGATCACGAATCACGAAAGATTTGCGCTTGTAAATTTTCAAATTGGCCATAACCTTTAATTCGTTGCTGCCAACTGGGGTGGCAGCAGGGGTGGCAAGGCTTTCTTTTAGGGTGGCATTTGCAACTAGATCCGCCCCTGCAAGTACCACTACTTTTTGTCAATTTTGTTCATTCACTAAATGCAAAATGGCACATTCAGCTTAAATTTGCCAAGGCAACTGCAGATTTCTTGTTCAGAAATATTTTATAACAATAGATTTACACGTTTTTTGTTGTTGTTGTTTTTTGTAGATACACCTTTATGTGACAGTAAATATGTGAAGTGAACTCTGCTTTCTTAACTACTAAAGCAGCAATCAACCTATCAAGCAAATATATATGATTTTAAAGGGTTGTAGACCTTGACCGCTAAAAACATGTGCCATGCAAACCTCAAGAGCAGAGAAAATAAACAATTGTAAAAGACTGAGCAACAAATAACTAACAAAGAGCACATCAGTGATTCTATAACAGTATGCACATCATTTATCCATTCTGCAACGTAGGAGTGTAAACTGGATGTTTTACCACAATATGATCTTGCATCAATTCTCTAAACCAACAATAAAATATTTGCCAATAGTTCAAAACATCAATTGATATGATTATGATTTGAATGATATCAGAATTATGGTCCAATTTTTCTTTTTTTTTTTTTCACATTACATAAATATATCAGCAGGGTCATTCCGTGTCAACTCAACCAGTGGTTCCAGGCTCAATTTTTTTATTTTGTCAATATATTTTCTGAAGAAAGTGTGTGTGTGGGGGGGGGGGGGGGGGGTGAATATAGATTTTTTTTTTCAGGATCATAACGTAACTTTACAAAGAAATCAGTAGGTCTGTTAAAATCTGTTAAAGTCTTCTCCAAAGTTTGCATGCCTGTAACTCAGTAAGTTTTAAAAATATCTTAACACCCTTTAAGATTTGTGGTCTTAACAAACTTTTCTTCAGGCACCTTCATTTTTAAGTCTTTATTTGTTTCTATTCAAACAATATTGGAATCTCAATTTTTTTGCACACATTTTCAGTGGTCACAATCTTCATTTGGTGGGTCACTTTGCAGTCAGCTGATTCTTTCTTTTCTGTGACATTTAATATTTTGGCTTTCATCACTAGATGTTTATCTTCCTTCAAAGAAAATATTGACAAAATCAAAAATTTTAGCTGGGGAATTCAGAAAATTGGTTGATTTGACACAAAATTATCCACTAGTCATATGATTAATGAATCGATCCGTTTTATATCCATATAGACTGCGTTTGACTTGTTGGGACAACATTTTGGTGAACTTTCAATAGTCTAACTTGGAGTTTTTATGTAGTTTCAAGTTATTCGTATTTCATAGTTTATGTGAATCTACAGTTGCTTTTTTACAGTCAGTCAACACACTTCTTATCTTATGAAAGGCTCTTTTCATCTTTCATTGTAGGACCTGGTGTGATGTAAAAAATAAAATAAAAATTATGTATATATATATATATATAATGTATTTATTTTTCATCTCCTTTATCTGTTACATTTGTGGTCTCTTTGACACAAATCTCGGGAAACATTTACATAATGTCATTTTTTTTTCATTCTTGCCACAGCTTGACAAAAAAAAAAAAAACGGAACCTTCTCCACATCCCTGTTTAGACTGTTGGGGAAAAATTGAAGCAAGAAATTTAGGCTGAAAATATCTGAGGTTTCTCCAGGTTTCTGAAGCTGCTCAGTGTCTGACCCCCAACACACACGGACAGAGCCGCATCAGAGAGACACAAATATTAACACAGTTTCTGGTGTGTGTGAGTGTCAGCCATACTGATTTAGAATCTGGTTATCTGTGTCCATGTTGTGAGTGTGTCAGTCTGTGTCTCACATCCAGGCGCTGTGGACCACCCATACAGAGAATCTGAGTGGGCCACTATTCACTGCTACAGCCCAGTCTCACCACGGTGGCGCCCCTAAAACCAGTCCTGACACACAACTCACTATGTATATGTGTGTGTCTACGCTAAGGCCTGAAAAATAACTATTAATGTCTTAATTTTTAGAGTCCCCCCACCCCAACCAGTCTTAGATCTACATCAAAACCTTTATGTAACAGAGTGATTTTCAATGATGATAATCACTTCAGTTTTGTCCATCCAGAACTAGTTGCACTTTTGATTATTGACCTAAAGTTTGGTCCAGCTTATCCTGGCCAAAAACCAGCCACTTAGACAGTAACCCTATGAAAATGTAATATATGACTTATATTGCTATATATCAGGAGTAATATGGCCATAAATCTCGATAGTAAAATTTCTACATATGTACATATCTACACATCCACATGTTTTATGTGGTATTATATGTAGCAACCATATATGTCAATTAATTTATTATATATTATAATTTATAATATATATATATATATATTTAATTTATTTTTTCAACATTATAAAAACAGCATATTTACATCTGTCTGCTTGTATGTTTTTTGCAATACAGGTCTATCTTTTACACTTATTTATATAATGTCAATGTGTATCTATAGGTATTAGGATAGATAAAAAGATGAAACGCTTTCGAGTTCTAATCGGTTTCATATTGGTTTTCACTTCATATGAAAATATATGAAAACTTTATACTGTATAATACATGCATAGATAGATAGATAGATAGATAGATAGATAGATAGATAGATAGATAGATAGATTATAGAAAATTATAGAATAAATAGAACAGGACAGAATGTTTGAAAGTGACAAAAACCTACAAATTCCAAACATGAAAGAATTCATAAAATCCATTGATGATACTAATATTTGTGCTGCTGTTTTCCCTCTAAAATGAGGTCACTTCCCGGAGGACTAAGAGAATAGTTCATAAAAATTGAAAACAAACACAAAAACTATAAAATGATTAATATTAATAATTGATTGATGTACAGATATAATGTATATGAGTAAACAGAGACAGAAGAACGATGAAAATATCCAAATACTACAACAGAGATACATAAATAATAAATGCTCACCTGATAAATTCCATGAGTAACAATACCGATTATATTGCACAAAAAGACTTTCTATTAAAACAAAAATTTTAATCTATTTATTACAATATTTATTAGCCAAGATCGATGAGCTTGAAGGTATGCAAACTTAATGCAATCATAAAAGACTACATGCACTACTGTTTATTTTACCATTGTTATTTTATATATGGTAGTTTGAGGCCAGACAAGGTTTTTCTTTCTTTTCCATCAGTCTCAGTGTGTCAGTTACATTCACACATATACTGAAGTGCACAGAGTGGTGTGTTTAGTCCCGGATGTTTGTGCTTCTGTGGGTTTAAGTCCTCTGTGAAATAACACTAAGAGTAATGGGCATGCACGTGTGTTTGTGAGTGCAACTTCCCCTTTAGAGCCGGTGACAGAACAAAATGCTCCATGATGTTCACTAACTCGTCTAGTGCGTGTGTGAGAGCCACTTTGTTGTGCATTACGTCTTCCTGCACATGTGTTTCTGCTGACAGTGATTGGAGTCTTTAGGGTCTGGCAAACATACAGTCATTCTAGGTTCATAAAACCTCAGACCTGCAAACGTGTGGGGAGAGACCCTAGACGACCCTCACAGAGTAGCTAGGAGGCCTCCTTTGGTCGGATGTCGACCGGGTGGTCTGACTGCTTGTGGAACCGTGGCTAATAAAGCTAATGTGGGCATGTTTTGATATAACATGCTGGTGACCAGCGTCTTATGGATGCCTGTTATTGTGACTTTTTCTCCTACAATTAAGACATTTTTAGGAACCTCACAATTTCTGAGAAAATAAAAAAAAGAATCAGAATTGCAAAATCTAAACCTATGAAAACAGTCAAAATTGTACGTTTAAATCTCACAATTCTGTCTTTTGTTTCCACCGTGGGATAAAACTTTTTTCTTTGCAACGAATTTTTTTCCAAAAAAGTCAGAACTGTGATTGTTTATGGTAACGCTTCATTTTATAAGCCCACTTTAGACACTTTACTAACTGTGCAACTACAGGGCATCTACCAGTCTCTAGAATATCGCTTAATATATGCAAACACTTTATTTTGATGAAAGCTTTAGGATGACCATGGCACTCTTTCAGAGTAATTTTTCTGCTCACATATTATTGTAGCCCAGACTGTGCTGATTACATTGGAATCAGACTTTAGCCATTCATACGTTTTTAAGATATTTTAGAAAAGCACAAATGTCAGGGCATGTCAAAACTTCCAACACGTTTCGGCTCATGTTTTCCTCAGGGAGAGTAAACAGCAAACTCAGCACAGGTGATATCAGTGTCATTCATTAAGTCATCTTAATTTATGTACAGATAAGCCATATATCAGTAAACAGAGTGATTACTACAAATACTAAAAAAGAGATATATAAATAAAAAAATTTTACTTGATTAATTCCATGAGTAACAATTACAGTTATATACTGAAACTACAATGATTCTACAAATGTGAGATCTTTCATTGTGACTCAGGCTGAGCTCACTGCATTACAAGTGCAATGCTGTACCGGGTGAGCAACTGAGCAAGTTTACTAAGTCAGAAAAGCCATATCTATTTGATGCAAACATCAAAATGTGTTAGTTTACAAATCACGCAATTTGATAAAAATGTTTTGAGGTCATAACATAGATTTATGGTGGAAAATAAGTATTTTATTAATCAATATTCTGCCTCATAATCATAATCTATGTGAAAATTTGTAAAAGTGGTTGGTGTTTTACAGCCACTAGAGTTTATTTCAACTGGAAAACACACCGCGTTGTATTTATAGGCAAGTTTTTAGAAATTTGCAAAAACATAGGTAGAGGCGTGTTTTTACAACTAGCCAGGGTTGAAAGAAAAGTCTTCTCTCATTCATTGAGCCTTGCTCTCTCTTGAGGATGGTTTACTCTGTGACTGGGCCGCCACCATACAAGTGTTAAATTCAAACGGCTAATTAGAGGAGATGTGCAGATCGATGAGATGTATTGTAACTGGAATCTGAAATGAATCTGTTTTGGATCAATGTGAAGGAGTGCAGGAAAAATGCGAATAGAGGACAATAAAGGAGAGGAACGCTTATGGGGGTTGGGAGTTTGACCTTTTCCATGAGTAAAAAAAAAGAATACACATTTAGTTACTAATAAGTGGCTGGAGAAGCAGCGGCTGCCACTGGTGCCCATGCATCATGAATGCTGCCTTGATGCAGTGCTGAACGTGGTTATTTTTACTCTTATGTCTGTCATGCCTCATGTCTTATATGCCTTCTTAGGCAGCTTCCAAAACTGAAATGGAACTTCGTAAGTGAGCAGAATTAAAATTGACGTCAACATAAAAAATTAGCATATTGCCCGCCCACTTTTTCACGAAGCACGACTATGATGCCTTCATGCTTTTGCAGTCAGTTGACTAAATTTCGAAATAGAGAAAATATTCTAATATTATATAAGAACAATCCAAAAAGGCAACATGGAAAACCTGACTGCAAGAGGCCTAATAGCTGCACCATATGCTAGTTATAAGTGTTGCTAATATATTTTTAATGATAGTGAGCCATTTCGTTCTAATTTCCTTGAAATTCCTGTGTACGTATCACTTTGATCCCACATATGAGCCTCATGCGCACGCCTGCTTCAGCAGAGTTTGTATGTGTGGTTCTCTCTTTTCTTTATAGTTAATAAAATGAGCATATTGAACATGTTAGAGGTCGAACCCTGTTTTCCTCTAGCCTAAAAAAAGGGTAGTTGACAGACCAAAACATATTTTTGAAATTAAGTGCTAATTATGTGGGTCAGTTCAATATGGCTTTTATTTGAATGAGGAGTTTGGGTTTTTTGGTTTTGGTTTATATGAGTGCAGTAATCTCAGCTCCACTTAAATCCACAGTCAAACAGACAAAAATACTTTTATTCAGCAAGGATACATTAAATTCATCAATAGTGACAGTAAATGCACTTCAAATGTTATAAAAGGTTAATATTTGAAATAAAGTTTTTGTTTGTTTTTACCTTCTATTCACCAAAGAATCCTGAAAAATAAAATGTACTACAGTTGGATTCCACAAAAATATTAAGCAACTGTTCTAAACAATGATAAAAAATTATGTTGCTCGAGCAGCAAATCAGTATATTAGAATGATTTCTGAAGGATCCTCTGACTTTCAAAACTGGAGTAAAGATCCAGAAAATTCAGCTTTGCTTCACAGGAATAAATTACATTTTTTAATATGTTAAAACAGAAAACAAACAGTTATGGTCAATTGTTATACTATGTATGTGTTTTTTTATCAAATCATGTGTGTGTTTGTGTGTGTCTGTGTGTGTGTGTGTGTGTGTGTGCGTGTGTGTGTGTGCGTGTGTGTGTGTATATATATATATATATATATATATATATATATATATATATATATATATATATATATATATATATATATATATATATATATATATATATATATATATATATATTATATATATATTAGTCAATCACTTTTCCTACATCCTCAAATCCAAGAGTCAAACGGCCACTGTAACCATAATGAACCCAGACATCAAGATGTGGTAGAGTCGCTTTTTCCCCCTGCATATCCTTTCATGCTTTAGGTTAACCATGATCTCACATCAGGTTTGTTATTGCAGTCTCAGACCAAAGGCAGGCCAGAAATGAATGGCTGTTTTGAGATGTGGTGTGATAGTTTAATTGGCTCAGGCTGAATTGTGTTAGCAGGCATGTAGACCAGAGTGTGAAAATATAAATGACCAAAGAAAATAAATGCCCCTGTTAGGAGCCACCGACCACCCAGTGACCACAGACAGGATCCCTTCAGATATGTGGGCACATCTGATGTTGAGATACTCTATATAACAACACAGCTTTGCCATTGATGCACAAGATTACGGGGAAGTCGTGGGTTAGTGGTTAGAGAGTTTGAATTCTAACCCTAAGGTTGTGGGTTCGAGTCTCGGCCCGGCAATAATACTTGCTCTTGAGCAAGGCACCGAACCCCCAACTGCTCCCTGGGTGCCGCAGCATAAATGGTTGTTCACAGTGTGTGTGTGTGTGCACACTTTGGATGGGTTAAATGCAAAGCATGAATTCTGAGTATGGGTCACCATACTTGGCTCTATGTCCCTTCACTTTCACAAGATAATTCTAAAACTACACAGACACTAACCTTTGCTTCTCTGAAATATTTATGTGCAAATGAATACATATTTTATAAGAAACACAAAGTAAAGCCACATTTTAGAACTGTTGCAGTAAATCAGTTCTTCAGAATATCAGCAACACTTTCAAAGTTGTCAATAAAACAAAGTTTACTTGAGTTTACTTTTACTTTTTCAGTTTCTGTACTTCCGAATTTCACTTTAAGCAACTGTATGTAAGTTTACCTTGAGATATCAGTTTCAATATCATTTTGATGACATACTGCTTGTTTCTTTCTAAAACATGTACAAACAAATAAATTATTGTGTAAAAACCTAACATCCTTCAAAATATGTTCTTTTATTTTCCAATGTACTTATGGGGTAGTAAATGCATGACAGAATTTTCATTTTTGAACAAACTATCTCTGTAAAGTAATGCAAATAAACCTGGTAGTGAAATTGATAGCAATGGCACATGTAACCATGTCAAATAAATAAATAAATAAAAGCATATATAAAAGCATATATTACAATAAATATCATATAGTCACACATAAGCTCCCCCTTTTATAAATCCCCAATCCAGGCCAGTGCAAAGCACGCAGGGAGTTTGAAATCCAGAGCTTCAGAGGTCAACAAAAATTTGTATTGTCCCAAAAACGCAAAACTATTAAGTAAACTTCAGCTTTCCAAATGAAGATGAAATTGGGTTGCCCATCTCGTTAACCTGGCTTACACATAACATACTAATATGTTTTAATATCCAAAACCTTTAAAGGATTTTTAGGCTGCATTAATTAGATAAACCGGAACCAGGAGTACTTCCCATAACATGCGATGTACTTGCTACATCATTAGAAGAATGGCATCTACGTTAATATTAATCTGTTTCTCTCTTATTCCGAGGTCACCGTAGCCACCAGATCCAGTCTGTATCCAGATCAGAGGGTCACTGCAGTCACCCGGATCCAGTACGTATCCAGACCAGATGGAGGATCAGCACCTAGAAAGGACCTCTACATCCCTGAAAGACAGCGGAGACCAGGACAACTAGAGCCCCAGATACAGATCCCCTGTAAAGACCTTGTCTCAGATGACCACCAGGACAAGACCACAGGAAACAGATGATTCTTCTGCACAATCTGACTTTGCTGCAGTCTGGAATTGAACTACTGGTTTCGTCTGGTCAGAGGAGAACTGGCCTCCCAACTGAGTCTGGTTTCTCCCAAGGTTTTTTCTCCATTCTGTCACTGATGGAGTTTCGGTTCCTTGCCGCTGTCGCCTCTGGCTTGCTTAGTTGGGGTCACTTCATCTACAGTGATATCATTGACTTGATTTGCAAATAAATGCACAGACACTATTTAACTGAACAGAGATGACATCACTGAATTCAATGATAAACTGCCTTTAACTGTTATTTTGCATTATTGACACACTGTTTTCCAAATGAATGTTGTTCAGTTGCTTTGATGCAATGTATTTTGTTTAAAGCACTATATAAATAAAGGTGACTTGACTTGACTTGATTTTAGCTGATTTTAAAACAGTTAACCTGAACAAATGGCCAAAAAAATGCCCTCGATTTTCATGCAAGCATCACATGGAAATGCTCAGTATTGCAGTCATTATAATTTAAAGGCTACATAGCATTAACCATTTTCTCCCAGTGAGAAATGCTGACTTTTACAGCAAAACATGACATTGAAAATGACATTGAATATGAAGCCAACATGGCACACAATAATCAGTACATAAGTCCATAACCCTATTTATAACCTTAAATGGTGTTCGTGAAAGCAGACTTTAATAGCATCCAATTTTACTTGTAATGAGATCAACTTGTAATGCTTCCTCCATTTTTCATATTCACAGATTGAGGCGATTTACGTCTTCTGTGTAATGAAGATACAGTTTTCAAGCTCTAATTTTGCCCATTAATAATTAACCGTCTTTTAGTGTATGTATGTGCGTTTGAAGTATACAGTGATGCTGCACATGGCTGCCTGTCACAGAGGAGAGGGTTCTGGCCCATATTAAGATCCGAGGTGCGGTTGAACCACACGTCGTTCTGTTGACATTTTATCCTGGCCACCTGTAGCCCAGCGAGGGGAGCAACAGTAAATCACGTGACCGCTTCCCTGAGACGAAACCCTAATCCAGAGCCTGAATCGGCCAGTCCAGGGATGGAGGGCACGGTGAAACTCGAGGCGACAGCTTCACCAATGAAGAGGCGGAAAAGTGGTCCCTGCGCTCGCCTTGTTGTGTCAGCATGGCCCCATTAATGTCACTTTAGTGCCAGCGGCCCCTCCCGCTGCACGTGTTGTAAGTGTGTGTGAGCGAGAGGACAGGAGCGGGAACGAGCGGGAATATGGGGTGTGTTCCGGCCCCTGTGGATACTCTACACCCTCTTCACGCCTGACGGGCTGTCAGAGGTTATTAGTGTGACCCGGTGGCCATCCTCGGGGAGAATACGAGATCTCGCTGATGCGCTCGGATCTGATCTGTGCTGGAGGAAGCAGGTGAACAACATTGGAACGAATGCATATTTCCCCTGCTTATATACACAAATATATTTATATTTCATTAGCTCTATAACCAAAAACTAAAAGTTGCATGCATGAATTTAAATGCATCACAAGACCCAAAGCCCAGAATGCATTGCACCACGCTCCCAGAATGCACTGCGTGTTAAAAAGAGTAGCACACTACTTTTCAAAAGTTTTTTTTTTATTTATCATTTTATCCAACAAGGATGCATTATATTGATCAATAGTCTAGTTAGATAATAGACTGTTTCCACAAAAATTTACAGTACATTGATAATAATAATAAATGTTTCTTGAGCAGAAAATCTGCATATAAGAATTATTTCTAAAGATGTGACTGAAGGCTTGATGTATATCTTGATCGCTGCTGAAAATTCAACTTTGCATCACAGGACTAAATTACATTTTAAATTACTATAGAAAACACTTGTTTAAATTGCAAAAACATTTCATAATATTAGTGTTTTTACTGTATTTTTCAATAAATAAATGCAGCCCTGGTGAGCATAAAAGAGATTTCGGACCCACTTTATATTAAGTGGCCTTAACTACTATGTACTTACATTTTAATTAATCATTTAGTACAATGTACTTATTGTGTACATACATGTTTTACATTGTATACTTATATTTTAAAAAAAAAACCTATATGTAATTACATCTGTATTTAATTTCTGTAATTACATTTATGATTACACTGTTGACCCATACTTTACACCTTAACCCACCCTTAAACTTACCCATACCTCCAACCCTCTTCCTAACCTTACCCCTGTCCCACCTCAATAGCAGCAAAAGTGTTTTACAATACAATATGAACACAATAAGTACATTGTTCTTATTTTTTTAAATACATAGTAGTTAAGGCCACCTAATATAAAGTAGGACCGAGATTTCTTTCTAAAACATAAAAAAATAGTAATAATTACAAACTATATTTTGAATTTTAATTTAAAAAGTTAATCAAATTATAACATGACTGTTACCTGATATTGAATATTTTACAAATAATAATTCAATTAAATGTTTTTTTTTTTTTTTTTTTTTATGTGGATAATGCGTTCAATCAAAACTAGATGTCTAATCTAGTTCTTGAAGCAAAATCAGTTGAGAACAAAAAAAGCATGAATTTCAGATATGATTTTATGTGGTCTCGGGTCTCTCAATATGTTCCCAATGTGATAAAGTCCCAGATGTGCAAATTTCAAGCCACAAACCCATTTTCACAAAAACACATGAATTTAACATGCTTCCACATGTGCTCATATGACTAACATGTGTTCACATGTAAAATTCATGTGCATTTTCCATAAGGATGTACCATACAAAATATACACAAACAGCTTTGTGAAAGCAAGACTCACAGTAATTCTCTCTTTCGTTGTGTGTCTGTGTGTTGTTGATGTGTGGCCTGGTCAGATGGTCTACCGAGTGCCCACATTTGCCACAGATCTATACCCTCTCTCCCAGTGCAGAACCACCCTCACCAGCTGATCTCTGATGCTAACCACCAGTTAAACCCGACTTATCTCATTACTGGGCCAGAATCGCTGGGGTATTTGGGATCTGGTGAATTACAGTTCACACAAGCCATTCCAGTCTGTTCTCAACCTCTTACCCTTAAAGTGCCCCTATTATGGGTAATGTATATGGTACATATTTTAGTTTTGGGGCTCCCCAACAAGAGGTTGACATGCATGTAAGGTCAACAAATACTTTCATTGTCTTATGATATGCATTTATTTTTATCTTACTTGCTCAAGGAGTCCCAAAAGATTTGGTCAACCATTAATTTTTCCAAACCTTTCCTTTGCATGACGCTAATTTGTGGTGATTTGTCTGATTGGTCTCATTTTCATTTCATCATGCCTGTAATGCCTGTTAAAGCAGTGTTTGTGAGCACAGTGCTGCTTCGTGTGCAGCTTTACAAGGGAAATCGCTATTTTTCCGCTCCAAAAGCAGAATTAATTTGCATTTTTATTTTCAGACCAATGTGAAAAGACCAATAAGTGGGCGGACAATTTGCTAATATTTTCATATTGACATCAACATGAAATGGATTCATTTGTTTTAAAAACGACTCATTTCAATGATTCAGAGTCAACTCTTTTCTTTTAAGAGACATTAACTTTATACATGGCACGCTTTCACTCGGCAGGATGTTTTCATTCACTTAGAGCTGTTACACAATGCATGAAAGTTCATTAAAAAAAAAATCCATAATAGGCGCGCTGTTATTAAACGTCAGTGATTAATTCAGTCTCAACAGCTTGCAGACTACATTTAAACTCAACAGATGTTTAAATAGCATCTTTGATTTTTATTGAACAGTGAAAATGTTGGTAATCGGTAAGATCTATTCATATTTTGTGCATAATATCTTATTATTAGATTAGATAATCTTTTAAATAACTAATAGATGATCTTAACTTGCATAATGACTGAAAAAGTGATCATAAAAGTGTTAAAACTGTTTTAACTTGTTTATCTTCAATTTAAAAAGCTATTTTTATATATTTTTAAAAATGTAATTTATTCCTTATTAAGCTGAATTTTCTCCAGTCTTCAGTGTCATATGATCCTCCAGAAATCCCTCTAATATGCTGATTTGCTGCTCAAGAAACATTCATTATTATTATCATCAATGAAAACAGTTGCTGCTTATTTTTTTGGTGGAAACCGCGATTCAATTTTGCATATAAATCTTCTGTAGCATTATGAATGTCTTTATTGTCACTTTTGATTAATTTAATGTGTTATTCCTTACTAAAAGTATTAATTTCTTGAAAAAAAAAATCATTCTTGTGTTCATTAAGTGAAAACATTTGAGTTAAATTAAACATCCTGAATCTAATTCAGTGACTAATTTAAATTGTGGCTCCTAAGAAAAGAAAGTTTAAAGCAAACATATAAATACTGAGAAACTGGATATTACTATAATCAGATAATACATTTTTCCCATTGCCGAAATTTGCAGCAGTGCCATTACGTCAGATTTTCACTATAAAAACACATCTACTAACAGTCACACATTTAGCACTTATCTATTCATCAGATAAAGCACACTCACATGCAACACAGACACAGTTATTCTTGAACACAAAACACTGGAGGACATACAAAGCCCTTTGAGTCTCTCTGCCTCCCTCAGTGCATCAATAAATAAAGCAAACAACATTAAGCATAACTTGAACTATATGAATGAGGCTCTAATTTAATAGCAATAGTATTAGTGTTTTAAGGTTTGGCCATTTAGGTGAAACTCTAAGCCGATGTGGGAGTAATTTGGCCGTAAGGAAATTGATTCTGACCATCAGGCAGTTTCTCATGTTCAAACAGAGGCTGCAGTTAAACAGGATCATTGCTGTTAAACACATTACCCAGGTATCCCCTCTGCTCACAGCCAATGATTATATGTCCACGCTGAGGGATTGAAATTCTGTGCAAATATAAAAATGATCACGGAGCATGACTGGAAAGGAGAATTAAAGCCGTCCATTACGCCGCAGGAGACTGTGACGCAGATGTTTCTTGTGTCAGGAATTATTAATGGATCTACACTGTAACATAAGAGTCAGTTTTGATGTATGTACACACTTGTCAATGGAGACTCACCTGCTGCCTGTTGCTTTAAAGAAATAGAATGAGAAACAGTTACTGACCCCTGACCCTAAAAAACACAAACATAGATCTGAGGCAGAAAACACAAGATTTGTTCTCTATACAAAAGTAGATGGTTATTTATACTGACAAGCTCCAGAAAGAAGATGATGAAGAAAAGAAGAAAACTAGAAGAAGACGAAGAAAAACACCTTTAAAAGAAGCTTCCAATTGACTCATGCCCTATATTTTAAGTCTTCAGACTGTTGAGGCGCATTGTTGGTGCGAGCGCAACTGGCTTTTAAAGGGGATGGGAGATGAGACACTGATTGGTTTATTACACGTTACACGTTACAGTGGATTCGGATCTGGCCTGAGTGCATCTGCACCGTGCGATTCAGACCATGCGCCTAGAGCCCATAATCTTCAGCTCTTCAACTTTTAAAAATATCATTCTAAATTTACCACAAAAAGGGCGGACTGCTGTAGTTGCTACATATCAAGTAAAATAATTAAATAAAAAATACTGTGAAAATATTTAATAAAAATAATTATTTCAAAATTATTAATTAAATAACAGAAAATAAAACACAGAACACTAAACTGTACATTAGCATTGATAAAAAGAAAAAGACACAAAACTTAAATAAAATATGTCAAGTGACATACAGGGACTTCTGGAAATGTAATTTTGACTGTTTCTCACTATAAATTATATGGTAATTATTAGTTTTTACTTGTAAAAACCATACATTTGAAAATATTTTACATGTAAAATTACATGTAATATGATGTACAAACAAGAATACGTTTTTGCATATAAACTTATTAAACTTATTACATATCAACTTGCATATAAACAATTAACAGTTTTTATTGTAGAATTTTTACAAGTTTGTTCTGTAAAAATTGCTAATTTTTTCAGGTATTAAATTAATTTTAGAGTTTAAAAGGCACCTCTGGAAATGTCATTTACCATTCTTTACTGTAAATTATATGGTAATTCATAGTGTTTACTTTCAATCACCATAAATTTAACAGTATTTTACAGTAAGATTACATGATGTATAAACATATATATATTTTTTATATTATTATTATGACTACTGTATATAGGGTTACTGTATACAGTATATTGAAAAAGTATATTGATATGAAACTCACAAAGGATCAAGGGAATGTGCTTTTGTCCATTATGCAAGAAAAATCTAAATATCCAATCCAGAACAGAGGTCATTTACATACATTTAACGTCTTAATAGTATGCCAACAAAAACAGTCAGATTAATGTTGAAACAGAGGGTGAAAATGCTTGTGTAAAACTCAATTATGAATGTTTTTGGAGCAAAAAGACATTCTAAATTGAAAATAATAAAGCACTCCAAAAGTGTACGATATTACTTTTGCTGGGCATACATACTCTTTTAATGATGCACAACACCCATACACATTCTCAAAAGCATCCTCTCTCTAAAACAGATTGAAACACACCTCATCTTGACTTGCACATCTCCAGGGTTTCTGTGGCCAGCGCTCCCTGCAGTGTGGCTGGCCAACAGGAGGCATTTACCGTACACTCCACCCTTCTCTAAGTACAAACAATCACAAAAGCACTGATGGCAGTAAACAGAACCAAAGCCACAAACCCACTTCCAGCTCCTTCAGTAATGCAGCCGACCACAGTCACAGAAATTCAGAGTGCTCCGGCGTCCCGTGCTGTGTCAGGTACATCTGTAACACACAATTCACTCCACCAGACTACAGGAAAGTTGTTTTGCTTTTTTTGTTTGTTTGTTTTTGTTTTTTTTTACCTCAGTTGTGTTCAAATTTATGTGTCATTTCAAATGTTTCTTCTAAAATTATTTTGGAGACATAACAACAGACACAAGTGAGCAAATTGTTAACATACAGAGCTGGCACACAAAGGTGGGATTTATTTGATCAAAATGCTGTAAAAAGCAGAAATATAATTGCAATTTAAAATACCTTCAAACAGTAATTTATCCCTGTGATGCAAAGCTGAATTGTCAGCGTCATAACTCCAGTCTTTAGTGTCACATGATCCTTCAGAAATCATTCTAATATGCTGATCTGCTGCTCGAGAAACATTTATCATCATTATAAATGTTGAAATCGGTTGTGGCTGTAAAAAGATTTTTGTGGAAACTGGATATATGTTTTTTTCAGGATTCTTTGCTGAATAGAAGGTTCAAAAGAACAGCATTTATTTCTAATAGAAACCTTAACATTATACTGTATTGTCTTTGCTGTCACTTTTGATCAATTTAATACATCCTTGCTGAATAAAGGTATCTATTTCTTTTAAAATATCTTACTGACCCCTAACTTTTGAATGGTAGTGTAACTGTGAAGTAGTTTTCTCCTGCTCGTCTTGTGTGTATTGAGGTCTATATTTGTGCAGCTCTGGTACTCACACACTCCACTTACCCATTTTCTGTATGTCTCTTTTCCGTTCCTCGAGTCATTCATGGGTAACGTTGGCATCGCTACAGAGGGCTGACATTAAAGTGACTGACTGTAATAAGATATAAAGACTGAAATTATTAGTTTTTACTGAAACCGCAGTTACTGGCGCAGTAACGCAGTGCTATTCAACTGTGAACGCACAAGGAAAGAGCCAAGACGGCAAAAAATGGCCCTGATTATACTGCTCCAATCTACCGCAAATATATAACATCCCTACACAGACCTACAGCTTCGCCATCAAACTGAGAGGTATTAAGATTTCAAATACATAAAGGGAAGCCATGCCAAGTACAGGGGTGAGGGTAGGGGGTCTGAGACCACCAAACTTAGTCAAAACAAAAAGTTTTGGAGACTTTAATTCTATACATTACATTAGGAATCAGTTATCATAAACTTATATGTGAATAAAATGCATCTATGCTTCAAAGATGCATACTTTTTTAGCCGAGTTCTAAGGCATAATTGCAGAAAAGACAATACCATAATGCATTGCAACAGGCAAGTTAGAGATAACCATTCTTTAGTTCACAAAAAAGTACTAATTAAAACAACTAAATCTCATTTGAAATTGATTATTGTTCAGTATTTGTGTGTTTAGTGTTAGAGCATGATAATGTTAGCTTAGCAATGTCATACTGATGCAAAAAAGACAATTGAGGAAGAAACTGTTAACATATTTAAACTCATACAACACAAAAAAGTACTGATAAAAGAAATAAAATCTAATTCAAAATGGACTGTCTTTTAATATGTGTGTGTGTGTGTGTGTGTGTGTGTGTGTGTGTGTGTGTGTGTGTGTGTGTGTGTGTGTGTGTGTGTGTGTGTGTGTGTGTGTGTGTGTGTGTGTGTGTGTAGACAATGCCCTTAGACAATTTTGGCATTATTTAAAGTATTGATAGAACAAATAAATCTAATTCAAAATGCACTGAGTAACACAAGCTTTACTCAAATTTGAATACTTCTCTTACAGTAAAGTAACGCAGCATTCTGAAAATGCTAATAGACACTTTGGGCAAAAAGACTGTACCCTAAATATCTACAATAATTATATTTTAGCATAAAACATAAGGATATTGGACATGTTATATGTAGTGTTATAGATAAAGCAATGCATTCATCAAATGCACAGTATGTTTAGACTTGACAGACAAGCATTTCAGTGAATGGAAGTCCCTGTCTCTTCCTGTGTGTGGTGTGTGTAGACTGTTTCTCCACTACCTCATTGGCTTTGGGTTTCAAACTCAGTGGCCGCAGCAGTGGTCTGCGCGAGACTCCTTTACCCATCTGGTCTGGAGTGATCTGTAGCTGGGCTCATTGTATCTGGGCAGGAAAATACCACACAAGCCGACAGCGGCCGCAGTCATCCAGACCTGCACGCGGTCACTGAATTAAAATAACCATGACAGGAGGCCACACATGGATCCTCAGGTGGGTATGAGGTCGGGCTCTGTATAAACTGTAAAAAAAAAAAAAAACTGGCTTCTGGACGGTATTGTTTAGCCAATCTGAAGACTTTGAGACGCTGCTTATTTCTAGTGGAAATTACTTACAGCACGTTTAAAGCAGCATTTAAAGGAACAGTTCACCCAAAAATAAAATGTGCTGAAAATGTACTCAACCTCAGACCATCGAATATGTAGACACATTTGTTTCTTAATGAGAACAGATTTTGAGAAATTAAGCATTGCATGATTTATTCACCATTGTATCCTCTCTAGTGAATGGGTGCCGTCACAATGAGAGTCCAAACTGCTGATAAAAACAACACAACAAATAATCCAGTCCATAAGTTAATGTCTTATGAAAAGCTACATATTTGTAAGAAACAAATCTATCATTAGCATTTTTTATTATTTTAAATGGTGGCAAATTGTCATTTTTGAGTGAACTTTTCCTTTAAGTCACTTTAATTTTATGAGGTAAGGTGAGTTTTTGGATTTCAGATTGTCAGTCTGTCATTTCTATTCCATGTTTCTCTCAACAGCATCCGTGGAAAGAGACTGTAAATAAAAGGTCATAAGTTTGTTCCTTGTCTAAATTAATCTGGAACGACAGTAAACAGAAAAAAGGAGGAAAATACTGGGCAGGGTCTTCTGGATCAGATCACTGTATTAGTGGATTTGGAAAGCATGCTAGTGCAGTAATTCTGTCACATCAGCACTATTCTGAAGTTTCCTAAAAGCCGTTCCATTATGTGATTCTACTAAAATGATCCAATTTTGCAGTAAAGATCAATTTTCAACAAATGAAAGATCTGTCGATTGTGGTTATCGTTCGGATTGTGCCATATTTGGCCAGTTTCATAATCCAGGAACATATTTTTTTACATGTGCATGCATTACATTTTGTCATCAATTCTGGTTGATGTCAGAGACTCTAGAGCAGTGGTCTCTATCACGGTGCCCGTGGGAACCTGGTAGCCCACATGGAGCCTGTGAGTCCCCCACAGATCATATTCTACAAATAGACTGTAACCGAACTTTAATTTTCTTTTTTTCATAATTCTTGCATGAAAGGATGATGGATTCCATACACTCTTTCACATAATATATATGAAACGATATATTAAAATAGTTTTAAAATTGTGTTCAACATTTATAATTATAATAAAAATATTTCTTGAATAAAAAAAATCAGCATATTAGAATGAAGGATCATGTGACACTGAAAACTGGAGTACTGATGCAGAAATTCAGCTTTGCATCACAGGAATAAATTACATTTTAAAATATATTAAAGGAGAAAACCTTATTTTAGATTGCAGATATATTTTAATATTTTCCATATTTTTGTGCATGCTGAAGTACTGATCTAAAAAGAAACAATGTGAGTGATGTACAGTATAACCAGAATAGATCTGTACACCCAACATATGACAGCGAGAGAACATGAGCTGATGAGAAACTAGCGTAGATGATCGCTTCTGATGCACCGATCAATAACTGGAATTAATCTTATGTTAGACGGAATATTAATTACAAGCTTCTAAATCAAAGGATCCTGTCAAAGCTCAAAACCCTGTAATTCTGAACAGGACACACACACAGCACAGGGCTAACACACACTCTTAGTATTGGCTACAGATGAGAGCTGGTTTGGTTAGCAGGTGTGTGTGAGCCAGACAAAACTCTTCTGGCGCCACTCACGCATTTCCAGTGTGTGACTGCCAACCTCGCTCCCACTTCCTCTGCTGTCAATCATCAACCACCACACACTAGTTCATACTCATAAATAGACACACACACACACACACACACACATTCTCTGATCCAACAAAAATGCTGTGAGCATGAGAGTGTGTGTGTGTGTGTGTGTGTGTGTGTGTGTGTGTGTGTAGTCTGTGGAACTAGCAAGGCCAGGTATGCATCAAATGTCAATAACTTAATTAAAACTATCAGTATTATTCTTTAAATACTTTTCTATATTCCCTGCTGATAGATAGATAGATAGATAGATAGATAGATAGATAGATAGATAGATAGATAGATAGATAGATAGATAGATAGATAGATCTATTCTGAAACTGTGTGTGTGTGTGTGTGTGTGTGTGTGTCTGGTATGTGTGTGTGTGTGTGTGTGTGTGTGTGTGTGTGTGTGTGTGTGTGTGTGTGTGTGTACTTGTTTTTCTATTCTGGTGGGGACTTAAACCTGAATACACACAGACTCATGGGGACTCGTGTCACGGTGGGGACCTAAATTGAGGTCCCCACGGGTAAACAAGCTAATAAATTACACAGAATGAAGTTTCTTGAAAATCTAAAAATGCAGAAAGTTTCCTGTGAGGGTTAGGTTTAGGGGTAGGGTTGGTGTAGGGCGATAGAGAATACGGTCTGTACAGTATAAAAACCATTACACCTATGGAGACTCCCCACAAGGATAGCTGACCAGACATGTGTGTGTGTGTGTGTGTGTGTGTGTGTGTGTGTGTGTGTGTGTGTGTGTGTGTGTGTGTGTGTGAGTTTGGAAATGTACTCTATCAATCCATGTGTTAAAGGAGAACAGGAAAAAAGGGATAGAGGATGGAGAAGTTTCTGACCGCAGGCAGCCGTCTGGCTTCCTGCTTAGACACAGTGTTTAAACCATCGCTCCATAAAAAACAGAGGCCTGCAAAGTCCCTGGCTTCCCACTGGGCCACAAATCGTCACAACGACCGGTGGCCAATCTAAAACCACTATAACCCAGAAGGGAAGTGAGATCATACGGCACGAGTTGGCACAGGGGCATCCAACTACCCCTCGCCACGCACATGAGAGCCTGTTAAACACGGTAGGCGGGACAGAGTCATTCAGCGGACCACAGAGCTGCTTAATGTGTCCCAGAAAGCCCTCGTATGTAGCCCTTTAAAAACTCCCGTCTCTCTTCGTTACGGCTGCTTACTTACTGCGGTTAAACACTCCCATCAAACTCCAGCAAGCTCTGATTCAGCTCTCAGAAGCTTGATTTTCCGTGCCGCTTCATCCTCCCGGTCGGGCTGATTCGGGATGTTTCCACACAGATGAAAGAGCATCAGCAGAGATGATATAATCGTTTCCAGCCTCTGCTGCAAGGATATCCTATGATCACACACAGACATAATAGAGAGAGGGAAGAAAGACATGACAAGTGAGCGTTAAGACAAACAGACGCACGGTTCATTGACAAGCTGAGCTCCTCTCTGGCAGCATGCAGTGAGTTTACTCATTTACATCATCTGTGAAGGTGAACAAAAGTCTTAACTCAAATTTAGAAATATGATGCACAGGGTTTGAGGTGGAGTAAAAGGTCAAATTTGTGTCAGTTTGTCTGACAATGATGCTCTATAAACAGCAACTGTGTGCCACCCGAGACTTGACTCACAATGGATTTCTTTAGACTGTGTTTCTAAATATGTAATGCTCTAAAAGCATAAAAATACGTACACACTGTGTATTGTACATTATATATATATATATATATATATATATATATATATATATATATATATATATATATATATATATATATATATATATATATATATATATATATATAATCTCTCTCTCTCTCTATCTATATATATATATTTCACTTCACATTATATTACATGTTTGCATGTGTGGCATAAAATGTGAATTTACACAGAAATATAAGTGAAATAGTTTATTTGAATGTTTTGGAAGTTCAATTAATTATAACTGTTAATATTTTCTTTAAAAATTAAATGATATACATTTCTTTCACTTCATCAACCAACTTGGACAATCTCATCTTGATGCTCTTTGGGATCACAATTAACAAGGAAGATATAATACAGATAATACAAACGACCAGTAATAAACTGCCTGTTGGAAAATTGTTTATTTGAATTGTTTAATTGTTAGCTACAGTTTGTTCAAGCTGGTTTAGGTGGTTAACCTGGTTGGGCTGGTTGTCAAGCAGATTAGTTAGGGCTGGTGTCAGCAAAACAAACAAACAAACAAACAAACAGCTGGTATGACATTTCTTTTCAACTGATTTTATTATTATTCTTTTAAAAGTGTAATCTATACCCATAAAAAATTACACAAGGCCAGTTTGTTTAATGGGCCCAAGGCGAGATCATAAAAGTTTTGTTAAAATGGTCATGCATAAAACTACAACAAAAATAATATCCATTACAGTAACAGGCATTGTAGGAGAAGACTCAAGAGCTGTTATCTTGGCAAAAGGAGGATGTAAAAAGTGCTGAATAAAGGGTATGATTAATAGTGGCCAATGAGTATTTGAGAAAAATAATTTATTTCATAATAAGATCCCCCAATTTTAAATTCTTCATTTCCAGTTAAAGGTTGGGCTTTTGTGCAATTTTAAATAAAAGATCAAAAAGAGTAATCATGCAGATTTATTTTCACAGCCTTTTTTTGATGCTGTTTACCATAATTTTGAACACAACTGTATATTTTAGAAAAACATTTTAGTATAATATTAATAAAAGGTTGTCTGTATAACCAAAACAATACTTTTAAATGGATGTGTGTGTGTGTGTGTGCATGTGTGTGTGTGTGTGTGTGTGTATGTGTGTGTGTGAATCATATATATATATATAATTTTTTTTCATTATAAGCTCTTCATATTTACAGCCAAGCTTGCTGATACGGTTTCTAGGAACTACAAGCACTGAGATATTTGGTACCCAAAAGCATGCATTTATGAACATGCACAAACAGGTAAGTTCACACACCACAGTCTTGGCAGGTAGATTCATAATTAACTACTGTTTTTACAGGAACTTAATGATGGAGACAACAAGGGAGACTGACGATGGAGATCAAAGAAGAAGATCAGGTAAGTACTTCATTTCAGTTAAACACACTGTTTGCCTGTTTGTAAAGCTGCTTTGACACAATTACATATGGCATAAAGCACTATACAAAAATAAATTTGAATTGACTTGGCAAGAGGCCCATTGCAATGTTCTTCCATATATATATATATATATAGAGAGAGAGAGAGAGAGAGAGAGAGAGAGAGAGAGCTGTTTTAATTTTTTATTTTTTAATGTATGATGCCAATAAATAGGAATTGACAGCACGTTCACACACAATACAGAAACATATACTAGATAGAAATGTTTTATATTTATTTGAATTCATATTTCATACATACACAGCACAGGGGCCAAAGCCATCAAACCTTAAAATCTATCCTGTGATCAATACCTAAATATGTAATAAACATTATAATGTGATAAAAATGGGCTATTAGTTCAGCAGCAGTCTGTTAAATGTTAGAACCTGCCAGTATAAGAAACAAAAGTGGGAAAAGAATCCAAAAGTGAGTCTGTTTGTCTAAAACTGTTATTCCAATAAGTTCAATCATCAATATCCAGATACTACTCAAATTTGAATTTGATTATCATTTAAGTGATTTTTTCACTGTGTGTGTGTGTGCGTGTGTGTGTGTGTGTGTGTGTGTGTGTGTTTGTGTGTGCACATTTATTTATTTAAATTCATATTTCATACATATACAGTGCAGTCGGCAAAGCCTTCCAAACCTTCAAATCGATCCTGTGAGCATTACCTAAATATATAGTAAATATTATGAGATGACAAAAAGATAAGCAGAAACAGTGGCCTTCTAGTGGCTTTGAAGCAGCCTTCTGTTTGAGAAACGTGTGGTGAGGGATCGTCCCGGATGAAATCTTCAGGTGAAAGGTCATCATCATGTGGACCATTTTATTACATAAAATGGCGATAAATAAAATAAAATATTGAAATAAATTGCATTTACAAAAGGGGAAAGGGGCCCAACGCACCCCACTTTGCACTTGTCTGCTTCAAAGTTTTAAAGTGCTTCAACAAAAATAACTATTATTTTCAAATACAGTATTCTTCCCAAATACTCGTACCTCTGGTCAACCGGGCATTTTTTTTCCAAACAAGGATGCATGAAATTGATCAGAATAAAGATATTTATAATGTTACAAAAGATAAATAAGCAAATCAGATTATTAAAACGATTTCTGAAAGAGCATGTGACACTGAAGACTGAAGTAATGATGCTGCAACTTCAGCTTTACATCGAAGGAATACATATTTTAAAATATATAAAATACACTATATTGTTGTTTTTATTGCTTTTTGGATTTCATAAATGCAGGCTTAATGAGCATAACATTTGAAAAACATTTTTAAAAACACATAGAAACCGCAAACTAGTTCATCTAGTAGTGTTCATCTTCTTTTTTATTTTAATTTTTAATTTTTTTACCTAAAGTAGTGTTTTGCAGGCCTTTAGCTAAATTTAGCTGTATATTTGACTAACACAGCCTCTGCTCCCTCTTGTTCTTTGGCTTTTCTGTTTTGAAATCTAAGACAGAGCCTCATGCCTGTTTCATTAAAGATTAAGGGATCTGAGAATGTAAATATTTCCGGCCGATGAGATGAGATGAATGAAACAGGCTGAAATCAAAGCTCACGGCGATGCCATCACAACTGTCCTTATGAGAGAAAAACAGCAGTAAACACACACACACACACACACACAGAGAGAGAGAGAGAGAGAGAGAGAGATGATCAGACATATCAAGTATCAGAAGCTCAGTTTTCTGCATTATTCAAAGACAGTTGATATTGGTGTTACATGGCGCCCCCTATTGACAAGCACCTTGAGTTCAACTTGTTTTCGGAGTAAGGAAATGAATTCCCATTTTTTTCACAGCTATGAACAAAAATCAGGGTCTAAGTATCACAGACTGACCTCATGCCTCAAAATAAAAACAAAGTTCAAGCTGCAAAAGTTAATGGGTTGTAAACGATAAATAAATGCAGTTTATATTCATTTTAATAATCATATTTATTATTCATATTGTACATTATGTATGTATATGATGTATTTATATTGTTATTTATATTTGAAAATACTTTCACATTGTATTTTTTTACATTTTGTTTTAAATTAATTTCCATATGATTTGTACATAACAAATACACATACATCATAAACATATATCAGTTATTTATCTTATGTAATTTCTATGACATTTATTATGTAATTTACATTTACATATTTTTTCACATTTGTGATCTGCATTTATGAAAAAAAAAATCATGATTTGTACATAAAAATGGCATAATACATAAACTTACATAATTTATTTATTAAATACACTTTTACTTAGTATTTTTCCTATTTACTATTGTTATATAATTTATACTATAGTGTAAACATATTGCTTTCAATGTAATTCACAATTTACATTGTTTTTTTAAAATTTACAATTTGTATTATTTGTATAAAATTTATGTTTTGTATGATTTGTATGAAATGTATTTATAAAAATAGCATAAAACATATCGGAGTAAACATGCTATGTGGCCGATATTTCTGTATTTATGTGTTTGTAGGCTTACTGGGGCCTTATAAAGCTCAACACACTTATTTAGGCACACAGACTTGCTGCCTAGAAAGAAAAAGCATCATGTAAATTGAAAAAGAAAACAAGTCAACTAAACAGTCACTTATAAGGTTTTAGATGGCATTCAACCTTAGAAAGTATCGTACTAGGCTGTGTTGCCCAAAAGCATTGCAAACCTAAGTTAATCCTAGCTCCACTTCTGTGATCAACTTTGGCTCACGATGCTTTTGGGAAAAAGAGCCCTAGGCAGTAGATGCTGAAAGCTTATATGTACATTTGTCTCCCTTTTCACATCTCACTTTGTCTTTCTGGCTCTCTAAACATCTAAACACATCAATAAAGTCAGAAGATCTGTCAGTGTTCCTCGAGGAGACAGAAAGTTGTTTACTCACAATGCTCTGGATCTCTTTATGTGTCCCCTCTTTATGTGTTATTTAGCATTTAATTGGTGATTTAATGAGGATGAGAGCCTGAATACATCTCTCTATGGCCTTCTTTTAGAAATACACAGACAAACTGATATTTCATATTAACTTTGACAGCGGAAATATCCCATGTGACAAAGTTAATGGCACTGCATATATATAACGCCTCGTGTTCAAATACAAAAGCGTTTTGGAGTTACTCATTTTATAGGCATAATTATAAGAACATTTATCTTCCTGTTGTGCTCATAAAAGCCCCTGGGATACAAGTGATGATCACTTACTTCCAAAGCATAAAATCAGTCCTGAGAATTAAGTGTGATCAGATGAGTTGTGTATGATTCCTGGTGCTCAACATGGCCTTGAGTTACCGGACTGCTGAGATGAAATGTGTGTGATTCGCATTGAACACGGGATCCTGTCTTGATGTGAGGTACGTGTTTTTATCTAATGCTGCATTCAACATTGTTTTGTAATGTATTTTGAAACATTATAAATGTCTCTGCTGCCAGTTTTGATGAATGTAATGCATCCTTAATCAATAATGGTATTAATTTCTTTAAAGAATAATAAAAATAAATAAAACTACTGACCCCAAACTTTTGAACAATAGTGTATAAAAAAATAAACACAAAGTGTAAAAATATTTATCCATCTGCAAGGCCTATGAACCTTCACATTTCAAAAATAAATAAATTTGTTTTATGAAACCCAGAATCAACATTTTCTTAAAATGAAAGTTTTGAAAAATGTTGAAAAATAAAATTTCCTTTGGAATTCAAATGTAAACTGGAATCCTGTTTTCTACCTTCGTTCAAATTCAGGTCAAATGAAAGAATTTAAGTTCAGTTTTTAGTTCAAAGTAAGAAATAAGACATTCAATTCACAGAAAAAAAAGTATTTTGTACCTTTTTTCCTGAGAGAGCAGTTTGCCACACAACTGTGCCCTCATGAAAGAAGTGTATTGTATTGTCTATTTTCCCATTTACATATTCTGTCAATGTTGATTTCTATTGCAGTAGCTATTCCAGATATTACTTTTATAATGCTCAAATGGGATCATCAGAATTGGGTTTGACACTTCATAATCAGCCCACCTAACAATACTCTGTGTGTCCGTGTTTGGACCCTCCGTCGGTGGGTAACTGAGCTGGCATGCTGCAGTCAGAGCTTTGTTTGGTTTGGCCTGTCCACGTTTTGCTCATTGGCAGTGGAAATGAAAGAAATAGTAATTAGGGAAACGGCATGATTTTATTGGCTGTGTTTTCTCTAGCAGTTACAACCCAGATGTCAGGCAGCTGAACACTGTGAACATCATCTGAGCCATGATTCAAAATAGAGGATGCATCCATTAATCAAACAACACAATAGTTTATGTAGTTTGTAATGGAATGCAGCTGAATGTATTCTCTCAATACTGTCAATATACACAGCAGGCCACACACACAATCTCTTTTGAATACAGTAAGTGAAACAGCAAGCATTATTGCACTGTACACATTTCAAGCTTGACCTCGTGTGAGTGCCATCCATTTATTCTGCCTTATTTCACTTTTGTCATCTTTCTGAACTATCTGACACTGTTCCTTCCTGGATGTACATGACTTGAAATACTCATAACTCAGACACCTGAGCTGTACAGTACATGCCATGTGCCTAATGAATCTAAAGGTTAGCTGAGTTAGCCTCTGCTGGAAAATGCTGGAACTACACCACATGACTGCAAAGAGAATCTTTCTCCATTTACTGCCAAATTATTTCTTGATTAATACATATACATATAATGAATTAAAAAAGCACAGTTAAGAGTGATAACATATGTACTATAATATAATGACAAATTATCACTGTATATATTCACTCACACACATATGTGACCCTGGACCATAAAATCATCATAAGGGTCAATTTCCGAAATTGAGATTTATACATCCTCTGAAAGCTTTCTATTGATTTATGGTTGTTATGATAGGACACTCTTTAGCTGAGATACAACTATTTGAATCTGAGAGTGCAAGAAAATCTAAATATTTAAAAAATCACCTTAAAAGTTATCCAAATAAAGTTCTTAGCAATGCATTTTATTAATCAAAAAATTCAGTTTATATATATTTATTGTAGGACATTTATAAAATGTCTTAATGGAACATGATCTTTATTAAATATCCTAATGATTTTTGGCATAAAAGAAAAATCTATAATTTTGACCCAAACAATGTTTTTTTGGCTATTGCTACAAATATACCCCAGTGGCAGGATCCAGGTTTTTTTTTTTTTTTTTTTTTTTTTTTTTTTTTTTGCTAGATTTCCAGAAAATATTTACTAAATTAAACTAAGTTTCTACCAAATGAAATTGTTATGGCAAATTTAAAATATCATAAAAGGCACTCTCTAGCCGTTAGGTCTTGTGTGTTTGAGGGTGGTTTGGTTTACGTTCCATCTGGATTGCAGAACAAGCACATCAGTTCATTAGTGTGGCTTCTGATCTAGAGGCTGCTTTAATCTGAATCTGTAAACTTTGGTTAATTACATCCTCTTAAAAAGAACTTAATTATTATAATCAGACCAGAGGAGCAGCAGAGTTCATGTTAATGACACATAGCAGATGAGGTGAGAGCCATTGTGTTTGAACCACCGCAACTTTATATTATTATATCAATATATAAATATAATAAAAAAAACATAGGGATTAGAGGATTACTATACTTTATTCAAAAATGTCTACCTACTTTATTTACTTTTTTTAATTATTATTATTATTATTATTATTTAAAAAAATTAATTAAACTATACAAACTTTTTCAGGACAGCATTACAGAGTATCTACAGAAGAGAAAAAAAAACATGTGCCTACACACACACAAAAGGTCAGACAAGCAAAATAAATGAATAAATTAAATAAATACAATTATATATGTACATTTATTAATACATATAATAACAAATTGTGTGTGTGTTTGTGTAATTTAATAATAAATTGAAAAACAAAGCGTTAATAATATAATTAAACAGAAATTTTGAGCAGATGAAAGCAAACTAGAACTCATCAACTGAATAATAATTAACACATTTTTATTATTGCTAGTTTTTATTATTTGCTGTCTGATTATTAATATGGCCAAGCGGAACTATATATTAGGTAAGTAGACCTCAGTCGAACTGAAAAGCGTGACGTACTTCCTTTTTGCAATGGCGTCTAGCCCAGAGGTAAACAAAAACACCCGTTCAAAATTATGTAATAGTTAACCTAACATGTATCTTTATTGTTTATATATTATATATCATTTTTGAGAAGCAGTCTATAACGTACTCGTAAAATTATCGTTTTAGCATGTCGGTTATCAGAACGCTGTTCTTATAGTCATAGCTAAAGATGCTAACATCAGTCTCTGTGTGATAAATGTTGTTGATTTGATGTTTGATGTTATGTTGTAGCTATCACTGAAGTGACATTATTAAGCCTTGTTTGTGGTACATTCACTGTGCAGGTTGTTGCTCACTGCAATGAAGAGGAAAGAAGAGAGACTCAGAAAGTTCAGAGAGCTTCATTTCAAGAAAGGTTTACCTCACATCAGTGGAATCCATGAGCTCTGACTGTTTGTGATCCTGGAGTCTTACGTTGCACAGGTATATTTGTAGCAATAGCCAACAATTCACTCTATGGGTTAAAATGAGAAATGTTGCATATAAACCAAAAATCATCAGGATATTAAGCAAATATCATGTACCATAAGAATATTTTTTACATTTTGTACTGTGAATATATCAAAACTTATTTTATTTGTAATATTAATTGCTAAGAACTTCATTTGGACAACTTTAAAGGTGATTTTTGGATTATTTTGCAACCTCAAATTCCAGATTTTTTTTTTTAAGTAGTTGTATCCCAGGTAGATATTGTCCGATCTTAACAAACCATACATACATCAATGGAAAGCTTATTTATTCAGCTTTTAATAAATCTCAGTTTTGAAAAAAATGGACCCTTATGAAACTAACACCCCTTTAGTAATGCTCTGGTATTAAATCTGTCCTAAGCTATGTGATTTGTCCAGATGTCCTGGTTTTGGCTTCATTTTCACATGGATGTGCTCTCTACAGTCCTCATACATTATATGCATTTGTATTTACATTGCTTTCACTGTACTCTGTAGATTCCACTTTCTCACAATCACCACGACTGGTTGGTTATGTACAATGAAGCATGCTATTGGTCAGATTACTCTTAAGTCATTAACTTCAGCAAGAATGAAAGCAATAGGAAAACTGAGCCAAAACCCAGTCATTTCTGGCCATTTAGGAAACCTGGCCAGGACATACCTGGGAAAAAAAAGAGGATGTATCACAAATGGTAAGATGAGATCAGCTTTTCCACCTGGTAGCAACATTTAACTCCTGTGGCTGCTTGTGTTTGGATTTTAAGATAAGACCGTTCAAGAAATCCATATATATATATATATATATATATATATATATATATATATATATATATATATATATATATATATTTAAAGGATTGCACTTTGAGATCATACCTCTCATTTTCAAGGGGGTCCCTCAAAAGACATTTGCAGACATATTTTTTTTTTATTAGTCGTATACTGCTCAGATTTTAGATTTAAGGCTATGTTGCTTTACCCTATTCCCCTGTGGTATCTTGCTTTAAGAGGAAGGTGAGCCATGTGTTGAATTCTTGACGTATGTCATGTGAAAGGTGCTTTAGTGTAGTTGGTGAAGACTTAAACGTGACATTGCAAGCCACTGACACACAGCACTACAGAATTGGTTCTATTGACGTGTATGAAATGTGATTGCGTTCCGTTGACAGAATGAGGCTCGTAAGCTGAATCATCATGAGGAGGGCAAGAGGCTGAAGCTGCTGGCTAACTGGGAGGCCAAGAAAGCCCATCTGGAGTACAAACTCATGGTGGACCAAAAGAAGAAAGGTAGAGAGTTGCAAAAATAATGGTAACACAAACACTACATGCTGTTTGTGAATGGACACACATAGTGACCAAACTCACAAAGCTGGTGAAGCCCAAGCTTTTAAAAAGTCATGTTTTGTTATAGATTTACATGTTTTCTGATGTTAGTAGATGATATGCTTTATCTAAGGGGAAAAAAAATAATTCTGTAAGCACTTCCTGTTATTATAGTTATGTTGAATATTTAAAACTAAAACCAGTCCCCAAAGATCTAAAAGAAGATGTATTTTGATTGTGTCTGATCATTTCAAGTTTCAGAAAACACTGAGTTACTACACGCATACAAACCAGTTAAAAACATTTTGAATCTTTATAAGTGTATTGAGTGTTAATGTTTTTTTCTGTACATACCCAACTGTTCAAATGTGTGGTGTCAGAAATTTTATATTTGAGTATATTTTACAATGTCATTTATTTCTGTGAGTTTTCAGCATTGTTGTTATAACAGTCACGCCGCCTGTATTTTTGGAAACCTTTTTTTTAGGATTCTTTGATGAATAGAAATCTCAAAAGAACAGCATTAATTTGAAAGAGTTATTATTTCCAAAAATATAAATTTCTCTCGCTTTTGATCAATTTAGTGCATCTTTGCTGAATAAAAGTACTATTTAAGTACTATTTAATAAAAAAAGTTACTGAGCCCAACCATTTAAACGGTAGTGTATTTGCTGTTATTTTTCCTCTCTGCTCTCTATGTGCCAGTATCGGCCATTAAATCAATTGATATCAGTCAAGCACTAATTCTGATTATGTGGCGTGTGAGGAGTTTGTAAAGCTGTTAATCGTGTTTGTTTGTCAGGAGTGTGCAGATCAAGGTGAGAACTACGACCGTGCAAAGCTCCTGGAGATCAGCGCTGAAGATGCAGAGAGATGGAAGAGAAAGAAAAAGAAGAAAAACCCAGATCAAGGATTCTCAGGTATGAAATGCTCGTCAGGTTAATGAGGAGCTTCAATGATTGGCTGAGGGGGAGAGGGAATGTGGCTACCATGTGTGACGCTAAATATGTGAAAATGAAAACAGGCAGAGTTTGTGTTTCACGCCTGGGTATCATTGGTTCTGGTAATTATTATCAGAAGAGCCCCTTTCCCCTCTCAGACCCCCACAGCTGTGTGTGTGTGTGTGTGTGTGTGTGTGTGTGTGTGTGTGTGTGTGTGTGTGTGTGTGTAGGTTATGCTGAGGCCCAGCTGAGACAGTACCAGAGACTGACGGAGCAGATATGGACAACTATGAGAGACAGAGAAAGGAGTGGTGAGACTTCATATAATATTCATTCTACTTCAGAAAGAGCTGGCTGTTTTTAATACAAGACTATGGATTGATAATGGAAACAGACACAACAGACTTTTATTGTCATATGAAGATTTTCTGTGATAGAGTATAAATGGCGATTATAACGTTCCCAGTGAAGATAGATAGTCAAAGGGAAAATGAAAATCGAGACCAATTTTGATCCCCAGTGGTAATTTTTTAATTTGAGACTATGATGTTTGAACAAATATTGTAAAAAATTTAATTTCCTAGTTGTTGTTTTTTTTATCTTTAAAAAATAAAAATAACCTCGTTTACCAAGGCTACATTTCTTTGCTCCAAAAAACAGTCATGTATTGTGAATTAATATTATAATAAAAAAAACTTAATCTGTCATTTATTCCTGTTTAAAGCTGAATTGTCAGCATCATTCCTCCAGTCTTCAGTGTCACGTTCTTCAGAAATCATTCTGATATACTGATTTGCTGCTCAAGAAACATTTCTTCTCATTATCAACGTTGAAAACAGTTGAGCAGCTTCATATTCTTGATAAAACTGTAATTGATTTTCTGGATACTTTAATGAATGGAAAGCATTTATTTGAAATTATTTTGTGACTTTTGATGAAATTAATGCATAATTTATGAATAAATGTATTAATGACTTAATTGTATTAGTATTGTATAATTGTAAACTTTTGAACAATAGTGTACATAAAATAAACACAAAATGTAGCAAATAGATAAATAGAATGTAAAAAAAAAAAAAACAGCATTCATTTGAAAGAAACATATTAACTCACATTAACAACAAGCCTGTACAATATTTTCTGTGATTGTGTATAATCACTGCTAGAAAAATAAAGTGCTATAACAGGAAAAACTATTTGCTTCACAAATCAGTGTTTTTATGATTATGATAAGAAATAAAGCCTAAGTGAAGTGCAAAAGTCCAATTTTATTGCTGTTCTATTTGTGTAATAATAAAGAAATAAAACCCTGATGATTTGCACGTGTCTCTTTTGCTCCTAGTGGAGAAGATTTCCACCCCACCTCCAACAGTGATTCACGGCACTCACATCTCGTCTAAGAAGAGCATTGAGCGCATGGTGGAGAAAGAGTAAGAATCTGTGTTGACTTTGTGTTCATGGCAAGCTGCAGGGAATCTGTTAGATTTCAGATCTGACACTGCAGAATCACCTGGCGAGCACACCTCGTGTTCCTCCATCAGAGTTAATGCAGAGAGCGGCTCTTTTGAATGTGATGTTGCAGCCAGTTTTAGAGCTCTCTGAGAGCACGGCCTTCTGTGTTTGTTCCTCACTCCAGATGTGTTTGTGCCGTTGCGTGCCTGTTGCACATGGATGTGTGCGCCGGCGAGGGTTTGTTTATGCGCTAAATGGCATTCTTCTATTTTGGAGGAGCTGCTTTTAGCTTCTGAGAGACATTAGACAGGGCTATGGCTGCCAGATTGTGACGCACAAACATGCTTTGAAGATTTTTGAAGAACTGTCTGTGTGTTTGTGGGGGGCATGTGAGTCTCTTTGAAGGACTTTGAAAACTGACATTGTCTGTTGAAGCATCAAACTGGGAAATGAATGGCCGAGGAGTACAGCTGGGTAATCTAGCTGATGTGTGCTGTTTGCGTGATGATTTTGCTGTGTTGTTTTTGACCATTATGTTTCCTAAGGTCAGTGACATTTTAGTCTCATTTATCATATTTATTAATTATTTGAATTAAAATAATAATTGTTTTAGTTTGTCATTTTATTAGCTTTGTTTTTTATTGAAATAAAATTATATAAATAATAAATATAGCTTTAATCTACTTTATTTTGCGGTATATATATATATATATATAATTAATTTTTATCCTAGATTATTTTTAACTAGATTTTACTGTTTTATTTCTTGCATTAAACATTCTTTCTTGCATGTCTAATCTCCATAAATGTCTCTTTGTGTGTTTAGGAGTGAAAAGCGCTCAAAATACAGTCGCCGCAGGGCTTACAGTGATGATGCTGACATCGATTCTATCAATGAAAGAAATGCTACAAATACACTGCAGAGATCAAACAGAACGTGGAACAGCCGTGTAACTATGGACACTGTTACTATGGATAACCCTCCCCAATCGCATAGCAACAAGAAGTCATGTACAGATATTTCTAAGAAATGCTTCTTTGAGATTTGTCTTCTCTGTAGTGGTCTTGTGAATTATTATTATTTTATCCTTTAAAACTGTTATTTTTATTTCAGGTAAAAATATTTGCCTGCAGTGTCAATGTTTTACTGTGTAAATTAATTCATTTCCTCAGCAGTTGACATCAACTCCAATAAAAAAAAAATTAATACAAAAAAAAAAATGAAATGAAAAACCTTTGAATTTATGTTGACTCATAATGTAGCCTAAGCAAGATGATGCCACAGCATTGGTGAATTGTTGATTCTGGTTGGTTAACAGATGTGACTGGAAAGTGTTTTGTTGATGTTAAACGCAAAATCAAATTTAAAATGAAAAAACATTTTTATTTCCAAGATGGTATCTGGACAGCGCTCTCATGCAAAGTAATGGTCATGTGAAAATATACTGTTTGAAACATTTGTGATGAAACAATGCCTCACAGATTAACTGTAATCACAGTACTTGGCAGTATACAGTATATACTGTATGGTATTTAGTTATAATAATAGTAGACAATAGTTTAGTTTAGTAGACTTGAAGGAATTAGAGTTCAGTAATGTTTACCAAAACTATTAAAAACTGTGTTTAATAATGGAAATTAAGCTGAAATAAAATAAAATCTTAGTACTACACTTTAAAAATAATGGTGTGGTACTGAGAAATAGATTTCACAAATAATAAAGAAATGACTAGTAACAAGACATTAACTAAAATGTTGAAGTAGATAAAAAAAACATGAAAATATAAATGATTAAGATACTCAAATTACTAAAAATAATTTAAGCAATATAGATAAATAAAAATAAAAACACAAATTAAAGAAAACTAAAGCACATTAAAACACTTTATTAGTAAAAAATTTAATTATTACAGAAATAAAATGCAAAACTATAATAACTGACATATAATACCAAAAACTAAAAACACTGTGCCATCATCTTTCTGAAATAGTTATGGTGGCTAATTCTACTGTGAATTGTTCTTAAAAATGAGCACATTCATCTGTAAAGTTATATATGAATTGAAAGTAATTGACTCCAGACAGTTTTATTTAACATTTATTTACTGGAATATAAAATACATACATTCACTGCCTTTATTACAGCATATATTGAGAAGATAATGCGTGATTAAGCGACTGCATCAGTGACTGTGAGAACTGTGAGCGTGATAATTTATCTTTTGCATGAAGACTCGTGCAACATCAAAGTGTCAAAAGGCTCAATTAATGCTTTATCTCCATCATCTGCTGTCGGGCCTCGTTGCCCTCAAGCGTCAAGAGTAAAGAGAAAAGACTTGTGACCTGAACCAACTTCAAAGTGAATCAGAAATCTTCCCAGACTGCCACAATTCAACTTTTCCTGTAAAAAAATTTGCAGAACTTTGTAGAATGATTTATTCTGTTTTACTCTGTTTGAGCATTCTTGTGGCTACGCCCATATCATGGATTCAATTTACAGGGAAATGTATAACGTGAGTGCAGTGTAAGTTGCTTTGGTAAAAGGCATCTGCCAAATGCAAAAATGTAAACAATTTAAACAAAATGGTTCATCAGATGTGCAGTGTTTCACATTCATTAAGACCTCATAAATGAGACTCTGTTTAAATATACAGTACAAGCTAATATTGTATTCTGAGGACTACAGAAGCCCATTTCCACAATACAATAAAAAATAATACAAATACAACTTCAATTAAGTTAATTGTGTAGAAAATTTACTTTCAATTTTTTCTAGTTTTACATTTTTTTAATCGTTTTTTCTCTGAATTCTGTTTAAATCTCGCAGTTGCCGCCACAAAATACAAAATTATAAAGGCACCTGCAACTTTTTCTCACAGTTCTTATTATTCATTTCTTTGTATATATATTTTTAGTTTATCTCCAGCAGCTTTGCATTCGTGTATTCAAGATCTCTCACATTTCTGACTTTTTTCTCAGAATTGTGAGAAAAATCGGAATTGTGAGAAAGTCGCAGTTACCTTTTTAAATAGTTTTATCCCATACCAGAAACAAGCTTCTACAGTATAAATGCCCGTATAGGACTAAACATGTATCAGAGATCTCTGGCATCTGCATAAATGAATATGTTATGAATTATCCTGGTGGGGGGAGCAGGGGTAATTGGCTTTGGGCAGCTGCTTTCAAAGCTTGATGTGTTGAGAATTAGAGCCATGCCGTGTTTATGATTTCCTGCTTTTGTTCTCAGTGGCAGTATTGGCTGCGGGTGATTAGACAGAGGGGGCCACACAAATCAAACCCTTTGATATCTGAGCTGCTCATTGGAAACTTTGACTTCATATAGAGCCCATTTTTCAAATATGGAGAAATAAGCTTCCATTGAGAGCTGAAGAATGCCATTCAACAGTTTCTCCTCAAATCTTTGTGCCACAATCCACTAGAGCCATAGTCATGAATGAAACACTGCTGGAGGTGTTTTTACTGGTTACCCCAGAGTGACAAACATCTGTCATGTCTGACTGGTGCCTGCTTATGATCCCATTGGCCATTTAAATCACTGGAAGGATGTCTTGATCTGTTTACTAGCAGATGAGGATTCATGGAGAATTGTGTTACTTAACCTTAGGCTTTTCTGTCTCTCTGTTTTTGCTTATCTTGGATATGAAGCCAGATATAAATTCTTGGTTCAAGAAACACATGTATATTTAGCATACTGCTTATACAATAATCTGTGATATGCAAAATGTATGAAGATGCACTACTGTTTAAATGTATGGCATCAGTAAGATTTTGTATGTTTTTGAAAGAAGTGTCTTCTGCTCTCCGATGCTGTATTTATTTGATCAAAAACAGTAATATTGCGAAATATGATGACAATTCAAAGAACTGTTTTAATTTAGCTAAAAACTCTGTTCTTATTAGAAACTTTGCTTTCTCCTGCAAAAGTATTGTGTGCCCCCAGACGTATTGTTCTTCTAATAAACCTACTGCATTCTTCAATGAAAGTATTGTTATCCAGAGAAACTTTGCACTCTCTTGCTAAAGTACTGCATTCTTGCCATGAAATGTTGCATTTTCTATCAAAAGTATTGCATTCTCCTTTAAAACTTTTTATTCTCTCTCAAAAATATTACCCCCTAAGTATCGAGGTCTCCTATTGTATTTTTCTGAGAAACTTTGTGTTCTTGTGCAAAAGTATTGCGTTATAACTTAGAAGTATTGTGTTCTCTCAGTTAAGTTTCTCTTGCAAAAGTATTGCTTTCTTCGGAGAAACTTAGCTTAAGTATTCTGATCTGATTCTTTTGCAAAAGTGTTGTGTTCTCTCGAAAACTTTGCATTCTCTTGCAAAGGTATTTTGATCCTCTGAGAAACTTTGCATTCTCCCATAAACTGTGTGCTCTCTTGCAAAAGTATTGCATTCTCCTGCAAAACTTTGCATTCTTTTGCAAAAGTATTACATTCCCCCCAAAGTATTAAGGTCTCCTAAGAAATGTTGCATTCTCTCACAAAAGTATTGCATTTGTGTTCTTGTGCTAAAATATTGTGTTATACCTAATAATATAGTTTTCTCAGAAAAGTTTATCTTGCAAAAGTATTGCTTTCTTCTGAAAAACTTTGCAAAAGTATTAAACTTTGCATTCTTTTGCTTAAGTATTTTGTTGTCTCGAGAAACTTTGTATTCTCTTGCAAAACTATTGTAATCTTCTAAAAAACTTTGCATTCTTTTGCAAAAGTATTGCATTCTCCTGCAAAACTTTGCATTCTTTTGCAAAAGTATTGTGTTCTCCCGAGAAACTTTGTGTTCTTTTGCAAGAGTATTGCATTCTCCTGAGAAACGTTCAATTCTCTCACAAATGTATTCTATTCTCCTGTGAAAACTGCATTCTTTCGCAAAAGTTTTGTATGCTCCCAAAAAGCTTTGCAATCCCTCACAAAAGTATTCCAATCTCCTGGAAAACTTTGCATTACTTTTGCATTCTCTTGCAAATGTATTGCATTCTCCCAAGAAACTTTGCTTTCTTTTGGAAAAGTTTTGCATTCTCCCAAAATTCTTTACATTCTCTCACAAAAGTATTGCGATCTTCTTGGAAACTTTGCATTCTCTTGCAAAAGTAGGCTATTGCATTCTCCTGTGAAACATTGCACTCATTCGCAAAAGTACTGCATTCTCTCAAAAAGCTTTGCATTCTCTAACAAAAGTTTTGTGATCTCCTGGAAAACTTTGCATTCTCTTGCGAAAGTATTGCTTTCTCCTTAAAAGCTTCACTTTCTCGCAAAAGAATTGTGATCTGCTGGGAAACTTTGCATTGTCTCACAAAAGTATTGCATTCTCCTGAGAAGTTTTGTGTTCTCTCGTAATTTATTCCATTCTCCTTTGAAACTTTGTATTCTTTCAGAAAAGTATTGTATTCTCCTAAAAACCTTTGCATTCTCTCACAAAATTATTGCAATCTCCTGGGAAACTTTGCATTCTCTCGAGAAATTTAGCATTCTCTTTCAAAAGTATTGCATTCTACTGTGAAACTTTGCGTTCTTCCGCAAAGTATTGCATTCTCCCGATAAACTTTGCATTCTCTATCAAAAGTATTGCATTCTCCTGTGAAACTTTGCATTCTCCCGATAAAGTTTATATTCTTTCGCAAAAGTATTGCATTCTCCCAAAATTATTTGCATTCTCTCAAAAAAGCATTGCAATTTCCTGTGAAACATTGCATTCCCTTACAAAAGTATTGCTTTCTTTGTGTTCTCTTGCAAATATATTATGATCTCCTTGGAACCTTTGCATTCTCTTGCAAAAAGTATTGCATTCTCCCGATGAACTTTGCATTCTCTTGAAAAAGTAGGCTATTGCATTCTCCAGTGAAACATTTGCATTCTTTCGCAAAAGTACTGCATTCTCTTAAAAAGCTTTGGATTCTCTCACAAAAGTATTGTAATCTCCTGGGAAACTTTGCATTCTTTTGCAAAAGTATTATGACCTCCCAAGAAACTTTACAATCTTTTGCAAAAGTATTGTGACCTCCCAAGAAACTTTACAATCTTTTGCAAAACTTTCCATTCTCTCACAAAAGTATTGCGTTCTTCTGGGAAACTTTGCATTCTCTCGCATAAGTATTGCATTTCCCTGAGAAACTTTGTATTCTCTCGCAAAAGTATTCCTTTCTCCTGTGAAACTTTGCATTATTTCGGAAAAGTACTGCATTCTCTCAAAAAGCTTTGCATTCTCTCACAAAAGTATGTAGTGCGATCTCCTGGGAAACTTGGCATTTTCTCATGAAAGATGCTTTTCTCTTAAATGCATTGCATTCTCCCAAGAAACTGCGATAACAAAAGTATTGTGGGTTTGAGACTGTGTGCTGATTAGTCATATTACCTTTACAGCTTACATGATTGGTTCACAAATCCCCGCTCTGTAACTCCCCAGGTATTATAGACTGCATAGTCCTTCTTGGTTACACTTCTTTTATAGTGCCATTACAGTTTCATAAAAGCATAAATCAAATGATTCTTTTAAATGAAACATAGATGAGACAGATGCAATTATTTAAGTCATTTTCAGCCCTGTGTCCTGAAGATCAATGGATAACCTATTGAATGAGTTTCATTTACAGACTTCTGTAATGGTGATATATGTTTTGAGAGAGAATCCGGTTGTAGGCGCAGAAAGATTACACTCATGTGATGAGCGCAAATAACCGATTGGCATCCGTGGCATCACAGAAAGCGAATTAAACATCAAATACAGTTTGCCTGTGAGGACTTACATGTACTATTTTCTCAAACTCAAAGGCGTCTTGTGTGTGGCGAACAATGGCTTCCTTTATCTGCATCTTTATACACTTTTTTTTTTTTTAACTGTATTTCTCTGTGTTCATCAGGATTCCTCAGTGGCTTTGCCAGGGCTTTCCAGACTTGAGGCCTGTGGTGTTTCCCTTTGGCAAACTCCAAGTGCACATCAGTTTGGAGCGATGAATAGCAGAACATGTGTAAATAGAAAAGAGATACAGACCTTGATCTGAAAGTGTGTGTGTGGGTGTGTGCGCACACCTTTGATATTAGTGCATCTCTTATAAAGTGATCCATATCCAAAATGACCGTATCCATCCCTGAGGCTGGGACATCTGAACTGTGATCAGAAACAGCTGTAGGATCGTCGGCACAGCTGACAGTACTGAGGTGAATAAGCCTTATCCTAGATTACATCATCTGGCAAATGCCAATTCTGCTTTGAAAATCTGATTAAGTTTGAAGTTAAAGTGTGTAATTGTTTTGATGTTAAAATACTTTATTCTATGACAGTTTAACATACAGTGACAGCTATAAATAAGCCATTTGTAGATTGTAGATGTGATTCCCACAAACGCTGAGGTGCTATCAACACACTGATCAGTCTGTTTGATCATAAGGTACTACAGACCTCATTGACAAGAGACACTTTGCATTAGCCAATCAATTCCTAATTCAATCAGTTCTCACCCTCCATACCTTATCACTCAGAAATACATCATATTGGGGATTGTAATACATAGAAAAAATACATCACACTATAAATGTCTTAAAGGTCTTTCTATGTCTTCAAATGTTAAGTAAGTGAGCGCTAACTAAATAGCTGACAACCTAGCAAAAACGATATCCAGCAACACTTAATTTCAAGTTATGGCTGATAGCAAATAAATGGCTGATACTGAAATTGTATTATGTCACAATGAATTAAAAATAAAATACAAAAAAATAAAATTAATCACAATAGACAAAAACATTATGGATATGACAGTATCAATTTAAGTGTTACTGAAGTGTTTTTTATATTCACTATTAGCCTATATATGGATCTATTACACACTTCCGTTCAGATGTTTGGGGTACGTAAAGAAATACATATTTTTATTCAGTAAGGATGCATGCAATTGATGAAAAGTGAGTCAACAGAAATTTATGTTACAAAAGGTTTTGATTTTAAATAAATGTTGTTATTAATTTCTATTCATCAAAGAATCCTAAAAATGTTTCCACAGAAATATCTTAACTTTTTTCAATCTTAATAATAATATCAAATGCTTATTGAGCAGCAAATCAGCATATTGATTTCTAAAGGATCATATGATTCTGAATATTGGAGTAATGATACTGAAAATAAATGCAGCCCTAGGTGAGCATGAGACTTATCTAAAAAAAAAAAAATCTTACAGACCACAAACTGTGTTTAGAAGATAATCTAAATGTTAAAATAATGTTTATTTATCCAGTATTAACCAGTACAATGAATTCAAAACGATTTCTAATATTGGCCAAAGAAAAAAAGATATATGTCCATCTCTAAATATTAGGCCTATTTTAGTTTAAAACTAATGTACTTAGTCTGAAATTAGTTCATAAACCACTTTACATCTGTGTTACATTGTGTTTTCCAGCGAAACAGGGCGTTTGAAGAAAAAAATGAGACTTGATTGTATCCATCAGGCATTGAATTAATCAGAATGAATTCAGGTGGTTGGATGAAAGGGACTGAAATTAGGAGGTTAAGATAGATAAAAATGAAGACAAACGTCTTTTAGTTGAGAATAATGTGCACTGATGAATTGTGCACAATAAAATACATTGAAAAAGTAAAATGCACTTTTATGTTCACTTATGGTTCCCAAATGGCCCTAAATCTTCTTGCAAAGATTCAACTATTCCCAAGCAGTCTTGTTTTCTGTCATTTGCATATATATTGGCTAGACACACCTGTGGAACGCCGTGTAATAGTGAATGTCTGAGAGATGCTTCATTCCGATCTTATCAACAAGCAGCAAAAACAAAAGACACAGATCCTTCAGAACGATAATGTCTCTTCCTGTGCTCCAAAACAAGCTTCATCAGATTCTGCGGTGAGTTGCATAACACTGATTTTGCTTTATTCGTGCACAAACGAATGTCACATAATCCCTGCCAGCGAGTTTATGAAATGTTTTAGATTCTCTTCTTTAAGGGTGGAGAGTAAACAGTCATGCTCATATAAACTGGTCACAGCTAGAGACCAGAGGAGACTTGAAGGTGGGCTAATGGCTAATGTGTAACCTCTATCATCAACACTTTAGGCACTATAAAAGGTGTGTGATATTTCCAATTCTCAATTTTTCTTCCAAGCTATGACAAATGCACAAAAATCATCAGGTCTTCAGTGCCAGGTGGAGTCGAGAGCGAACATGTTGAAAAGAGCAGCACAAGCTCTCAAAACACACACATACAGACAGCGAGAGAAAGTCTTTGACTTGCACCCGTGCCAAACCAGCCTCAAAGCTGAATATAACGAGTGGATCATGTACAGAAGACTTATTACACAATAATTTATCAGACTAAAATCATTAATTAAAACCACCAATCACCTGAGGGAATCGTGTGGGTGGGAATGAGCAAGAAAACATTCCAGCTCATTGACTATGTGGAGAAGGACTATTGCTGAGTCTCAAGACAACATGTCGGCGCACATCAAATGCTGCTCCATTCGTGCCAGTGAATGACATTTTGATTGAATGACTTGATTTGTCAGTTTAGGAATAAAAACAACAGGCCACTGTTTTCTGTGCTACTAGTGTCACCAAGCGGTGAATGTTTTCATTTTGTCAAAAGTTAGTGTTGTGTTGGGATGCACAACTCTAGAGGACTGTTCACTGTGGGTTATCTTTACCCACAGGTAAAGGTGCATTTTCACACATGCAATTTAAATGCAGGATTAGCACCATCTTCACAGCGTTGATCCTGCATTGAAGTACCAAAAGTGCAGTGTGAAATTATGCTTTGTAATAGGACTTTATATTGAATTTAACACGGTTGAAAATGAGGCTGTGAGGAATTTATTTAGTCTTTACAGTGGAACTGTATATAAAGGGGCAATATAGTGTAATATTTTTTATTATTTGTACAAATCACGACTTTCAGAACTGTTTCTGTATACTTGTTTTTCAGAAGAAATAAAAACTATTTCGTCAACAGAACAGTCGAAAGTCCCTCGAAATTTCGTTTTTGGCCAGGGTTAACTATTTTGAGAGAGAAAAGTCCTTCTGTTATGCATATGTAGCTATCATTATTGTCTGCTGATTAGTTTCTATGATATCAGCAGCAATTATGGAAGGTTAATCTCCAATAACTACTATAAAATATTTTCCTCGTTAAGCTAGTAATGTTTTGATATGTGCCAGACTCAACTACTGTGCAGTGCAACAGCGCCACCCAGAGTCCTGGACATGAAGCTCAGGGTGTTCTCATCAGGTTTTTAATAATTAAAATATAAATTAAATATTTTAATTCGGAGAAATAGCTGAATATCTTTATATTTAATCTCACTAAAAACGTGTACAGGTCAAACATCATCCCAGAATTAAATTTATATACATCCTCCATGTATTTATAAATTGTTTATGTGGGTGTAATTATGGCTCTGACATGTTCTTGGCAGGCTTTGTGCCATCAACTCACTGAACTTTTTTTTTTTTTTTTTTAAGTTTAATCTAAATTGGAAATATTAATTCATCATTTAACATTTTATAATTTCTGAAAGGAAAAAAAAAAAAAAGCACACGTTTTTGTTTTGCATTTTTATTTTGATCTACTGAACAAAACACACAAAAAAATAAAAAAAAAACCACCACAAATGTACACAATATTTCCCACCTGTCTGACATCCTCTTGCCTTCTTCAACAAAACCCACTTTATATCTGAAAGAAAACATTCATGATGAATTCAGGTGTCCCCTACCCACCCACCCACCCTACGTGATCACTACACAAACTATTTACACTATATACAGTCTTTTTACATCAATGTTGAATCTCAGTGTTTATTTTTTAGAAGAGGATCTGCTGATGGGGACCCACTGTCCATATGGCTTCCTGTCGGCTACGCTGTCGGCTCTTGATGTTACCTTACTGTCATGGACCGTTGGGCTGTTTGATGGTCTGACGATGGTATTCTGTCAATATAAAAAGGTAAGATCAACTTTAATATTTCAATATACTCTTACAGTCATTATATGTGAATAAGCTTTAATGAACTTACATTGATGCTGAAGTTAATTGGCCGTCTCTTGGGAGACGTCGGGGAAGCGTCTGCCTCGCCATCATCATTTGCAACGTTTACCTAAAGACAGAAAAGGGGAATGGGATAATTAAATCACTGTCTGTTTGATGTAAACCTTGAAACATCAGTACCACATGATGCCCTCAGTTCGGTGTTTAAGAAATGCAAAAAGGCAAATAGAAGGGACTCTGACCTGTGTAATGCCAGTGCTGCTCTTTAAATCAGTCTGACATCAAAAACACCATTTGGATTAAACTCATTTACAACTGATAGCACAAAAAGTACTAGTACTAAAATGGCAGTTCTTTTACAAGCAAAAATTGTAATTTATATACAAAGGCTTTGTTCACACTGTACATATGTCCAGTAATTTTAAACAACTCCTGATTTGTAGCGATTTACAATTCAAGCATATGCAGTGTCTGAAGTGGTTCAAACTTTATATGAATGAATCCAAAATGTGAAAAAAAAACGAAAACAATTGCAGTCTAAAAGTTACATTTTAATTCGATTTCAAAATGAATATGATTTTGTAAAATATGGATTTAGCAAGTTTGCATCTTAATTTAGAAGAAAAGTCTGAATTGCCAGGAAAACCCATTGTGAAAGTCAAAATGACATTTATTTACTTTTAATTTTGTGGCGTAAACAGGCTTCCATACTAAACGGATCTAAAATGATCCAAAATAATGTGTGTATATATATATATATAAATAAAAGATTTTGAACAAAACGTATGAACAAAGCCCCAAAAAAGCAAACATACAAAAATGAATTAGTGAGACTATATTTTTCCAAACCCCATTAGTCACCGTAGGGCGAGCCCTCTCTGGTCTTCACACACACGATGAATAGAGGAAGACTCTGGTAAATGACAACGCAACCCAGTTCAACCATCAGCAAACATAAGTCATTTTCTGTAGTTCTAACAGCTGTAAAGAGACACTAACGTTTAAAAGTTTGGGGTCAGTATGTTTTTTTTTAAATTTATTTATAGTTTTTGAAAAGTATCACATACTGACTAACTCATTAAGGCTACATTTATTTGATCCAAAAAAAACAAAAAAAAAAACACTTTACATTTCAACTTCTTACTTTGATCAAAGCTGAAATGGTTTCATTTTTTTGTGGAAACCATGATCCATTTTTAGGATTATTTAAGTTGAGAGTTCAAAAGAACAGCATTTCTTTTTAACATTATAAATACCTTTACTGCCATTTTCAGTCATTTCAATGCATGCTTGCTGAAAGTATTGATTTAAATAAAAAATGTAAAAAAAAATTAAAAAAATAAAAAAAAAACACACCTGAAAATCTACTGACCACAAACTTTCCCGCATATGTGCTGTTGTGTGGTGTCTCAAAGTGTTGAGTGCGAGGTGAATCACACAGATGCATGTGGTCTGTTTTTGTTCGACACAAGGCTACCGCTGACATCATACACAATTACTTAACCTTTGCAGTTGTGCACATAAGACTTAAAGCTGGTGTCATTCAAGTCAAGTGACCTCCCCCTCTCTCCCTCTTTGTCCAAAGGGTGGAGGAGTTTCAGTTCTACAGGAACAGAAATGATACAAAAAAAAACAAAGCAATTGAAGCTAAATGCCACTCCTCAATACAGTGAGAGGAATAATAGGCATGTGCTCATTCATTCATTCAAACACATACACACACACACACTTCACAGCAGTACATAATCTTTAACATGTACCATTACCTAATCCGGACAAGTGCTGTTCATCATTCCATTAAATCCATCAGGTAAAATCATTCATGTCTGAGGAGACAGATTACATGGTGACCCAGGTTGGGTAAGTACAGCGCGCAATCACATTTTAAATAGACGTGTTTCAACGGGTTAGTCAACGTCCCGAGATCACAGATATAATTGTCAAATGTCTAACACCCAGGACGTTCATGCAACATTACAGAAGTCAAACTAATACTGTGTGTGTTAGTGGCACGTCTGTATGCATGTTTGTGAGGCTCACCTGTGCTGGTGTCTTCTGTGGTGCCTGGCTTGCGCTCACCCTTTCTTCTTTATCTGATGACGATCTCTTCTCCTTCTCCTCCAGCTCCTTCAGGCTAGCTGGCAGCTCCAAGTTCTGCACTCCCAGAATCCTGGCAGCATTTTCTTTGGCCACATTTAACAGATACTTCTTCTCTGTGGAAGATTTGAAAGTTTAGATTAAAATTATGTCATTTACCTCCCTAGTCAGCATTATCAACTAGTCACCCAACAAACTAACTGCAGCAAAAAAAGAAAAAAAAATTATTTACTTGCTCACATTTACTTTAGGAGTAAAATTGCATAAGATAGACTATTTAAAAAAGTTTCAAGTACTTTGTAAATTTTAAACATTTTTAAAGCATTCAGCAGTACTATAATCTGCATCTTAATTTATTAGAAAAAAATATTAGATAATTGATTATATAAGACGCCAATTATGTATCAAAGATATGAATAATGTTATAATTTAAGCTATATACGCTAAATATTTTAATTACATTAAATATTTTGAATCTATCTGTAATATTACATTTACATGCTTTTAAACTTTTTTGTAATTTATCAAATATTCCAATTACAATTTATTTTTTTACTTTCTAGCATCAGAATCTGAGAAAGAAGAGGACTTTTTCTATAACTTACAATCATAGAACCTGGTGATGAAAAAATATATATTGCTGTTATTTTTTGCATAGTGCACAGTAATTGCTAAATAAAATAAAGCATCAAAAGTCATCCATATTACTCATGCAGTGTATTAAAAAACTTCTAAAGCTAAATGATACCCTGAGATGTGAGGAACAGACTGAAATTAAGGTTATTAGCAGCTGTGGTTTATTTGTAAAAAAATAAAATAATAATTTTTTATATACACATCTCCTTTTGGTCTTGTAGCATATATAATATTTGTATAGTAACGTAGCGATATTTAATAATTAAAGTGAAACTGATCTTACCCTCGAGGCTGAGGCGGACCGCAGAGCGATCACGGCTGCGAGACCGGCTTCTGTAATCTCTGGATCTCCTGGGTGAGCGGGAGAAACGGCACCGGTACCTCCCCACAAACCTGCTTCCCCTCCAGTAGACAGGGGAGCGACTGCGAGAGCGGGATCGGGACGGAGAACGCCTGTAACGTCTGGAGTAGCCGTAGGGGGATGGAGAGCGCTGGTATCGCCTGCGGTGGGAGGAACGTTCAGGAGAAGGGCTGTAAGAGCGGGAGCGAGCCCGGTAGCGGCGAGGAGGAGAATGGTGCCTGTGACGGCAGCGTGAGCGGCCTGAGCAGCGTGGATGGGAGCGGGAACGTGAGCGAGAGCGTGATGGTGAGGAAGAGTCACTGTCGGAGGATGAGCTCCGTGAAGAGCTCGGTGACCTGCGGGAGGAGCGGCTCCCCCTGCTGCTGGAGAACGAGCTGTCACTGCTGCTGCTGCTGGAGCGAGAGGATCTGCGACCAGACGGAGCCTTCTGATCAAAGATGAGCTTCACACCCTCACTGAGACGTCCAGGGCTGGCCTCCTTCATGATCAAACCTACAAACATAAAGCATCAGATGTTACTAGTGAACTAACAGTTTAATCAATCAAAAAAAATTATATATATATATATTCTGCAGGTCTTAACAGAGGCCAGTGTTTAGTTTACATATTTAAAAAAAAAATCTTGGCTTTTGATTAGTTCCTACTTTATGGAGTTAGATATACGAAAAAAATCTAAACATGTCAGATTTTTGATACTGGCTTTAACCAAATTTCTGTTTTGGAAATGTATTCAACTTAATTTTTTTTTTAATAAAGATTTGTATATTAAAACAACATTTCAGAGAACTTGTATTACAAAACAAATGTCTTAAGGTAACGCTACTGTGATGAATACACCGAGTATGTTGATATTTGTTACATTTATAACGTTGTGAAAGTTTTTTGTTTTATATGGACAATAATTTATAGGTTGAGGTTTTATTTTGTCTTTACATTAATAATGAGCCATATTTTCAAACATTACTACAACAACACTACAGTTGGTAGTAATGGGGAACAAAGGAGAACGTTCTCGAACTAAAAGTAGGTCAGGTGACGTTGTGTAACGAAGCCCCGCCCCTCCCGTCGATCAAATTACACAACAGACTCGGATCTGGAAAATTCCACAAGAAACACTATAGTAATTAACCAAGGTTATCATAGAATAACGGCAACAAAATCCTTATTTAACCATCCATAGATTAATAAATATATTCCGGTTGTATGAATACATTTAAATGTTGTTCGCCTTCCTGTATATAAGCCCCGCTTCTCCTGTCGATCAAATTACACAACATACTCGGATCTAGAACATTCCGCGAGAAACACTATAATTAACCACCGTTATCATAAAATCACTGTAACAAAATCCTTATTTCACCATCCATAGATTAATAAATATATTCCGGGTGTTTTAAAGTGTTGTTCGCCTTTCTGTATTTGCTTCTAGATTTGCTAACTAACGGTTAGATTCATGTTGCTATTTTAGCGAAGATTGCAAGTAACTACTATTGAACAACGTTAAAATGCTCACTTAAAAATCAAGTATATAAATATTAACTATAAATAGTATTTAACTTAACTTACCGTCAAAAGGGACTCGATCCAACAGCAAGATAACCGCCTTTGAGGAAAACGCTATAATGTAACGTTATATCACTCGATACTCCTCGAGCGAGTTCAAAACAGAAACTATCAGAATTCAACGATTGTCAAATAAATGTATTTTAATTCAAAAGTAAGGTCAAATTGTGGAGGAATTATTGAAACAAAACGTGTTTTTTTAATAGCCAGTGCCTGTCTTCAGTAAACGTCGTCGTTTTCTCGCGAGCGGTTGGCGGATTCAGCGTGAAGTGGCTCGTGTGCAGCTTGTTCCTCTTCTTAACCGAAACCCAATGACGTCACACGGGTGGGGGAAGATGGATTCTAGAAAATTCCACCCAAGCAACAGTGTTTGATGAACATTTTTTAAAATTCACATTATTGTATTTTTTATAACAGATTTATTTTATATTGACTATAAAACTGAAAATACCGTCACATAATTACGCAATGTTTACATATTGTTTACTTTATTTATATATAGTTGTTTCTTCGAGTTGTCTAACACTAATAAATGCGTTAGTACTGTTAAACACTAGTCTCTCGAGAGATCGTCTTATATCGCGAGATGTCTGTGTTTGGGGGAGTGAATGAACTCGTATTTAGAAAGAAAAAAACACACTGTGCTTGAGTCGAATGATTGTGCATTTATTTCCTACAAAGAAAAGTAGAACAGCTCGAATAGCTCGTGCTTGATACAGATAACAGATCCTGAACTTTTCATCTGAACAAATGGCGATCGAAAACCTGCTTCCAGCCAACTTTGGCTATGCAATTTTTACATATTTGTACAGTTTTGTCATGTTGATGTATCTCGGGTTCCAAGTTGGAAGTGCACGGAAGAAGTATGGAGTAAAGGTACGATAAGGCTTCATATGCAATGCATGCTGTTGCATTGCTGAAATTATACTGATGCATATTAAATTTTGATTTCTGATTTGGAACCAGTGCATATGTTCTCGTGTTTTGTGTGTAGTATCCCACCATGTACAGTGATAAGGAGCAAGTGTTCAACTGTATCCAGAGAGCTCATCAGAACACACTGGAGGTGTATCCACAGTGGCTGGTGTTCCAGACTATTGCTGCATTGGAGTATCCTGTGAGTATCACAGTTGTGTGCAATTAAAAAATGAACAACAGTTCCAAGAAACCCATGTAACTGCTGTAAGGGGAATATAGAATTCCCCGAAATACCCAAAATATTGATGTTATCTCAAACATTGTGGTCGGCATTTTGTCAAGACTTGGTGTAACCCAATTATGTTTTATAGATAGATTTTTGTTTGTGAGTTTATAAAATGTGTTTTAATTGCAATTCAGCACATTCTTCTTCCTGCTTTTCCAATTCAAATTACAGTTTAATGTGGACGTAGGCAATTCCAGATAATTAATTGAAATGGAGCCAGTTCTGCCCAGTCCAAAACCCTGCTGTGCATTGCTGTACCTCAATCTGTACCATCTTCCATCCTATTTAGTGACAACTAGAAGTAATATATTTAGTAACATTAATGCTGTTTGTATAAACCTTACAAAGGTTCCTATTAAACTGAATAATTATTCTTTTGATCAAATTGATTGCACTTGATCATTTAGCAGAGGGACATTTCCTTGTAATGTGTGTTCTATAAATCTCTTGTTAAATATTTTAATTCATTCTCTTTTCATGTGCTATCCTTATCTCACATATGTACACCCTTTACCCAGTTCACCTTTGTTTATCTTGCATTTTTTATCTCCCATATCAGATTGCCGCCTCTGTGTTAGGAGTCATCTGGGTTACGAGCAAGTTCTCTTATGCCTGGGGTTATTACACTGGTGGTAAGTCTTAATAAATGAACGTGTAGCAATTTTAGATTGTTCTCAGATGCAAAAGCACATTCACATCTGTTTCTGAATCAGAGTGCAAATGCAAAAAGGTTTGCATTTATTTTGCATTTAATTATAGATTTAAATGACACATGTATGTTTGTGGATTATATTGTGTGTTTTCAAAAGAAAGTGTATTTATGCATATTTTTTATAAATTGCTGTGTACATTTTCAAGATACTGTTAACTTTTTTAAGTTGTTTGTCTGTTTTAGATCCTGCTAAGAGGATGCGTGGTGTATATGGATATATCGGGCTTTTTGGAGTCATTCTGCTTTCCATCTCTGTTGCTCTGAAACTGCTTGGAGTCCTTTAAGGGAAACACCACTGAGAAAATACGGCATAAAACCAATTCTTGGCACTTAATGTAGTTGTCAGTGATTTTCACGTTTTTACTCTCTTGTTTTAATTACATTACTCCTTCCTGAATATTTTATATAGTATGAACTATTTCATCAAATGTAATCCACTTGTTAGCCTTTTATACACATTCTTTACACAGCTTTCCTTACATTTAAATTAGGGTGACCACATAATCATTGCATGATTGTGTTTATGTTCAGATGACCTGGGTTTAAATACAGCTTTTGTACAGAGCACTTCAGGTGTAAATCTGTGAATGGGAACATTTCAAATACTGTGCTGATTTGATTAGGATGTATAGTCACCCTATGTTATTTCATTAAATTCAGACGAATGAATAAAATGTCTGTAAGATTCGATCAAACCATGTGTGAGTACTGAGTGCTTCAAACTGCAAGAAAATATTGTAGTCCTGCATAATTTATACTCATTTTATTCATTTGTGAAACCACTGTCATTACTGTAAAAGAGATTAAAGATCTTGTGTGAAAGTTACAGTAATTATATGATTCTGATCTCCCAGATAATATTTAAAATGGCATATGGCAGGGCTTTAGGACAACTGGAGTGTTAAATAATTTATAAACAGGTGGTTACACTGAAATTCTTATCTTTCCAGATGGCTCTTTCCTTAATGAGATAGTTTACACAAAAATGAAAATTCTGTCTGTATTTATTTATTCATGTTGTTCCAAACCTGTATTAAGTTTTGATTAACACAAAATACTGTGAGTAACTTTTAGAAGCTTTTTTGTTTAAGATCAACATCTGAGAAAATCTGGAAGAATAGAAAAGCATTAGGATTTCATACATCAAGCAATATGGTACAATCTATGTTGCCAAGTTTAATATATAGGGGTTTCATCAAAACACTAAGAATGAACAATAGTAATGCAAATACCACTAATAAACTTTTATTTAGTTTGAAAAGCCTAGGTGTCATTATAGTCTTTTAAAGACCCAATAGACTTAGCAGTTTTAGAAGTTCAGTTTTTGCAGGTTTGAAAATGATTTAGTAGCCTGTATAGATGCTTTTATATTAACATTGTCTCAAGACATTGCAAAATATGTGTGCCTATGTGCTAGATTAAGACATCCTTTACTAAAATTAACTAGTTATATTTATATATATTATAGTATAAGTCTAATAACGTGTGTGTGTGTGTATTGATTACCATCTGTATAACCACAGTTTTACTACAAATACCATGGTTAAACTATGGCTAGTGTAGCAAACCTTTGGTTAGTTTGTAGTTTCCATGGCTTAACTATAGTAACAATAGTTTGGTTTCATTTGTAGTAAAAACATGGTTAATTTGTCAGGGATATCAAGGTCTACTGTTATAATTTTTTGGTTTGCCTTTTTTTTTTTAGATGTACTTTTATGTTTATGCTTTGTAAACCACCTTAATAACAGTAATTACTATATTTAAAAAATATTAATTTTACCAAACAGCTGATCACGTGATGCCAACAAAGCCGTCTATCCAAATGAGGAATCGACCAGTTCCATGGAGAATAAAACAGATTTTTCTAAAACATATTTCAAAATTTCTCTTATCTCGTGATTTTATCAGATGTGCTGTTAATTTATGTACGTGTTACCCCTGTAATAGGTGCATATCTTGGTTTCTAGGATGTTCTGAGCTAATTGACTGATGCAGAGCGCACTGCGCATGCGCGACTCGAGCACTGTTTGAGACGGAAGACGGCTGAGTGTCCTGCGAACCACAAGAAAAACTCAAGAAAAGTGCAGGTAAGAATTCCCTTTGCTGTAAAGACTATGTCCTAGCAATCATTCGTTAAATATTCACCGTTATTGTGCTTTTATTTATCCGCCATGCTTTATAGAACGAGTGATGTAGCAAAATTTTCAGCCGGACATGAGAGATCAAAAATGTTTACGGCATTAACACTCGACGTTCTCGCCCGATATTGCGCGGAAATGTAGTTCTGAACTATTATGTTAAAGCTCGCATATGTTAATATTGAGATATTGGTCGCAAACATGACAGAAGGAAACCCTTTGTGTGTTATTTGTGTTTGGTTCAGGATGATCATGTGTGCTCTGCGTGTGCGCAGTCAGTGACGATGCGTCGCTCCTGCGCAGGAACGGCTTGAATTTATTTCCTTCTAAATAGAAACTAAAATTAGTTTACGAACACTAATTTTCCCCCGTTTTTCAAGATTATGTAAAGTAAAAAAAAAAAAAACATCAAAAGAACAGCATTTTATTCGAAATAAAAATATTCTGTAACATTATAATCGACTTTACTGACACTTTTGATTAGTTTAATGCATAGATAGATAGATAGATAGTGCCGTCAAACGATTAATCCCATTAAAAATAAGTTTTTGTTTACATATTATGTGTGTGTGTTGTGTATATTTGTTATGCATATTTAAATACACGCATGCATATATATATATTTAAGAAAAAATATGTTTATATATCAAAGATATTTATATATTAATTTAAATATATAAATCTCAGTATTTTAAATATGTGTGTATTTGTATATACATAAATAGTACACAAACATGTAAAAAAAAAAAAAAAAAAAAACTTTTTGGGATGCGATTCATTATAGATAGATAGATAGATAGATAGATAGATAGATAGGGAAGGAAGGTGTTTTTAAATTAAATATTTGAAATGAAATATCCATTTCTCTGCCCAAATTTGTCACTGTATGATAATTGACTTCACCACACAATGTGAATAAGTCTTTTTTTATTATGAAAACCAGCAGAACATCTCAAGAGTAATATATGTTTCTCTGAAGGGTCAGATCAGAAGCATGTCAGGGTTTCTGGACGGGATCAGATGTGGCGATTGCGAGTGTAATGTGGACTGGGGTGAGAAGAGAAACACCATCGCCTCCATCGCAGCCGGAGTTCTGGTATGTTGATAAATCCTGTGTTCTTTGAAATATCCAGTGATTCCCTAAACTAACAGTTTTTCTTCTCGTGCAGTTTTTCACAGGCTGGTGGATCATCATTGATGCTGCGATAATGTACCCTAAAGAGGAACAGTTCCACCATGCATATCACACCTGTGGGGTTATAGCGACTATAGCCTTCCTCATGTGAGTTAAACCTGTGACATCATTTGATCTGTCCCAGTCTTACTTCCTGTTGTTAAGCACTGATTTCACTACAGGGTTGTGCCGTGACTACTGAACAATGACTGCATTGATAAACCACCATGGATTTGTATCAGGGTTTTTATAGTTAAGTAAAACTAAACCATAACTTATATTTAACTGTAACTTACAACTTATTATAAAATGTTTTTTAATTATTTCAGCTACATTTATCATTTAGTTTAATTTGATGTACTGAAATAAATAAAAATGAATAAAAACTATAGACATTTGAAAGAAATAATAAAACTAACAAAAATTGCAGAAGTTTTAACTCAGATATGTAAACAGAATCTAAAACAACTAAAAAAAAACTACACCGTAAAACAAAGTTGGCAAAACTAAATTTAGAATTTCTTTACTTAATTTACATCAAAATGTTTATGATTTTCATAACAGAACCTCTGCTAAGGGGCTGTTTACACGACAACGTGTACTTTTTATACGTTTTGCCTGTTTGTTTATACAACAACAGTGTTTTGGAGACTTAAAACTCATATTTTTGAAAACGGTTTCAAATGCAAGTTTTTGAAAATGGCACCATTTTCGTTTCCGTTTAAACACCCAAAATGGGAATCTGTGAAAATGGTGACGTCATGCGCATGCATAGTACATGTTAGATATGTAGACATGCACAGTATGTGTCGATTTCAAAGGCAAGCGCAAACAAACATGCACAACAATGGCAGAGTATATGTGACTGTTGTTGCTTCTTCAGCAAAGTGTGGATTTACATCACCAATATTACAACCAACAACAGAGACGCATCATATACAGCATATAATCGTCATTTCCTTAAAGGTACTGTTTATTTACAGTACAAGGTGACAGCACAAACTATTTGCCTGGCATACATAATACAGCATTTTTGCCCATTTTCCCAGATATGTGTAAATGAGAATAGTTTTAAAAACGTTGTTGTGTAAAAGTTAAACTTCTTAAAAATGCAAACGACATCGTTGTCATCTAAACATAGCCTAAATTAACATAGCAAAACAATACTAATCCTCCCAATTATTTTACATTAATCTAGCAAAAAAAAAAAAACAGTATGTAACACTTAACTTTAGTTTTTACTCTACCTTTCGAATGCCATGGCAAAGCATGCTGGGAAATAGAAATTGCAGCCATCTTCAGTTAAATCTTAAGTGCGTCTGATTTAAAAGTAACAAGTTCATTAAGCTCAAATAAAGTGAAACCATTCAGATGACTTAGAATGAGTCAGTTTCATGAACTCAAAAGATAGAGAATACTCAGAAAGGTTACTTGAAATCATTTGTTTTTGCTCAAGCTTATGACTAAAATAAGACTGATCTGAATGCAGGATCAATGCAGTGTCAAATGGCCAGGTGAGGGGTGACAGCTACAGCGATGGCTGCTTGGGACAGACAGGTACGTCCTGCATACACAACGAGACAGCATTAACTTTATGCATTTCTTGTAGATATTGAAATAATACATGACTGAAATGTGCTTTGATTTTGTTTAGGTGCCAGAGTTTGGCTCTTCATCGGGTTCATGTTGGCGTTCGGGTCTCTCATCGCCTCTATGTGGATCCTGTTTGGTGGTTTTGTTGTGACTGGTGAGAGAATATGATTTTGCCCTTATAGAATAAGATGATTCAGGTTTCTATCTGTTTACAGTTGCTGATTGTGTTTTTTCCATTTATTTATTTTTTTCTTTATGATTGAACAGACCACAAGGATTTGTCAGTGTATCCTGGCATTGCGGTTTTCTTCCAAAATGCTTTCATCTTCTTTGGGTAAGTTTGTAAATACAGTTAAAACAGTATTATTATTATAATTTAAAAGAAGTGTTTTCTACTTATTCTAAAATGTAATTCATGTCTGTGATGGTGAAGCTGAATTTTCAGCATCATTACTCCAGTCTTCAGTTTCACATGCGAAACATTTCTGATTATTATTATGAATATTGAAAACAGTTGAACATAGTTTTGTTAAACTGTAATACTTGTTTCTTCGACTAAAGTTTAAAAGAAAAGACTTTTTGAAATGTTTATGTGTAACATTATAAATGTCTTCGCTGTCACCTTTAATCAGTTTAATGTGCCCTTGCTGGTCAAAATGTTTGTTTCTTTAAAAATCCAAAATGAACAATTTGTTCAAAAATAAGTAATTCAAATTGAAATGAATGGACTAATAAAAAGGAGACTGTTTTTGTCTGTTTAAAATTATTTTACAGATTGCACCGAGCACAAGCAGTTTCTTATAGCTGATCATAACTAGAAACATGTATATTCACTGTCAATATTTTTCATTTCTGTGCAACCAGTAAAACCTACTGAGTTTTTCTTGGTTGTATATTTTGTAGCTTTAAGTTCATTCTCTATGTATGTTTGCTTAATTCTTGCTACTGATGTCATCAAATCTCTTCAACTGATGAGACATCGAATAATCATCTAAATACTTTTCATAAAGCTTAATAAAATTTGTTTTGAATGAATCATGAGTATACAAGTATTGCCCTAACTGCATTAGTGGTCTGAGATTTTGAGTATTCATGTTATCCATGATAAATAATTTGGCAAATTCAGATTTATTTAATTATTTCCCAAGTTAAACTATGCTATTTTGATTCTCCTTCTCTCTTGCAGTGGTCTGGTGTTCAAGTTTGGCCGAACCGAGGACCTCTGGCAGTAAAGATCCCTTTCAATCAAATCCCACAGTCCATCAACACACAATTCCTCTGTACTTATTGCTGCTTATTTGCACTCTCGATTTCTTTCTTTCCCCTTTTCAACTCCCCAGCTGACCCCCGTTTTTCTGCTGCTGTTCCTTCTTCCTTTCTTTGTCTTGTTTCCTGTGTGGCCATAGTAGACGCCCGCAGTGAGATACAATGCAAATCAAATCCGGTCTATCAAAAACATAATTGATTCACAAAATAGTTACGTGTTTATTGTGCAGCGGCAACAGAGAGATTTGAGTAGAATCTTCAATAACCAAAATGAGTGCGACTGACTTTCAGTCTTTCAGCTTCAGTGTTTATTGAAATTGAAAAATAAATAATGGATCTTTTGGAAAACTTTTATTTACAATCTTTTGAAATTTTGTGCAATGTGCAGATTTGAGATCATACTTCTTTCATATTTGCGGCTTAAGCTTCGGTCAGCTGATATCACTACAACAAGTGCTTTATTTTTACGGCTTATCTTTGGAAGATTTTTTTATATCGCGTTATATAGGTTCCCATGCTTTTCCCAGTCATTCAGTTGTTTAATTTGAAAATATTAAACAGATTGCACTGAGCACAAGCAGATTCTTATAGCTGAGCATAACTAGAAATATGTACATTAATTGTCAATATTATTCATTTCTGTGCAACTAGTAAAACAAGAGTTTTTTCTTGACTGTGGGAAGCCTGGTTACATATTTTGTAGCTTTTGGAGCTTTAAGTTCACTCTCTGTGTATATTTGGGCATGTGGGAGATGTATAAAAATGTTAATGTTTTTTAAAAGCACAATTTCTTATTATTTCAGTGGTTATGGGAGAATGAGATGAGAGTCAGAGAATTCGATTTGTCTGTCAACTAACAAATTATAAATTCTTATGATTTCTACAAGCTAAAAGAATGTAACATTTTAATGTAACCATGTCTCTCTTTCTGACAGAAAGTAGCTGAACTTTCAACTGTGGGTTTAAATGAATAAAATTATTGTAAATATGTACAGAGCCAGTTTTTTTTTTTTTTTTTTTAGAAAGTGCAATATTTTATTACATTCAAAAGCAGATGAATAACATGGGATTGTAGATTAAAGTCACTATAAGGTTATTTTTATATATTGCATTAGGCAGTGGTGTGGTGTATCAGTTTGTCATTGTCAGGCTGAACAAACTCTTCTCTGTTTTCTTGCTTCCACTAAAGTAATTTAATCCAGCCCTAATTTCCAGGGGCTTGGACATTTCTTCTGAGATGTAGTTTTGTATGATCTGTCTCTTAGAAACCACAGTGCTTTCCATTCATGGACATTTTATCTTGTAAATTGTTTACTTAAGCAATGTCCAACCTCTTTAACACACACACACACACACACACACACAAATACATTCATGCATAACTGCAGTCATTTTATTAATGTGTCCACAAGTTTTACATTTGTGTACCACCAAGTTTGGATACTACAAGACAACAAATACATAATTGGCAATTAATGCAAGTAATTCTACTTTTAAATGATAAAAGATAAATAAAAATATTGGGATTAAGGAATGATCTATTTAAACTGATGCAAATTAACAAATTCGTTCATCCTCCCAGAATGCCTGGTCATCAAAGCACTTCCTGTTCTGCTGGAGTCTCCAGATACTCAACTTAAGAAAACGTCCTGCAAATTTTCATTTCAGTTGTAAGTATAGTTCGCCTCATTGAACCAAAACACAAAACCAACTGGTCCGTATTTTTTAACATAAGAATCAGAATTGAGTCAATGCAAACAGGACGAGTGGGGACGGTTGCAACATGGCTTTTTTTTTTTTTTTTGTGGAATGAGCTGCAGTGTTGATATTCATACTGTACATGTCATGCTCAATTAGCCCCCCATCCTTCCTTTTACAAACATTTTTTTTGCAGGTTTCATGACACACAAAAGCAAACAGCATGTGATTCTGAATAATAAAAAAAAGAAAACCTTAAAATCAGTCCTGACAGTTTGTTATATAAAGTAAACAGTTTTCTGAATTAAAAATCTGAGATTTAAAACTTTGAAGAAAAACAAATGTAAAGCATTAAACATTTATCACGTCAGCTCGAGCTTGAGTAGCATGGGCTTCGTTATTTTTAGAGCACTTTTTTTTTATCGCTGACAAAAAAGTGTTATTGAGAGCTTTTAGTGGAAATACTGATGGAAAATGTAGATTATTGAATGAGTGTCACTATTGAGTGACTATACATTAAGAGTGTGGTTTGAAAGTTAAATTGAGTTTTGTTTATTATTAAAGGGAGAAAGGCTTTTTCCTTTGGCCTCTAGGGTTTTGAAAACCTAGTTAACCATGCGTATTTGTAAAGAAAGACTCTACTAGCGGGCAGTTTTAGTGTTGTGACTTTCCTTAAAGCCTGGAACACTGATTTGTATTGTTATTCAAAACACATTTGACCTTACCGGAGGCTTCACCAAAAAATCTGTCTTGACAGCCAAACCAGTGTTTGATATACACCTTATCCACCAGAGACACAAGCACGCAGCCATCTTTAGAATGTTGTCTTTAAAAAAAATTTGCCATAGCACTGTGTTTCAATGGCATCACTGGTGAAGTGGATTCACTTATTGTAGAGTTAATGAAAGTTATCATGTGCTTTGTAATTTTTTGAAACAGATGTCATGAATGTCAGTAGACTGGTAAGATTTTAAAACAAGAGGTCATTCATTAAGTGTGTGTGTGTGTGTGTGTGTGTGTGTCTTGAGTCACCTGGGTATATTGGTAGCAATACATTTTATGGGTCATAATTATTGATTTATGCCACAAATCATTAGGACATTTAGTAAAGATTTCAAATAGTTGTATCTCAGCTAAATGTTGTTCTATCATAACAAAGCTTATTTATTTAGAGTTCTCCAGTTTGTGGTTCGCGAATCATTTGAATCAGTTCGGGAGTTCGGAGCGTGAATCATTTGAGTCAGTTTGGGAGTTCGGAGCGGGTTCGCGAATCATTTGAGTCAGTTTGGAAGTTTGGAGCAGGTTCGCGAATCATTTGAGTCAGTTTGGGGATCGCGAATCATTTGAATCAGTTCGGGAGTTTGTAGCTGGTTCGCGAATCATTTGAGTCAGTTTGGGAGTTCAGAGCGGGATCGCAAATCATTTTGAATCAGTTCGGGAGTTCGTAGCTGGTTCGCGAATCATTTGAGTCAGTTCGGGAGTTGTGTTGTCCAGTGTTGGGCAGTAACATCAATTCAATGAGGAAAAGATGGTGATTATTATACCAACATTGACTCTTATATTAAAACGTTAACATTATTTGAAAACTGTCATTTCTAACTTTAACATACTGTTTAAAAAAAGCAGCAGTCAAGATGTTTGCGCAGTTTGTGTGCAAACACTGCAAGTTATCTGTGCGAACGCATTACAGATTTGACCACCATATCATAATGCATAGGAACTAATTTTAGGTTCAAGTGTGGTTTGCTGACTTCTCCTTGTAGTTTTCAGATTCTGTCTGCACTAAAGTCACACATGCTTCGTAAGCACACACAACCAAATAAGATTAACTGCAGACCTGCTCAAACGGATGCTGTGATTTGTCAGGTTGCGCGATGCGAGCATACTGTACATCCCCAAAATTTCATAGCTTCTGCGACCATTTAAAATGGCATACGAGATGGGAAAAAAAGTTACCTGCCCCTTTCCCAACTGTGAAAAACATTTTCATGTAAAATCAACTTTCACATCTCACATAAGCAGAAAACAGCAGCATCTGTGATAATAGATGCTGATGCATCATACTGTATATCATCATACTGCATTCTGAGATGGTGATAATTGCAATGATAAAGACACATTTTTGACAAATTTGGCACTCTTCTATATGAGGATGCAAGCTAAAATGTTGCAACCAGCCACCACTATCCAAATTTTAATTGACAAATTCAGGTGATGCATGACTGCAACATTTTTTTCAAAACTGAGAGATGAATTAAGAAAGCAAAATATGCCATCATCATATATTGATAACATCATAGCTGGTTTAATAAAAGTAATCTTCTGAGGTTGTGTAATGAGGGAGTATTTAGGTCTGATGACACTCGGAAGACATATTTCAAGAGGAATTTTAATTATGTGGCACCTGAACAGGTGTATCTATAAAAATTCCAAAGGAAAGGAATGCTTTTTGCAGTGCAGCTGGACTCAAATGAAGCTGTAGAACCATCTCAAGGATGATCAGAAGAAATGGACAGCACCTGAGTTAACAGCAAAGGGTCTGAATACTTAGGACCATGTTTCTTTTGTAATAAATCTGCAAAAAAGTCACCAATTCTGTGTTTTTCTGTCAATATGGGGTGCTGTGTGTACATTAATGAGGAAAAAATATGAACTTAAATGATTTTAGCAAATGGCTGCAATATAACAAAGAGTGAAAAATGGTAAGGGGGTCTAAATACTTTCTGTACCCACTGTCTGTATATATATATATAAATCATATATATATATATATATATATATATATATATATATATATATATATATATATATATATATATATATATATATGTATGTATATATGAGAAATGGTACCTTGACAGTTGGATTGAAAAATAACTTTAGAAATCTTATTTATAGAAATTGCAGTTAATTGGTTTGCTTTATTTCAAGTTATGAAAATGTTTTTTAATGGTTTTTTAATGGTTTTAGTTTTAGTTTAAGATAGAAGATAAACATTACACTTCAATGCTCTTAGTTCTTAATACGACTATACAGTAGATAAGACTGAGGGGTGGGAAATTTGAATTTAGAGATTGATGTTTCTATACCTTCATGTACCGGCATCCCAAGACTGATAAGAGAGCAGCACAGAATCCAATCGTCATGGCAATCCACGGTGCGTGGACTGCTGTCATTGCAACTCCAATGGCAACATCACCAGACAGGGCAGAGCTCTGGATGTGAACCTGTGCAGACATGCTGCTCATCTCATGATGCCCATTATCTGAAAATCTGCCTAACATTCCTAGATCCCAACTAAGTCAACATGCAATGGTGTTCACAACCCGTTTTACTTTGACAATGTTACAAAGTATTGTATTACATTACAGTATTCTATAAGTGAGGGAGTTGCTGGATTATTGTTCCTACAGCCGCTCACCATGTTCATCTTTCCTTTGGAGCTAGTGAGCATAGAGACACACATCGACATGATAACACTGACAGCCAGTGACAGATATGTCCCCTTAATGACAGTAAGTTTTAATCCTCTCTCCCTCCTGTTAGCTCCCACCAGCGCAGAGTTAAAACTGGGCCAGAACATCCACAGGAATCGTGTTCCTGTGAGGAAAAGAGAAAGGGAGGATATTCATGTGCTTAATATAGACATAAAATAATTACACTTCAGTCCTCGAATCTCACTGGACAAGCATCAATCCAAGAGGGATGATATCCCTGTTTGTATCACTCCGAATCATTGAATTGATTCATTCAAAGTGGTGATTCATTTCATTTAGCAACTAGCACTGGGTAATTCATTGAATCTTTCATTCAAATGATTCAATGAAAAACACTAATTTATTTAGGAAAAAAAATAACTGTCCTTAGTACTGAATCTTTGATTGAACAATTCAACCAATTAAAAAAAATGCTGATTAAAAATAAAAAACTAACCAAATTACTGTTTTTATGAGTAAATAACTGAATCTTTTATGTAACTGATTGATATAAAATGCTAATTTATTCAGGAACAAGAACAAATAATTGTATTTATGATTGGATTATTGAATGATTCATTCAGCTGAGTCATTGAAAATGATGATTAATGCTGCATTAATTAATTAATTCAGGAACAAAATTGGTTACTGTCTTTAAGAATGAGTAACCAAATAATTTTTTCAAGCTTTTCATTGTTGAAACGTTCATTAAGTGGTTGTGCTCACAGGGTGACACTTTACAATATCAGTGCATGAATAATCATACTAATACATGAATTAAATCCTATTACTTTAATATGAACTAATGATGTGTAAAGGCATTCACTGATCATGAACTAGCCTTAGCTATGACATGAGTCAAATTAATTAATTCATGTATGAATAACAACCACTTTGACTTCATGTGAGATAGTTAATGTATTAATTAAAACTTTTGGGTACATTTTAACACCTTAATACACATGATTTATGTTTAGTTGAGCTTATTAGTTCATATTAAAGTAATATTTAAATTAGGTTGTTGTACTGTTATTGTAATGTTTTATCCAGTTGGGGCTATGAAACAGCAATGCTTTGCTTTGTTAAAAATAATTTTAAATGGCATTGAAATGTTTCTACCATCTGAATTTGACAGATATTGCAGAAAAAATTATGGAAAAAAAATCTACTGAAATTGGCTTGCATTGTACTTAGAGATGAGGATATGGGACATGTAAAAGGTTTCTTTATATATTTTGGAAATTGATACTTTTCTTACACAGAGCAGAGTTTGCAGGACCAAGTGATTTAGGAACAAAACAAATATAGCTCAATCTCTAAACCAAACAAATTATTCTTCATTTTAATTATTTTTGTTTGTGATGAGGATCACACAATAAAAATTATAATTCTTATGTGGGAAAGTAATGCTTCTTACATTGAGCAGAGCCCGCAGGATCCACTGAGTGATCACAAATCTTGTGACCTCAACAAGAGCCATCAGTAAAAGCTGGACAGGATTTGTCTTCCCATGGACCGCTCCCATGGCAACCAGAGCGGATGCTGCAAAGAGCTCTGCCTCAATTACACTATATGAGGAGTACAAATAATATTTGATATCATGTGATGCTGTAAAACCTCTTTAAAAAAGAACTATTCACCCAAAAAGGAAAAATTGCTTAAAATTTACTCATCTTCAGGCCTTCCAAGATGTAGAATAGATTTGGAGACTTGGAGACATTTATAATTCCATCACTTGCTCGGCAATGGATCCTCTGCATTGAATGGGTGCCGTCAGAATGAGAGTCCAAACAGCTGATAAAAATAACCCACAAGTAATCTACACCATTCGAGTCCATCAGTTAATGTCTTCTGAAGTGGAAAGATGCACCCAATCCCTGCAGAGGATCTATTGGTGAGCAAGTGGTGTAATGCTATATTTATCCAAATCTGATGAAGAAACAAACTCATCTACATCTTGGATGTATTTCATTTTTGGGTGAACAATTACTTTAATAGTTTTCATTCTGTCACTGAAAATTGCCTGTTCTGGTTTTGCCATCAACATGTTAAGCTATGTCTGCTAAGAGCTGGAACACATGCTCCTCTTCATACTGATGCGGATCTCTCTCTTGTGTTGTCGTTGTGGCAGCAGGAAGCCATTTATCAAGACGGCCCACTGGATGGCCACGGCTGCCAACAGCACGTTAAACCCTGATCCACTGAAACCATATCATACCATATCAAAGACCATATCAAAGAACATGGCCAGGAAACCAAACACTATGAATATCAAAACATGAACATCTTGTAATTCTGTAAAAATGATTACATTTACAATACTTATTTTTATACACTGGCAATTTGTACATTTATAAAAACATGTGAAATAAACTTGGTGGTCAGTCTTTAATACTGTTCGTGGTAGGTAGAGAAATGCTTCTTATCATCCAAACCAGAGATGTTGTGGCTCCACACCCCAACTGCAACATGACCACGGTAAAGTCATAATCATTTTGGGTATGAAGCATGCTCATGTGTATTTTGAGTCATGATTCTTTATCCATATCCAAAATAAATAAATAAATCATATATTTTATAGATGTTGTAAACAGTTAAACTCAATAATATATATTTTTGAAATGGACAATATTTAGTTTCAGATTACATCAAAATATATTTCAAAATGTATTTCATGGCGTTAAGGTTAAAAGCAGATGTGGAGGAATAGCCTACTGTAGAGAAAAACCAAATTTTGAATTATTTAAAAACTTTAAACTATTTTCATAAATTGTCTATATATTTTTGGAACATTGTAAAGTAAGTTTAAAAGACAACAAAAGTTCTTCAAGTCTGAGTGTATTTTACTGTATTAAAACAGTAACAAATTATTATATATATATATATATATATATATATATATATATATATATATATATATATATATATATATATATATATATATATATATATATATATATATGGGTTGAAAAAATATATCAATGTGAATATATTATGAAACATTTATATATATACACATATATATTTTTTGGCCTTAAAAGAAAAAAAAAACATTTTAATACACAGACACACACACACACACACACACACACACACACACACACATATATATATATATATATATATATATGTATATATATATATATATATATATATATATATATATATATATGAAAATATAATTTTTTGTTGTTGTATGGGGTAGGTTTGATTCTATATGTTACATTTGCTTTAGTTTGTTAGCAGTATATGCGATTGACAGCCAGTCTTTTGTTGCATTTATTCAATTATTTTATTTTATTCGGTATATAAAAAATATGTGGGGGAATTAAATGTAGTTAATAGTACAATTAAGCTATTGATCATTAAATTAATAATGCATTATTCCTTATTTGGTGGGCCTTGTTTATGCCATTGTAGCGTTTGACAGTCACACAATGTAAAAACGCGCAACGTACCAACGAAAATTACGTTTATGTGGAATACGCATCTCTCATAAATCTTACGCAAAAAACGTATATGGAGTCCCGCCCAAATCAATTCCATTGGTCATGGAGCACTACCTGATTTGTCCACAAAGACAGCGATTGGTAGGACGAAGAAAGCCTGTCAGCCGCCCCATTTCCCTTTCTTGGTACCACTACAAAACAGACCGCTGGTTATTGGCTGTTTGTCTTGTCATTCAAAATGACAGCTGACACGCGAAATTTCCATTGGCTTAGCGGCCTGTCAGTCACACCTGTCTAGGCCCGTGTCTGTGCGTCTGCGCCGAGAAAAGGAGGAGGGTCTTCCACTCAGTCTTTTTATTTATTTCTTTGTTTCCAGGAGAAAAAAACAAAAACAACCACAGCGGTATATTCCTTTGCGGGACCGCCGAATAAGAGAGAACCCTGGACCATACTGCTGTACGTATTAAAAAGCCCGATTTAAGGGGGCGAGGATGAAGCGGCGCAATGCGGACTGCAGCAAGCTTCGACGGCCCTTAAAACGGAACCGAATCACCGAGGGGATCTACGGCAGGTACGATCCAGACCTTCCGAGCAAACCGTTATCATTCACGAGCTTTAGAAAAGTCAAATATTTAGTTTCTATTATGATCTAAGATCTCATAGAGAGACTGTAAGTCATCTAGTCGAGCTGAGCTACCGACAACAAAGCTGGCTGAAGGTAACGTTAGACAGCCGTCTCCACAGAAATGAATAAGCTGCCGAAGGCCTCATTACAGCGGTGCGCTTTAAAAGAAAGAAACCCGCGAAACCCACCGCTGTGCGCTCGAGACCCGACGGTTAGAGTCGGTAACTGTCAATCATCGGAATGATTGACGTGACGGGACCGTTAGTCTGTCAGAAGCCGCACCGAAGAGATGGATTGATTGTGATTGCATCTTACAAGACCGTAAGAAGAATAACCGTTATTTAATTAGCGAATCGCGTATGTAAATGCGTGAAGGTTATTCAAATACAGATTTCTAAGAGACAGCTGGAGGGTTTAAATGCCTGAGTGAGACGCCAAATAACTAAAGTTGGTTGTGTTTTTCCTCAGAAGTTGGGGAGACCGAGGGCAGTTGTATACTTTTTTATTTTATTTTACGTTTTCCTTGAGAACTCACTCACTAATGTGTGCCAGAAATGACAGTGTATCTTTGGCAGTAAGTATTTGTTTGTATGCTGCCAGGACTAATGTTTAGGTTAAAATGATCATTATTTTAAATATTTTTAAAAGCTGGTCTAAACCCATCTGACTGTTTTTTTGGTATGTGAAACACAAAAGATTCTAACATCACTAACATTAACCATTCACTTTCGTTGCTTTTTTGCATAAAATGAAAGCAAATAACTGAAACTGTCATTCTGAGTGACTAACATCTCCTTTTGTGTTTCACGGAAGAAAGACGATGATTCTTTTGTAAGGGTAATAATCTTAATTACACCTACATATTTCATGTAAGTTATAGGATCTTTTTTTTTTTTTTTTTTTTTGCACAATTCATTCTTTCAATGAGAGCTGTATTTTTTTAGTCTCCGTTTTTGTTCTGTATTGTAAGGTTTGTCATGGAGCATCTAACGTTAACCCATCAATCAAAAGTGATGTTATGAAAGGGTTGTATGCAGCAGTAGGCTATTGGATATTTCATATCTTAGCAGATGGCATAACCTCTCATATAATAGCATTACGTTCTATACTTAGGATGCCAGTCATACTGCTGATCTGTTGCCCGAGTGCCAGTGTTTGGGTATGTTCATTGTTTGGTATATATAGTATGTTTACTATATACAGACTTAATTTCAAATGTTTAAAGCAAGATGTCAATGAAGTGTGCTGTACCAAATTTACACTGGCACAGATTCACTTCTGAAGTGGCTTTTACAGTCTTTACACAGACTGTTTAATGCTACTCAGAGAATGGCATAAATGCATTTACACCATATACTCATAATGAAAACCATATACTTTGTTACACGATTTAGTCAGGCTTTTATGTTGCATTATGTAAAAGCAGCCTTAAAATCAGCTGTATAAAGATGCCTATAGATGGTACCAACTTATAGGTAATTATGTTCAGAATATTTTTACTGAAATGGTCAAAATTTTGATTTTCTTCAGTCAGAGAAATCATAATTTCAACCGAGCAGTCATTAAGGTCAAGCTGATTCATAATCTAAGTAGTAAAATACAGTAAGAAGCTAGTTAGGAATAAACAAAAAAATGTTTTCCAAACAAGGACATAATTATAAACAATTAAATAAATAATGCCTTGTGTAAACAAGCACAAATAATAATTATATTTTATATAACGCTGTATGTACATAACACAAAAATGCATTAGTAAACAGCAATATTTACCTACATTTAACATAGCATTTTTATACTTGCAAGAAAACACAGCATATTTCATTTCTTTTATCGTTAAGTGCGCTCATTCCTCTTGGTGTCGTCAGTCTGGCAACCTGCATATGCGTCAAATATATATGCTGTATATTCTGCTGTAAAAGTGTCATCACTGTAGATGACAGTTAAACAACTCTACGATTTGCTCACAATGGGTAAATAACTGGCAACTTGTTTCTGCCATTAAAGTGGGTTGCCAGACTTCACCCATTATCAGTCATTTGCCATTCTGCTTGATGTTCAGCATGTTTTACTATTTAATGTAGTGGCTCTAGAGCTTACATTCAGTCATGTCAGATGTTGACATAATATTGCATGTGATTTCAAGTCTGCATCTGGGAAATTACTCCGTGGGGTTTTATTTGGAATAATTTTTACACCAATCTGTAAAACCAGATTTCATTTAGAGGTCTTAGTAATAACATTTATAAAGTAATAGATTTGGTCCTAACTTTGTGATACTAAAATATAAAGCAAATGTTTATGTGAAGATCATTTGGGGCTTTTTTAAAAATCAGAATAAAATCAGATTTTAATCTATTTACATGCTTTTGTTTTGTTCCAAAAGAAACATTTCTCAAATCTTTCATCAATGTATTTTAACCTCTGTTTTCATGTGTAATATCATGTGTTGCATTTGGAGTTTTTGTTTTAGATGCATCCACCCATTTACTGTCAACTTTGATGATATAATCTGTGAAGATGCATCTGTAACACCTGTTATCTGATTTGTTATATTGTTTTCCTCATTGAGGTGGAATTGAGCAAGTATGTCATCAGCCCAGACCTACCGGTCCAGTGACTGCTTTTTTTTTTTTTTATCTTGTGTTAACACGATCATTTCTGTCATCAGAACACTATTAATAGTGTCTTCAGCACCTGTACGAGCAGTGGAGAAATATGTAGAAGATGCTATTAGATGAATCATAATCATAAAAGCCAAAAAAACATTTTCAACGGGGAGTAGTTTGTTTGGAAGTGTATCTCTTCCAAATGGCATTTACTTGAATATTCTTTGAAATTAATTGATTTTGCCAACACAAACCACTTTTTTTAGGCCCTGTTAAAATATCTAAATTTATTTTTCTTGTTTTTATTATTTTTAAATATTATTATTATTATTATTATTATCGTCATTAATTTTAACTTTAAGATTTTATTTTATAATTTTTATTTTATTTATTTATTTATTTCGCTTTGTTTCTGTTTTTAGCCATTTATGCATGTTTAAACACTTTAAGCTGCATTTCATATATGTAATTAATTAAAAAATAATAATATATTGTTAGCCGTCTTAAAGTTCCTATTTTTGTGAAACAAAGAATGATCACAAAATCGGTCTGGTGGGGACAGTCTTTATGGCCATTTAATGGCCCAAAAACTCATTAAACTCATGATATTCACAATGTAGCTTAATTTCACATTGACAGCATAATATGTGGAAAATGTTCAATATCTCACAGCGGATTAATTATAGACTAATTAAAGAATATTGCTGTTATCTGGTGGTTACATTTGAGTACACCTTATCTGCATTGCTACATCTGGAAATGCAGCTCTTGGCCCTTTCTCATCCCTACATAAAACATAATCGACTTCATTCAGTGCACTACATTGGAGAAAGCCAAACAGTGATTACGTCCTCCCCCACCTACCCATGCTTCATTGGTTTGGATTTAATGCTGGAGATCATGATTGAGATGCTTGTATGTGTCGCTAAATGTTCAGTGGCTCAAGGCCACATGTGGGGTCTTATTCAAAGAGATGAAATCTTGAATGGATGATTGAATGGTTGGGTAAGATTAACATCTCTTTCTCTTTGTCTCAGTACGTTCCTGTACCTGAAGTTTCTGGTGGTCTGGGCTCTGGTGCTGCTGGCAGACTTTGTGCTGGAGTTTCGTTTTGAGTACCTCTGGCCTTTCTGGCTCTTCATTCGCAGTGTTTACGACTCCTTCAGATACCAGGGACTGGTGAGTGTGTGTGAGAGAGAGAGAGAGAGAGAGAGAGAGAGAGAGACAAGCTTTTCATCCAGATAATGGTACTAAATAATTAAAGAAATCGATTGCTGATGCTCATGTCATCCCAGCAAAAAATCGAATGTTTATCAAAATTTCTGAGCTTCTGTTCTCCATACAACAAAACTGCATGCTGATTTATACTTCTTAATAGCTTCAAAGCAGACAAAAAAATACTATAGGCCAGAATCATAATTTTCAGATGAACTGATTCTTAAAATGAGCTGCTACATATATTTTAATCACATGGCCTTTTTATAATGTGTATATATTATATATTGTAAATGCCTAAATATTATGACTAAATTTTCTATCAAATAAATGCAGCCTTGGCAAGCCTAAGAGGCTTCTTACAAAAGCATTAAAATGTCATAGCTCTTGTACTGTATGATGAATTTATTCATCTCTTTATGGGTTTGATGTTATCAATAATCCTGTGAGGGACATAAACTGCAGTTTATACTCTTATCTAGTCTTATCTGAGATTAAGAGATTTCTTCTTGGTCAGAAGGTCAGTCGTCAGAATTGAAGTATCATTTGCACTTTATTTGAACTAGTGGTTGACAATACTGTTATTTTTTTTTTTTTTTTGACAACCGATGCCAATATCTTGGAAAGCAGGGGGCCGATAGCAGATATAAAGGCTATATCTTTTTATTTGACATTATTATTATTATTATTATTATTATTATTAATAATAATAATAATAATAATAATAATAATAATAATAATAATATTTAAGAAATGTTTAATAATTTGACAATGGATTAAAAAAATAAATAAAAGTGTAAAATAAACATATTTATACTTTTAGATGACAATGTATTTTTCACAAATAAATATGTAATAAAAATATAATTAAAAAGGGAGTAAACACTGTGACCAACAGGGCACTCTGTATTCTGGGAAGTTTGTGTGCATTGGGAATCATATTTTTCAAATAAAGCAGGGGTAACACTCATTTCACATACAGCACACAGAGAAAATGACATGAATATGACACTTGGCAAAGACATTAAGTGCAGCAGAATTTGAAATCACAAGTTTAAAGTTTAAAGCATTCAATTCACACGGACCGACCTCCACACAGAGAACACGCGATCATGCAGGTCACATGCACACTTCGCAAGATCTCACAGCTGATAGTTAAAAAATGCTGTTTAGGGTTGTTTTATATGATGTTTCACAGCAGGACGCTGAAGTTATATTTGACTGAGGAGCATGAAACGACATGCCATTTGCACATGTGGTGATCTGATGTGTCTCTCTGTGTATTGCAGGCTTTCTCAGTGTTTTTTGTGTGTGTGGCATTCACATCAGATATTATATGTCTGCTGTTCATCCCAGTGCAGTGGCTGTTCTTTGCCGCCAGCACGTATGTGTGGGTGCAGTACGTCTGGCACACAGGTAAGAGCCGCATATTGTTGTGGATCACATGTTCTCCATTGTTGATCTAGTATTCTTTGTTTTACCGTTACTGAAGTCTAACCTCAAGCTTACAGCTGGTTGGTCAGTACATTGTGAACATTGATGACTTGCAGCTTTGACACTTCCAGTATAGATAACCTCAAACTGACATGTCTGTCAGTCCCAGTGTCAGTCTGGATTTGGTGTAGATTGCCATTCTCAAATTCTCTGTATAAAGATGATGGATTAAAAATATATTTTACAACTGTGTGTACAACTGACACCTTGGAACTCCCATGCCGCTGTGAGCTTTTGTTGTTGTGACATATTTTATTCTATCTTTATAATATGCATACACACACACACCCTGTGACCTTGGTTATTTCTGCCGGTGTGACTGAGCAGCTCTGGATTTTGATGTCAACAATAGGATTTGCTTTCAAATGACTCACTCGATTTGTTTAGCACTGATGCTTGAATCAGATGTGTGCTTGAATCATTGTGGGTTTGTTTAGATTAATTTGGCCTGTTACAGTTTTGATTATGACATTCCCTCACTTTTGTCAGGTGAAGTGTTTTAAGCACATGTTGAATTGACTGTTCTCTTCTCACGTCTCTCCACAGAACGAGGGGTCTGCCTCCCCACTGTGTCACTATGGATACTTTTTGTTTATATTGAGGCAGCTATCAGATTTAAAGATTTGAAACACTTCCACGTGGACCTGTGTCGTCCCTTTGCAGCGCACTGGTATGTCATTTTCCACAATCCTCTCTTACATCGATGAGTCAAACACCGATTTGTGAGCAAGTTACAGCTTGATCTGTCTGCTTTCCTCTAAACCATTTCAGAGAGTGTTTGTCATGCTTTTAGTGTTGTAAGTGACGATATGTGACCTGCTTCACTACTGGTGTAAGCAGATCGTCTGTAGCTTTTTCCTCCAACATTGCTAATTATGACGTCCTATTTCTTCTTGTTTTCACAGTATTGGATACCCGGTGGTGACGCTGGGCTTTGGTTTTAAGAGTTATGTAAGTTATAAGATGCGTTTGCGGAAACAGAAGGAAGTACAGAAAGAGAACGAATTTTACATGGAGCTGCTGCAGCAGGCGCTACCTCCAGAACAACAGCTCATACAGAGACAAGAGAGAGAAGCTGAGGAGGGTAAGGACTTTGCACAATGCCTCCTAACAGAATAGTTCACTCAACCATATGCTGGTGTTTGGTTTCTATACAACTCTTTATTGACCACAGCTATCAAGCTCCAAAAAAGAGGGAAACACAACCTACATTTAAGTGTGTTCCATATGATTGGAACAAAGTGCATGAGTTAGATGGACTACTTCGAATGCATTTTTAATGGGTTTTTGTCCTTTTTGGGCATGAAAGCTTTAAACTGTCATTGAATATACAGAGCTATGGAAGCCCGTTTCTGCAACTAAATAAAACAAGGTAATTGCAACTTTTTATCTCACAATTCTGACATTTTTCTTTTTTTTTTCAGAATTGTGTGATATGAACCCGCAATTCTGACTTTTTTACTCACTTTTCCGAGTGTCTCGCAGTTCTGACTCAAGATATTATATACATTTTTAGATGTATATAGTCAGAATTGTGAGATATGAGCTCGCAAATGTGAGAAAAAAAAACAACTTTATTTTAAAAAATCTTTTCTCAGAATTGCGAGATATATACTTGCAATTCTGAGAAAAAAAGTCAGAATTGTGAGATAAAAAGTCACAATTACCTTGTTTTATTTTTTATTCCGTGGCGGAAACGGGCTTCCATACAGATCTGTATGAAGATACTTCAAAAAAGTTTCCTAGCAGTTGTGACATGAGGATGAGCAAATATTTTCTGTGTTTTATAAACTATTATTTTGAAGTCTCTTTTTCTTTCATAAACAACAGCAGCAGCAGCAGCAGCATCTAAAGGCATTCAAGATATAGACTCTCCAGTTGTGGCACAGAACGGCTCGGCAGGCGTTAAAAAGCCCTCATCCAACACATTACCAGAGCTGGAATACAGAGAGAAAGAACGAGGCAAGAACGAGTCCAAAAAGCAAAGCAACCAGAACCATCACAACAGCAACAGCACCAGCAGCAGCAGCATCTTACCGTCAGTGGACAGTAAAGCTCAGGAGATGGAATACATGGAGAACCACGTGAACAGTAAGAGACTGAGCAGCTCAGACCTGCTGGGCAGCACTGAGAACCTGCTGAAAGAGGAACACTCTTCATCTTCCTCCAACTCCAACAAAAATTACAAAAATGCCAGCGGAGGAGGAGGGGGAGGGAGCTCCTCGCCGCGGGGGCACGGAACGGCCAATGGCAGCGTGCCGTCTTCCTCTGGGCCTTTGTCGTCCACCTCTTCCTCTGGTAAGGGGGACAGGAAACAGAAGTGTGGAGGAGGGAAGAACTCGGCGTCAAACAGAGACCCTGTGGAAAACTGCATTCCCAACAATCAGCTGAGCAAACCCGAAGCCCTCGTCAGGTTAGACTCACACGCATCATCGTTCTCAAAATCTGGGCTTCATGTTAAAAACGGCAGCTCTAATGTTGAAAAGGGTGTGCGAAAACACTACACATAAGAAAACAGTCATTTTTGTTATGTTTTTCCTGACACAGAAAGCATTAAGAAACATACTTTGATTTTTTCAGTAGTAAAAAAGAAATCTGTTCTTGTGTAGTTCACACTGACCCTGAACTTTAAATTGAAAGTTGAAATATTTAAATTGTTGTTGCAAATTTTCATGGTCAAGAGTCATTTCAGTTGAAATCCATGCAATCTTTTCTGGATTGCCAAAATAGGTACTGCATCTTATAAAGAACATAAACAGTTATGTGTATATTTGTGTAGTATGGATGCAATCTGGACATATTATCTGTGTTGTCATGACCATGTAGCATTCACAACTTCTTCCCCTGTAGCCCCATGGGATAATAAAGTGCCCATCGGATGTACACTTTGACATCATAATATAAATATTAGGCCATCCGGGTTCTAACTGTTTTTCATAAACTGTATTTAGACTTACTTTTCTTTCGGTATACTATTTTTCACGTACTATATAGTAGGAAATGGACCTATTCAGATGAGGTTAGTTCTTCTTCAGACACCTATACCTACACCTATATATTATTTGAATATAGTGGTACTCAAAACATTTACATAACAATTGTAAAGCAGAAGTTGCAGACCACCAAATACCTCAAATCTGGGAGAAACCTCCAGTTACCTCAAAATATCAAAAATCATCTACTTTCTGCTTAGACAGCATTTTGTGCAACACTGGTGTTAATATCATGCCTTGAGCAAGTTTAGATGCCCCTAGAAATGCTGTCTAGATAGGTACTCTTTTAGGTTTTAGCAAGTGCAGTCCTTTCCCTGATTCACGTTTATCATGACTCATTATGACCTGGAGTGAATGTTTGCATGTTTTAGGCTGGAGCAGGATGTTAAGAAGCTGAAGGCAGACCTGCAGGCTAGCAGACAGACCGAACAGGATCTGCGCAGTCAGCTGGGCTCACTAGGCAGCTCTGAACGCAGCATACGCTCTGAGCTCGGACAGCTGCGGCAGGAGAACGAACTACTGCAAAACAAGTAAGGCATCCCACCTTCAGTTTGCTCCTTAAGAGAGCGCAGAGCAGACATGGGACTGTACTCGTAGTAATGCAAAGTCTTGTTTGTGTGTTCAGACTTCATAATGCCGTTCAAGCGAAGCAGAAGGACAAGCAGACAGTGGGGCAGCTGGAAAAGCGTCTGAAGGCAGAACAGGAGGCTCGTGCAGCGGCAGAAAAACTGTTAGCAGAGGAAAAGAAACGCAAGAAGCTGGAGGAGGCCACAGCAGCTCGTGCAGTTGCTCTCGCTGCAGCAACCAGGTGCTCATGACACACCTTCCCATTATTCCATTGCATTTAATTTGCTAACATCCATTCCATTATATATTGTGCATTCCATTCTCTTCCTTTCCATTTCATTATGGCATTCCAAATTTCTTTTTAATACTTTTTCAGAGCCAGCATGGATTCATTAAATTTATCAAAAGTGACAGTGTAGACTTTCATTATTACAAAAAAATATTTATTTCAAATAAATGCTGCTCTTCAAAAATGTCTGTTTATCAAAGAATCCTGGTAGAATTGCCGTTCAAAAGTTTGCAATCAGTAAGTTTTATTCAAGAATTCTTTCATGCTCATCAAGGCTTAATTTATTTGATTTAAAAATGTAGTAAAAAAAAATAATATTGTGAAATATTATTACAATTTGAAATAACGGTTTTATTATTATTATTTTTTGTATATTTTAAAATGTAATTTATTCCTGTAGTGCAAAAGCTGACTTTTTAGAAGCAAATTCTCCAGTCTTTGATTATACAGTTTGAAAGAACAGCATTTATTTGAAATATTATCTTTATAACATTCTAAAAATTTTTGTTGTCACTTTAAATTAATTGAATGTGTCCTTGCTACCTAAAAGTATTTGCTTGTGGAAAAAAAATTACTGACCACAAACTTTAAACCGAAGCAAACATAACATGAATTCCACACTATAATATGTTGTCACCTAATAATATTTTGTCTACATTAAAAGTACTGCTCTTAACAGACCTGTGAGTTTTGTATCACTAGTGTAGTGTCCGTTCTCTGAGCATATAAGCCCTGCCCATGTGAAGCACGTCAAGTTTGGCTCACGCTGTTCTGTAGTTTTTTTTAAAGTGTATTAATTCTGAACATGTTGAGTATACATATTGCACCAAAATGCGACACTGTACTCCCTCGGATCCATGGCAACACACCCGCCATAAATGAAGTCAACTGGATGAACTGTTCTCGACATAACAATGCAAACAGACAGACAGACACACAGAGATTCCTGCCTTTAGTACACTGTGTCTACACTGGACGCAAGAGCTGAAGACTGTCTACACTGGATGTGACAGAGCGACGGTTGAAAATCATTTGAAGTTTGTGTCAGTACATCATAAATAACGCAGAAGCAGTTTACTGTCGGGAATTTATTGCACCATGCTGCATCCAGTGTACACAGCATGATAAGTTCTCATGTATTTTGTCGCAATTGACAGCCATTTATGCTGCGGCGCCCAGGGAGCAGCTGGGGGTTCGATGCCTTGCTCAAGGATACCTAAGTCATCGTGGTATTGCCGGCCCAAGACTCGAACCCACAACCTTAGGGTTAGGAGTCATACCACATCTAACCACTAAGCCAAAACTTCCCCGTAACAGAGAGAAGAATATGTTCAGCCCCCTTCCTCTGAAAAAAATGGTATTCGGACCAGCCCTAGTGAACTAACATGTGTCATTTGTTTGTGTCAGAGGTGAATGCACAGAGTCTCTGAGGAGGAGGATTTCTGAGCTGGAGACGGAGTGTAAGAAACTCACACTTGACATAAAGGTGAAAGAAGATCAAATCAGAGAGCTGGAACTCAAAGTTCAAGTGAGGAGATGTTCATATGCCATATTAGCCTTGAATCTCTTTCAGAATTTTCAGAATCTTCTGTAAATGGAGAAAAAGTATAAAAATATCTATCATGTCTTTCTAGGAACTGCATAAATATAAGGAAAATGAGAAGGACACAGAGGTTCTGATGTCAGCGCTGTCAGCGATGCAGGATAAAACCCAGCACCTGGAAAACAGCCTCAGCGCTGAGACCCGAATCAAGCTGGACCTCTTCTCTGCCCTCGGAGATGCTAAGAGACAGCTGGAGATCGCACAAGGTCTTCCATCACACCCTTTTGTTCAGATTACCCACACTTCTTTACTATCTGAAAAACTTTCTTTCTGCTATTGTTTGAAATAATTTTAACTACATTACAGGAGATCAAACTCAAAAATGTAGGGTCTCTCTTTTTTTTTTTTTTTTTTTTTACGTAATATTAAAACAAAAATAAAATGAATACTTTTATTCAGCAGACATATTAAATTGATCAAATGTGACAATAACATTTATTTGAACATTCCATTAATCAAAGAATCCTCAAAAAATTAAAAAGTAAGTTTCCAAAAATATGAAGCAGCACAAATGTTTTTAACATTGATAATAACAAGAAATGTTATTTTTGAGCAGCAAATCAGCATATTAGAATGATTTCTGAAGGATCATGTGACACTGAAGATGGAGAAATGATGCTGACAATTCATGTTTACCATAACAGCAATAAATTAAAACGTAAAATATATTCAAATAGAAATTTAGTTATTTTAAATACTAATAAAAGTCTATAATATTAATGTTTTTTTGAGCAGAAGAGACTACTTTTAAACTGTTAAAATCAATCACAAACTTTTAAACTAGTTTATGTCTTTACTGAAAACATCCCCAAATGTGGAAAAACACTTAGTTGTTTCTATCTGGATATGTTTTTTTTTTTTTTTTTTAGGTCAAATTTTGCAGAAAGACCAGGAGATTAAAGACCTGAAGCAGAAGATAGCAGAGGTCATGGCTGTCATGCCCAGCATGGTGTATTCCGCAGATACGGGCAGCATGACCCCAGTCACGCCCCATTACTCCTCCAAGTTCATGGACACCAGTCCGTCAGGACTGGACCCCAACGCATCTGTTTACCAGCCCCTGAAAAAATGAATGCTTGTTTCCCACCACAACAGACCTACACTCATTCTCACATACACACACACACACACACACACACACACACACAGGGTCTTCTCTGGTTGTTTTTTTTTCCTCCATAGGCCCAGATTCAGATTCATCTTTGTCATGTCTGTGGCTCAGATTGCTTTTTTGTTTTTGTTTTTTTCTCTTCTATTTCTACAGCTTCTTGCCTGGTCAAAAGGATGTTGTATTGTGTGACTGTATTTGTTGTAGTAAAAAAAAAAAAAAAAAAAACTTAAAAAGGAGGACTTTTAAGGGACGTCACACATTGAGTAGGAAACTGCTGTTTGTTTTCTCTTGTAAATGTCTAGAAACCTCACAGAAGTTGGTGAGTATCTTCCCTCAGTCCATTCAGAGACCGCTCACATCAATTTTGTTCCCTCTTCTTTGGATTTCGGCCTTGATTTTACTGTTGTTGTTTTGTTTTGTTGTTGTTGTTTTTTCGGGGGATGCAAAGCAGGGCAAGTGTGAGATCTGTTGTCCCAGGTGCTCTACCCCATATCAGAAGATGATTTTTTACTCAAGAATGTCACCATCTAAGATGACAAGAATGTAACGCAAAAAAACAAAACGTCCCAGAAACAATGCGATAAAATAATCTCTCTTGGATCAGTATGTCAGGATCGGACGACTCCCAATCTCTAAGGACTCGTTTGACGAACCGAAGCTTCATCTGTGGATTGCTGTTCTTCCTCCTGGTACCAAAAGACAAACTGTGCGCCACAAACACAGTCCAGCAGCGTAATTCACCAGTTACAGATAATTAGTGCCTTCATGTGGGACCTCATTGGTGGAACCGAAGGATCTCTTCCCACCCTTCACCACGTCATGCCTCAACCATATCCTTTTTGGTCATATACGGCAAACGGATCGCCAGCCCATTGCCGTGATGACTCTGCTCCTGTTTTGGTCCACGCTTGTGAATTTGGTCATTTGTTTACATTATTATTTATTTATCCAGCATTGCACTATTGCACTGTTGACAAGCTCGCAAGGGAATATCTTAAGTATGAAAACACAGAATACTTTTCTCTCGTTTTCTTTATTGTGTTGACCATGTTTCAGTATCAGACAGAAGCTAGTGTAGTCCAGTGCCAACTAAAACTGTAAATTTGTTGAAAAAGAAGTGTTTCAGTTCCATCCGGTTACTGGCTGGCCCAATGATCAGAAGCTAGAGGAGAGTATTATTGCTATTATTATATAGTTTGTGTCTTGTTTTCTGAGAAATACTTGGTTGTGCCACTTGATGGCGCCGTTGTGTTCAGAAAGTGTTGCTACTTTAACCCTGTTAGACTCTTGGAAGGGTTTTCATCTGACCATCATCACACAGGCTGTATAGCTGAATCTAGATCCAGACGTCTGCTAAGCATGAAGTATTAATGGTTTAAAGGGAGAATGTCCCGAGCTGACACACTTTTTGGAAAAACCCTCAGATTTGTGTTTAATCTAATAGATTTTGCCAGCCAGAGGAAGAGTGTTCCTTCAAACGAGTTCTGGGCTGTTAATTTCAAAAGATGATTACGGTGTTAATATTCCATTGGTGAATGATTGGCGGGAGGGGGGCGGGGTTTAGCCAGAGTCAGTCCTATGTGGTATTGTAGTGCTCTGAGATGGTTGTTGTTTTTGGTGTCTGTGTTTTTTAAAACTATGATGTGATGGAGGTAGTGGGAAAATTTGCAAAGTCCAAATGGTTTAAATGAGGGGGGAGGGGGTGCAGATGTTTTGTTTTCTTTACCCGCTGTCACTTCTAGCTTTCTGTCTGTTTTTCAGCCAGACCTCGGCTGCACTTTCTGTGAGGTCTCTGTGAGGTTTCAAGTAATAAAACATTTTTTTTCTTTTCTTTCTTTTTTTTTTTTCCTGGCATTTAAAATTCTTTTGTGGTTTGTCCATTGCTTGTTGTGGTTTCTAAATGTTTGCGTGCAAAATCATAGGTGGGTCACAATACAAAGTGTTTTGAGAGCAAGGAAAAACATTGCTAAATGCAAATATTTGGTTTATTTGGGCTGAGCGAAGGGTTAATTTATGATGAAGAATAACAATAAAACCATACATTTCCCCTAAAAGTAGACACAGTATTTGTTTTTCTGATTTTTCATCGACCGAAATGTCAAAAGTACATATCAACATGTCAGTGATATATAGCCAAAAAATAAACCTTATGCTTTTTGATCAAAATTTTGCTTTTAAATGTAATTTTCTAATGTTTAATGTTAATTTTAAATGATGTAAACAGGAATTTTTCATCCAACTAGACTTTATGAATATAACTGGCAGTTATGCAAGATTTTGATCATGATCTAATCATAAACACATTTTCATCACACCAGCTTCTGCAAAATTTACACAAAAACCTGTCCTCTTTTTCTAATTTATATACTGTGCAAAAGTCAAAGCCATTTCGTATTTTCATCAGCAAAAAATTAAAGCTAGTTTTTTCTTACTTTTGCTGTAGTGTGTCAGTAGGAAATATCAGGTTTCATTTATATGTTTAATTTTTTTTTGGTATAGGTAACAGTTACTAGTTTCTAAACTATTGCAGCATCTCGTGCTGACAGATTCTCTGAGCATTAAGTGTGATGCCTTCATCTCTCATTCATAAGAGGTTATTACGTGCATGAATAAATAACCAGAGCATTCATATTAAACACATCTCTTTTTATAACCATGCAGACAGGCTCACAGTTCCACACTTGATCTTTCTTCAGTGCATCACTGGCATGATGCGCATGTAAAAACACTTGACACAAGGACACACTTTCACATTAATGGGCTACACTGTTCAATTTTTACTTAAAGATGCCACAATTATCTTCAACCTGGAAGCTATTTTGAGTGAATGTACAGAAGAAGGGCTGATTTTGTACAGGTAAAGTATCTGGAAGTGGAAGCTTCGCACATTCAAGTTGAAATGGCCATGCCAAATCTTGCTTTAGAAGTAATGTGGATAGTGATAGTTCACTCTTATGCTGTTCCAGACCTGTATGTATAACCTGCATATATCTTTTCATCAGTTAAAGCTGTTATATTCTGATATGAGCTGCAGAATGTTGCTCTAATCAGCATATGGACACATTAATAATGTACATGAGGCATTTAGTATGTCAGCCACGTTTCTCAAGCTTCCAGTTCCAGTAATATAGGATGAACTGGGAGAGTGAATGACTCCCAAGGGATGCACTGTTTTACATTCAGTCTCATCTGACTGCCTGCTTTAACAGGTGCATTAGTTTCTGCGATAATCTGAATGAATCTGTCATAGTCACTCAAGAATGCTGAAGATCTGGATTCTTCTTTGTGTTAATCACCTGAACTGAGTGACTCATCTGTTCTACTGCGAGACCCTGGTCAATTCTATTTATTCTTCATCTTCACATGAAACTAAACAGGTTTTGGTGGGTCACGGTAGGGGTCAGAAGAACCTGATGCCCCGGTCTCTATTTACTCTTTGAGTCATACATAGAGGTTGTAAAAGGCCCAATGACAAGCAAAATGACCTATTTCTCACACATAAAAAGAACCACATGCTTCATGGAGGCAACATTATGTGACAGTGGAAAGAAATTAAGGTTTTGTAAATTAATTTTGAGAAATTTTGTCATAGTGTTCTGAAATATTAGCTGAAATATTGTGTAACATATCCACTTCTTCATAATTGACACTACTAACTTTTTTGTCTTCTAAATGTTTCAGTAGTGCAGCTGTGCAATTTACTTAAATCAGAATACTAATGTTTTTAAAATAACAAAACTTTTTTTTCTGTAAACATTAGTGTAAAACCCCTTACTTTTACATGACAGAATCCAATAGAATTGACTACTATTGTAATAAATGTACAATAATAAAGTTTAAACATTAACACTAGATCTAAATAAAACTTAACATCTTATATCTGCAATATTCTTTACTAGTATTTGTATTTTCCTCTGTTCTCTTCTTTAATGTTGTTTTATTCAGTTATTTCATTTTTACCATTATCCATATTATTCTAAACCGTAATATTATGCGTGTTTTAAATCGTCCGAAACAATAATACCGATTAATAATAATAATAGTGTGTATTAATCACACTAGTCAAAAGGCATATTGTTGAAAGACACACGCGAAGTCCCGCCCACTGAATATAATCTGACTACTTTACATACTCGAACCCCGCCCACTCACGGCAGCGTCATGATGGAACATTATCCGGTCAATTTCCATACTAAGCCCCGCCCGCCGTGGCGAGCATGTTCGTGCATCCACACGGGATCATCCGCGGAAAAGGAAGATAATCACAGGCTGTCAGAAAAGTTTTCCTGCCGGGAAAGGATCGGGCTCGATCGGGCAGAGGACCGCCGGAGGATCGCGCTCTAAGGATTGTTAATTATCACAATAAACTGTATTCATCATGGACGCGCTTAAATCCGCCGGGCGCGCGATCATTCGCAGTCCCAGTCTGGCTAAACAGTCGTGGACCTCTGGAAAACATAAAAGTGAGTTTTACAGCTGTTGGAAACGGTCACTATAGGTCTTGTTTATATTTGTTGATCTGTTATGAAGTTCACAGTCAAAGTTGCTTTTAACTTGTGTGTTAAAGCGGACGTTTACTCGCATTTACGTGACATTTCATACTAAACCATCGAACTGTTCAAGTTTTCAAAACGCCTGTTTGTAAGTCAACTATGTGTTTTCATATCACGTTTTCAGGAAATTGCGCATATTGTCATGACTGCTTTGTGTATATTGTATAAATTATATCGATTTGTTTCCAAAAAGGATTGAGAACCGAGAACCGTTTCCGATTCCGATTTTAAATCACAAAACCGAGTGATTGTTTTCGGTTTTTGACAGCCGGTGTGCGCTGATATTCACTGAATCTACAGTTGATCAGTGTTAGTTCGATTCACGAACGAATGATTCTTCTGAACCGGTTCCTTGTAGTGAATCAAAAAGCAAAACCCCGTTTCACGATCAGAAGAATTTTATGAGACTTTTTTTTTTTTGATCAGACATACTTCGAAATCAATTTCGTGTCGAATTACAAATGATTCTTAAGAACTGGTTGTTTAAAGTGAATCAAAAACAAACGATCGATGTACCCCGATTCGCGACTTAATGATTCTTATGAGTCGGTCCTTTTCTGGCGAGTCGTAAACACGTCGAGATCACTGTCGCACGATTCACGAACAAATGATTCTTGTGAACCGACTCTTTTAAGCCAATAGAAAACACAGCGCGACCGGATCGATATGAATCAGATGAATATGATTCAGCTTCTGGTGTTTTATCTTGCTGTGGAGACATGGAATAGGTCTGATCCTGGCAATCCAGTGTTGCTAGGCAGTGCTTTTTAGATGAACATGGACCTGCTTTATTTGGGGGAAAAGCAAGAAAGACCGAAGGAAAGATTCCAGTCTCTGGTATTCTCTATTTTTCTGTGGTTCATTTGACCGTTTCATTGCAATGTTGTCTTAGCTGCAATAAAACGCACCCTCAAAGGAATTATTCCAAACCTGGCTCTCTTTTTGTTTTTGTTTTTGTTTTTGTGTTTTTTTTTGGAGGACTATAAAAAGTGATGAATGTTGGCTGCTGTTTTCGATATTTAATGAAAGTGAATAGAGGCTGGAGCTACCAAGCTCCAAAATGATAAAACTAACCATAAAAGCGGTCCATACTATTATTACACATTACATTGCAAGTCTCCTGAAACCATTTAAAAATATAGTTCGAGAGGCAAAGAAATTCAAGTCAAGATAATTAAAAAAAAGGTGGTGTTTGGACACGAGAGTGGCATCAAAATGCAATTTTGTATAGCTTTTTTAAGTTAATAAGGACTCAAATTTAGGCCTGTTTCTCACACACAGTTTTCCTGTGGCTTTAAGATGTGATATGATATTATAAATTATGTATGCACATTTTAATGCTGCTTTTGAAGCCTGAAAGCCCTATTCCCCATTCACTTTTCATATCAAAAATGCCAGACAATATGTTTAAAGACATTTCAAGATATTGTTCAATTTCTGGTTCTTGTAGAGAGGCAGTAATGCGGTTCAGAAAAATACCAGGATGAGTCAATGCAGAGCTTTTTGTCTTTTGGGTGAAGTATTTCTTTAAATCTCTGAGCACGTGCGCTGCTGGTCTCAGCTGCTCGTGTTCTTCTGGATCCAGAGGTGTGTTTGATCTCGGATGCGCTGTGTAAGTCTCACAGACAGCAGAGTTCAGTCCATCTGCTGCACGGTGGCGTTCACAATAACAAGCTTAACTGCCTGGTGACCTTTTTGTTTGCTTTTATGGGAAAACCCTCCACAAACACGCTTAGCTGTCAGACTGATCTCACCATACTGTCATGTTTGGGCTTTGGCATGCATGATATATCGGTGACCATGCTAGTACGATCAGTATTGACATGGTTTAAATTAACCACATGTCAGTCAATTATCATGTTCTGCTTTTTTCGAAGCCATGCATGAATGAACGCCTTGCATGAATGCACGCCATCCATAAAATGTATGTATATTATTTATAAAATATATGCTAAATATTTAAAATAAATATTAATGGCATATAAATAAAATATATTTGATAAATAATTAGACTAGATATATAGATTGTGATTTATGTATATATATATATATATATATATATATATATATATATATATATATATATATATATATATATGTATGTGTATATATATGTATATGTGTGTGTGTATTAATCTTTATAATTAAATATAAATACAGTTTATTTATATATATTAGGGGTGTAACGGTACCCAAACGTTCGGTACATACCTCGGTTTTAAAGTCACAGTTCATTTTCTTTACAGTAAGGGAAAGAAATGCAAACATTAAACTGCAGGTTGTTTATTACTATACATTTAAAAAAAAAAAAAAACTTTTTAATAAAATATATATAAAATAACAATAGAATAAGAAATAAAATACTGCTGCAAAGTTCTCCACTAAATAAAATTTTCTCAGTCTCAAATCAATATCATATAATAAAATATAATGAAAAATATAAATAAATAACTATTATTACAGTGTAGCATTACCAATCCCAGCTTGTAGGCCTGATTCACCAGAATCGTGCCTGACACGGTGCTGACGCCCTGCTGCTGCTGTAGGTGACCGCCGATAGACCAGGATCTTGTCTTCATGACAACAATATACATTACATTACATTTATTCATTTAGCAGACGCTTTTATCCAAAACGACTTAAAGATGAGGACAGTGAAAGCAATCAAAAACAACAAAAAGAGCAATGATATATAAGTGCTATAACAAGTCTAAGTTAGGTTAACACAGTACACGTAGCATGGGATTTTAAATAATATAATAAATAAAAAGAAAACAGATAGAATTAAAAAAAAGAATAGAGCAAGCTAGTTAGAGGTCTTTACACATACACACATATATATAATTGCATAATAAATGAAAAGAAAAATAGAATACAAAGAGATTAGAAAGGTAGTTAGATTTTTTAAGAATAGAATTAGAATATTGAGTGATAAAGTTAGAGGGTCAATTAAAGATGGAAGAGATGTGTTTTAAGCCGATTCTTGAAGATGGCTAAGGACTCAGCTGCTCGGATTGAGTTGGGAAGGTCATTCCACCAGGAGGGAACATTTCATTTAAAAGTCCGTAAAAGTGACTTTGTGCTTCATTGGGATGGCACAATCAAGCAACGTTCACATGCAGAACACAAGCTTCTAGAGGGCACATAAGTATGAAGTAACAAATTTAGGTAAATGGGTGCAGAGCCAGTGATAGTTTTGTAGGCAAACATCAATGCCTTGAATTTTATGCGAGCAGCTATTCGTAGCCATTGCAAATTGATAAACAGAGGTGTGACGTGTATTCTTTTTGGCTCATTAATCTTGCTGCCGCGTTCTGAATTAATTGTAAAGGTTTGAAAGAATTGGCTGGAAGACCTGCCAAGTGGGCATTGCAATAGTCCAGCCTGGACAGAACAAGAGCTTGAACAAGGAGTTGTGCAGCATTTTCCGAGAGAAAGGGCCTGATCTTCTTGATGTTGAATAAAGCAAATCTGCAGGATCGGACAGTTTTAGCAATGTGGTCTGAGAAAGTCAGCTGATCATCAGTCATAACTCCAAGGCTTCTGGCTGTTTTTGAAGGAGTTATGGTTGATGTGCCTAACTTGATGGTGAAATTGTGATGGAACGATGGGTTTGCTGGAATCACAAGCAGTTCTGTCTTGGCAAGGTTGAGTTGAAGGTGATGGTCCATCATCCAGGAAGAAATGTCTGTTAGACAAGCTGAGATGCGAATAGCTATTGTCGGATCATCAGGATGGAATAAAAGGTAGAGTTGAGTGTCATCAGCATAGCAGTGGTATGAAAAGCCATGTTTCTGAATGACAGAACCTAATGATGCCATGTAGACAGAGAAGAGAAGAGGTCCAAGAACTGAGCCCTGAGGCACCCCAGTAGTTAGATGTTGAGACTTGGACACCTCACCTCTCCAAGATACTTTGAAGGACCTATCTGATAGGTAAGACTCAAACCATTGAAGTTTGGTTCCTGAGATGCCATTTGCCAGTAGGGTTGATAAGAGGATCTGGTGATTAACCGTGTCAAAAGCAGCGGACAGATCAAGCAGGATAAGTACTGAAGATTTGGATTCTGCTCTTGCCAGTCTTAGAGCTTCAAAAACTGAGAGCAAGGCCGTCTCAGTTGAATGTCCACTTCTGAAGCCAGATTGGTTGCTGTCAAGGAGATTGTTGTGTGTGAGAAATGTACAGACTTGTTTGAACACAGCTCTTTCGAGTGTTTTTGCAATGAAAGGAAGAAGAGAAACTGGTCTGTAGTTCTCTAAAAGAGATGGGTTGAGGTTGGGTTTCTTAAGTAGTGGAGTTATACATGCCTGTCTAAATGATGAGGGGAAAACACCAGTGTGGAGGGAAGTGTTGATGATGTGAGTGAGTGCAGGTACAACTGCAGGAGAAATGGCTTGAAGGAGATGAGATGGAATAGGATCAAGCGGGCAAGTAGTAGGGTGATTAGAAAGGATGAGTTTTGAGACTTCTGTCTCAGAGAGTGAAGAGAAGGATGTAAATGAGTTTGCTGGTGATATGAGCTTGAATGATTATGGTGTGGAAAATTGTGCACTTATGTGTTTAATTTTATTAATGAAAAATGTTGCAAAGTCGTCAGCTATTAGAGAGGAAGCAGGAGGGCGAGGAGGAGGACAAAGAAGTGAGGAAAATGTTTTAAAAAGCATGCGAGAGTTCGAAGAATTGTTAATTTTGTTATAGTAGTATGTCCTTTTAGCAGAGGAGACATTAGCAGAGAAAGAAGATAGGAGTGACTGATACACAATAAGGTCAGTAGTATTTTTGGACTTGCGCCACACCCTTTCAGAAGCTCTAAGCTTAGAACGGTGTTTGCGTAGAACATCAGATAACCAAGGGGCAGAAGGGGTGTAACGGGCTGGCCTGGAAGATAAGGGGCAAACAGTGTCTAAACAAGATGTTAGAGTGGAGCAGAAAGTATCAGTAGCACTGTTCGCGTTCAAAAATGCCAACAGTTTAGGGGAAGGAAGTGAAGATGAAACCATTGCACATAACCGGGAGGGTGAAAGTATAAAATATCTATACTTCATGTTGAGCATAAATATAAAGCCTACTGATAAAGGACACCGTCAACAGTATTGGCGGCAAAATAGACTTATGTTTGACAGGTGCAATATTTGAAAATCGATAATTATAATTTTTTTTTTTTTAATTACATTTATATCTGAATTTGTCAACCTATAGACTTTCAATGAATGAATTATGAATTAATATGTATTTGTATTTGTGCGTCTCTGCTGCGTGTCAGGAGCGTGGCGGCTGCCTCGCGTTTTCTGTGTCTTTACATACCAGAATCGACGCGGTGCTGGCGCGCTGTTGCTACTGTAGGTGACATAGAGGGAGGCCGCTGACAGACCAGGCTCTTGTCTTCATGACAACAATATAAACTTTTTTTTACACACCTACACCTACGCCTACTGATTAGAGTTGTTCCGATTCCGATACTAGTATCGGAAATATCTCCGATACCACAACAAATTCTGGCATCGGCATCGGCGAGTACATGAACCCATATACCGATCCGATACCATTTTCTTAAAAAAGACCTAGTTATGACCGCAAGCTTTGCCTAACCGCTGCACGGTTCTTCTTCGCTGCTCAAAATGCATTGAAAACACAGGAAGTTGTGCTGTGTTGCCACAAGCAACCCCTGTTTAGAGCAGCGAAGAAGAAATGAAAACGCGTTAGCAGCCCTTATCTATATATGACTGGATCACTCATCACATTCTAAACTGCCAAAAGACAGTGAAGCCGCTACTATATTATAGATCAGTGGTTAGCAGTATGTCTCTGTAGTACCGGTAGTTACAGACTCTCAAGTATATTCAGTACCGGCAGCTGCGTTCAGTCGCTTCCGTGTAAGTCAAAACGCAGGGCTCCAGACAGTAGCCGAATATATACTAGTGTCTGTGAATATTAAACTGCAAAATACTATTTAAATATTACTCCCGCAAAATCTACATCTCTGTGGGTGACTGGCACAGATGCGCGAGAGCTCGCTGTTTTGTAGTCTCTGCTGTGTGTCATGAGGACACGAACGCATAAACCGTCACTTCATGAGAATTTACCGTTTCATTTGAGAATACTGTCATATCATAAACACAGACACTCAAAGATCTTCATGGCAGCCCATTAAAATAAATGTTTGGTTTACATGAGTAAATTGACAATATATAAAGCTACTGTTGTAGCCTACAGTAATAATAATACATCTCTATAATAATAATAATTATGCCTAGATGGTTGCTTGTTTTTTACTTGTTTTTTACTTGTTAGAGATTATCTGATTAATAGATCTTTTTTTATATTCCTAGACTTATTTGTTGCAGTTTTTTTATACAGTTATATTGTAAAACTTAAATACCTTTTTTAGTTTGCGGTGTTAGATTTTTGGCTGCATTTGAAGTTCTTTTTTGCATAAGAAAATAAATAATACTGTCAAATTCATGTTAGATAATAAAAATACTGTAATAAATACAGTAGTTCACCATGTATTTGTTCATGTTTTATTGAGGGATCTGTCTGAAGCACATTATAAAAAAATTCTAGCAATTTACACAGGGCTAGTAGTATATACAGCTGTATATACAGATATACACCCAGGTATCGGATCAGTACTCGGTATCGGCCGATACCCTGAGCCCAGGTATCGGAATCGGTATCGGGAAGAGAAAAAGTGTATCGGAACATCTCTACTACTGATAAAGGACACCGTCAACAGTATTGATGGCAAAATGGACTATGTTTGACAGGTGCAATATTTGAAAATCGATAATTATTATTATTTTTTTTAAAATTACATTTATATCTGAATTTATGTCAACTTATAGACTTTCAAATATCAAAATGTTGTGAATTAATATGTATTTGTGTACAAAATGAATAAACATATTTTCCTATTTTGCCTGGAAACGCTTCCAACACGCTTGCGTGTCGCGTGAAAAATAGGCATCGGTTCTATTTCTAGCATGCACGCGTTTTCCACGTCTCACGCAGGCAGTCTGCAAGCTCTAACCTGTTAACATGGGAGCCGAATTAAAAACAGACACGGCACGCAGCTGAGACGCTTGCGCCACGCATCCAGTGTTTGCGCTGAACGCGGAGACTTCCGCCACTTAATATGTTCGTTTGGAAACACGAAAATGTACTTAATATTGCATTCCGTCATTCGGTACACACTTGCACCGTACTGAAAGCCCTGTACCAAAACAGTACAGTACGAATACAGGTACGTTACACCCCTAATATATATATATATATATATATATATATATATATATATATATATATATATATATATATATATATATATATATATATATATGTATATGTGTGTATGTGTGTGTGTGTGTGTGTGTGTGTATTGTGTGTAATGTATTAGTATAAATTTTGTAAAATCTATCTTCCTATCTATCTACACATTGTAAAAAATGTTTGTAAAATACATTTAATATGAACAGTTATAAGTAAACATAAAAGCAATATATAGAAGTAATATAATAAGCAATATATGTCCAGTCCTAGAAAAATATCTGAAATATCCCGTTATTTTCTTCGTTGGGGTGTTTTTTTGTGTGCTTATCTCGTGATCATTCCAACATGAACCGAAAGCAGCATCATACCCAAGACAGATTGTCTTTTGGTATCCATGGTGACTTTTATAGTGGACTGGGTCAGGGTTTGTTACTAATAGTCCGTGTCCTCATCCTGCACAAGACGGACAAATTTTTCTGCACACATGATTCCAGCTCACCTGCTCTGAGGACACTTACTCGTATCAGTCTCTGCAGTAATGGTGCAGCAGACAGAAGTTGTTATTTTTGAGCCTGTTTTAACAGGAAACGTGTCTCACCACAGCAGATTCACAGCATGATGCCTGAAAGCCACAGTCAGTTCTACCCCAAACGCACCCAATCATGATGCATTTCTAGATAGCAGCAGTGGACTGTAGATTAGAACTGTATCATGAGATTATTCGGCCACTTTTGGCACCTGGAGCTTGAATTTAGGATTTCTAATCAAAAGTTCTAGAATATAATTTTTGAAACTAAATGTTCTGATTTTGAGTTCAGATTAGAAGAGTCATATTCAAACCAAAAGTTTAAAAACAGCCTAAAGCTAAGCTAATGAACTATTACTTAGCAGAAACCCATTTGTTCTGATTATTGTGACTAATAAATGTAGTAGAACATCTGTCATATCAATAGTTGTGTGGTGATACTTTGATACAGGACTACTTTTATGATGCTTTTTATGGAGTTTGATAGATATTTTGTCACATACACATAATATTTAATTTTTGTTTTTGTTTTGCAATATGCACTTAGTTGATCGTAGAAAATATATTTTTTTATATGTTTAAGTTTTGGTGTAGAAATGATTTATTTTAAGGATTATAATTTTTTTAAACGAGTAATATACATTAAGCAATTTAATTAATTAATTTCAGAACATAATAATATATATATTATTATGGTTATGGAGTATCAACTCTTTTTATTGGTCACAAAAAATATACAGTATTGTTGATTGTTGATGACTATTTTATGTTTAACTGTGGATTAATTCATATGTAGAACTGAATCATTTTATTAAATCATAAAAAATATTCATTGTTATACATCAAGTTATTAATTAATTTAATTTCAATTTTGGCACTTGATAGACATTAATATGGTTATGGAATTTTTTATGCTTCAGTGTGAATTAAGTGATATTTAGAACTGTTAAAACAATATGCATGGTTATTACATACACTAATTTATAATTAATTTAGGCACTTGATTATTGAGGCATTAATATTTATGGGTATGCAAGTTTTGTTTGAATGTGGATTAAGTGATATGCAGAACTGATTTATCTTATTAAAGTGTTTTATATCAAACAATTAAAACATAATATGTATTACCGTCTTTAACAGTAATAAAAAATGCAATATCAGAAGTAGGGATGGGTACTGGAACTTGGTATTAAAATGGCCCCGGGGCTAAATTATGAAAGACCATAGTATCAATAAGATCTGACGCTATCGGTTCTGCTTTCGGTACTGGAGGGGAAAAAATGAATGTACTATGTATTTTTGCTTAATAAAGTTATCGTGCATATTTTATATCACCAAACATTTCTAATGTGCGATCATATTAAGACGTTTGTCTGGGAGATCTGCGAGATCTCTGATGCGCGCCGCGGAGGCTGTCTGTCAGACACACACACCACAACGAGCGCGGCCCACACACAGACATAACAGTATGAAAACTCCCGCTTAATAATAAAGATTGACGATGGCGAAGAGATTTGCTTAATAATGTTATTGTGCACATTTTGTCTTACCAAATATTTCTAATTTGCGATATTATTAAGACGCTTGTCTGTGAGATCTGCGAGATCTCTCATGCGCGCCGCGGAGGCTGTCTGTTAGTCACACACACACACACACACACACAACAAGAACGAGAGCGGCGCACACAAACACATAAGGGGCCATTCACATAACGCGTCTTTTGCGCACTCAAGTTCATTATTTCAAATGTAGGCGCGCAGTATGCAGGTTCATAATGGAAGCGACTCGGTTGCGACGTGCACGTGGTGCGACAAGCTCGTTTTTTCCAGGCGCATCCGCACCGCATCGAGTTAAAAACATCTCAACTTTTCAGAATGCCGCAAGCGCACCGCAGATCATGTGACTTCCTCACCTTTTCCGTAACAACATTGAAAGCTCAGCCAAGATGAAGGAACAGCTGATAGCTGTATGTGGATTTTAAAATTAATTTAGTAGCAGAGCTACTGCAATCAGAAATATAAAGTTTTCGACTGCCTAACACAACACAAAGTAACACAACACAAAGTACCGATAAGAATACCGTTAAAGTACCGGACGGTTAAGCAGTATCGGTAAGAATAGTAATACCGTTAAAACCTTAACGATACCCAACCCCTAATCAGAAGTAGATTATTGTTTTGAGTGTGTACTTTTAATAAATTTAACCATTTTATGTACTAATTTATTGTGTGAATGTCAGTATTTTATGCAAAATAGTTTTGCGACCTTCGTTTTGGGCTTTGTCTGTTTGTTAAACTACACATTTCTAATTTTGCAATGACAAGCTGTTTACTAAACGTTAAGTAACAGCTGAAACGAGTTGCTTTTATCTGTGAGTGTCTGTGTTTCTGTTATTTTTTTGTTTGAATTGAAAATTGAAATGGCATGAGGTTGAGTAAATGACAGAATTTCATCTGTGGCTGAACTATCGCTTTAATGAAAGCTGCTTCTTTTGACAAGTGTAATGAATCCAGTGACGTTTTTAGAAATCAGAGACCACAGTGAGTCAAAACAATTTTTATGTTGAATTATTTTAGTCATTTGAGCAGAGCGTCTGACTTTGCCTACTGGAACTGTCATGTCAATAGAGCATTATATTTGGAAGGCCAGATTTTGAAGAGTTTTTGAAGCCTGTGTTGCATTCATGTCTGTGGACAGAGTCTCAGCAGGCTAGTGGCAGTTGGTTTCAATAATCTTGTGCAAGCTTATCGTTGAGTAAATGAAAAGCTCTGTCATTTCCGGTGCCGTTAACCATCTTCCCACAATGCTGTATGTTCGTCTGATCATCTCAAGACAGCAGATTTGAATAGCAGAGTCTTCTCTTGTGGTCGGCTGAGCGTCTGAAATGAACTCGAAAGGGCAGATGAAACTCAGTTAGACTTCCAGCCAACCCAAACTCTTAAAGGTGCTTCAAAGTTTCATCACAGCGATGCCATAGAAGAACCATTTTTGCTTCCACAAAGAACCAGCTCTTTCTTACGTTTTTTTTATAATCTGAAGAACCTTCTTTTGTGAAACAGAAAGGTTCTTCAGATGTTAAAGATTCTTAATGGAACCATTTAGACAAAAAGGTTCTTCTATGGAATCTTTAAGTAGAGTGCATTGATTCCCATCCACTTTTTTTTTCAGCTGTGTTTGTTGGGGAATTATTTCTTCCATTATTTTTTCCCATAGGGATTTTAAAAAGTCTTTGTTAAAGCATCAAGCTAACCAACTTGGAGGTGACATTACACACACAACATTACAAACCTTTATTTAAAGCAAAAAAGTATCAGAAAATTTGACAAAAAAGGCAAAGGTACTAGATTATGAAGTTACATTTGTAAATTTTACTAATAAATACTAAAAACTATACTCATATTGAAGTATTTTTAGTAGTTCATATTGGCTGCAAAATTATTGGATGTCTAATATGAAAACTGTGGAATATTAAATGAAATCAGACAACTGGAAATGTGTATTTACAAAATTTGGTTTGATGTTAACAGGAAACTCAACGGCTTTCAAATAGTGCCTTTATACATATATATATAGACATACGCAAGATTTACCACCTCAGACATCTTCAGTATCTCAGTGTTCTCATACACACACACACACAGTCATATTCACGCTTGTGTGGCCGGAGATTGGAAGCAGATCAGGGTCAGAAAGAGATTAAGAAAGTGATTTTGTAAGGAAGCAGTTTGAAATTGATGGGCATTTAAACTTCTCATGATTAAGTGATGTTATGAGAGGACTGTGTGTATGGATGGGCGATGTATTGAGCATTCATTATATATTCGTGATTATTTTGCTGGTGATGTTAATATCCTCCTAATGATTTTAATGTGCTTTCAGTTGGATCATTAGAGAAGTTTCATGATAATTTCTTTGTCTCATGTCATAAGTTACATTTTACAATATAGCCAAATAGAAAACCGCTATTTTAAATTCTAATAATATTTACAATATTACTGTTGACATTACAAATAAATGCAACCTTGGTGAACATAAGAGACTTCTTATTACTATTTAACATTTATGTATTGATATATTGTGTGAAATTTAAACATAATTCTTCAGAATGTTCATAGTAAGAGGAAAAAAAGTATAGAAAAAATACATTTGATCGTTTTTAGCATTGCCCATTTGGTCAGAATGATTGTTTCTTTGATGGGAAATAATGACCTTTTCAGAACAAGTACGTAAATATTGAGATTGGAAATGGTCAGGAGGCTGGAAAATACTGCAATATAATGTTTTTAGATATTGTTCAGTCCTCTGAGTGAGTAATGATGATTTGTCAGCATCTTGTAATAACCACAAGTGTATTTACCAATGTGTAGTTCAGAAATTGAAGAAGCAGCAGGTCTTTCACAATCCTCAGAGAGCCTGTTGATTGTGTCCTTCTGCAACCTGTAGATGTGTGTGTGTGTGTGTGTGTGTGTGTGTAACCTGAGGCTAAATACAGCAGCGCCGAGCCCTTCAAATCTCTTTAAAGCTTGGTGTTATTTATGGGGTCTCATGACACACACACACACACACACACACACACCTCGTCTCCGCTGATCCTCTTGACTTCATCCGCATCACAATTACCTTTTAAAGTTGAATTTGCATATACATATTCAAGTCATTATTATGGACTTTTTCAGCATAAATACACATTTGTGTGTGTGTGTGTGTGTGTGTGAGACAGGCTGAGATCTCTCTCCTCCTCCTCCTCCTCTGCAGCTCTGTCATCTCTTGTTTTATCTGCTGACTGAACAATGCCTCCTATTCTGCCATCCCCATCTCTCTCCCGTCCCAGACGGCATGATCTGTGCTACTTGAGTTCACACAGATCTGTCCCAGCAGCCTCTGTGTTCCTCAGTAGAGCGTAACGCTCCAGACCCATTCATTTTCTCAACAGAGAAATGGATTTGAACAAAACAGCCTTGCATGAGGTTATGATGATACTGTAGAATCCACAAGTCTGTGTGGTTTAGTTAACGTGTTTAATTGCCAAAGCTGCCTTGTTGTTAGTGTTGTTTTGCTTGAGTTGTGCTGTACTACAGGAATATCTCGTGGCTGTTTCTGCTGATAAATACAGTGGTCATGTGATGTGACGGTCTGGACTGAGTCAGCTGTGATCAGCACTAGTGTGAAACTAATACTGCGTCAATGAGCACCTACACATCAGTCTGTGTGAGAGAGTGACACTCCTCGAGAAAACATCCAGCCTCAAATCAACAGAAGAAATGAAAAATAAGAAAGAAAGTCAGGCCTTTTCATTGGACTGTTTTTCTTTTGACAATTAAGCATGTTTCCTCAAATTTTTATTGCCATAATGTAACTAAATATTTGTACTTCATATCAAAAAGTGATTAAATTCAGTAACTCAGAATAATGCTTTTATTTACTGTAAAACTATAAAGTTTACTATTTTTGATGTAATTATGAATTGTGTAAAAATAAAATAGTACTATAAATAAATAATAAATATCTTAAAATACATAAATTGCACTTAATAACATTTTTTTTATGTATAAATATTATTTAAATATTTGTATTATTTTATATTATTAATGGTTTATATATAATTAATATGGTTAAACATACATTTGCATTTGGATAAAGAATTGTTCTGAGAATAATGTCACACTAATAATATCTTAGTTGTTTAAAAAATGCTGCACTAAATCACATTTTATAATTTCTTTATTTTGATCTATAAATAAATATTATTTAAATAATAATATTATTATTTTATATTAATAGTAGCCTATTGTTTATATATTTAACATGATTTAAAAAATAAATATCTTGCATTTGAATAGAGAATGCTTAATTGTTTTGAAGATAATGTTAAAATAATAATACAGATCTAAACGGCCCTAAAATATCGAATGTTTTTATTTCATATATATATAGATATATATATATATATATATATATATATATATACAAATTAAAAAATATAGTTTTTATTAAAAACAAATAAATACATCTGCATTTGAATGTGAAATTAGCTTAGTTGTTATGAAAATGTCACAGTAATTATACAAAATATCAAAAAGACCCATGCTCATTTTCCCTAAATGGAATTTCCTGGACATTTTTTGGCAGGTTTTGTGAAAGCAGGACACTCTAACTGGTGTTGGTGATTTGAAGGGTTAATCTTCTGATTCTGGTGGGTTTGGATTGTAGCTTTTTGGTGGTATTGTTTGTGTCAGTTGTTTCGATGAACAGCAGCATTGTGTTTGACATGGTATGATGAGAGAGTGTGTGTGTGTGTGTGTGTGTTGAGTTGAACATTCTTTGTGTTTGTGTACAGTGAATGGGAGATTGTTTTAGTTGGGCTCATACACAATAACTCGGTTCTCTACAGTTACTGTCATTTGCTCCCAAAATTCTGAGTTTCATGACACAATTATAATTACATTTTAGGAACTCTTTGAGTTTTATAAAGGACAATGCTGACAGAGAACTAGAATGTTATTTTGATCAGACATGTTCATTTTATAATACACATTAGCCCTTGTGCATCTGACTGTGTTTGGTTAATCATATACCCCCCATTTCCATCTGTTTGTTGTTCAAAGAAATCTTCCTTTCTTTGAAAAGCAAAAATGTAAAAAAAAAAATTAAAATAAAAGAAAACAAGAATAAAAATAAATAAAAAGATTTAGATTTAAAGGCACTTACATTGGATGTAAATGAAGCCAGTCTGTAAAAATACCCACTGTTTCAATAGTAAAGCCACAAGATGTTAAAGATACGCTTGTTAACATGATTTCAAGGTGAAATAAATCACTTCCTAACAATTCCTGCGTAAAGTTTTATCAACTTTTACAACATTGTTGCCATGATAGCAGAACCCAAACTCTTGGACTGTAATTTTTTTTTTTTTAGAATTATTTAAAATAATTAAACGAAAGGTTTGACCAGTGTATTTGGTTTTGCTGATTAATCTGACACCTCGTGGTGTTTGTTTTGACACGTGAGGCTACACGCTGCACAGCTCGGGAAACTTCAGACACTGATTTAAATTCAGCTGACAGAAAATCCTGCCACGCCACAGAGCACCATTCACATAGATTTCCATTAAATGACATTATATTTGTCTCAAATATTTGTTAATGTTCATAATGACTTGCTCTCTCATTGGCTGTAGGACATCGCTGATGAATTTTTTAGTCAGAACTCATACAGCAAAATTTTGAATTGCAGACAGATCCAGATGTTCAGCATGCCAAATATTTAATGGGCTTTGGGATACGCATCTGCAAGTCACATTGCATGATTTTTACTCTTATGAATGAGCACCGATTTGCCTCCAATTTGGGGCATTTGTCATATGGAAGCCGTTTGATTGAATTTATCTCACAATTCTGACTTTATATCTCGCAGTTCTGTAAAAAAACAATTGTGAGATAAAAAGTTGCAATGACCTTTTTTTAAAACACATTTATTCAGTGGCAGAAACAGGTTTCTCCATAGTTTCGCAAAAACTGTCGGCGAGTGAAAATAGGGGCTTAACTCGTACAGTGAACACGGCATAAGATATTTTGTTATTTTAATTAGATAATCATAGTTCTAGAATAGAAGCAGTTGAAGTGTGAGAGTGCACATACAATATTACAATATCTGTATGTAATTTCAATCCTACGGTCTTTGTGAAGATATTTAAATAGGGCCATCTGTAAGCCTGACTGTTGAAATGAAATGGTACAACTTTACAATAAGACTCCATTTGTAACATTAAAATTAATGAAAGTTGTGTAAGTATTGTTCCTTGTTAGAGTGTGTTAATAATCAAAATTTACTATTAATAATACATTTTTGCATTTGAAAGTTTCTTCTGTTATTAGTTAATAAAATACCAACTAACTTTAATGATTAATATAATAATTAGTATTGATATTTTTATTCATGTACAAAGTATGGGTCAGTATTTATTTTTATTTTTATAGTAAAGCAATATTTCATTCAGTATCCATTTTATTAGTTATCAGCCAGTGTGGATTAATCTAGCTATTTGTATCGGTAAAATCCTCTATTGGTTGACCTCCAGAATAAATGTATAATATATAAGTGAATAAGTGTGTTTATTAAATTAAAAGCTTTTAATTTTTGCCTATTAAATCCTCCTCATATTGACCACATTTACTTACATTGTTAGTTCCCCACTGTAACCTCAATCTTTTTCGCTCTCTTTTTTTTGCACATATTGACTTCAAATTGAACCCAAAAAATATTTCTTTACTTTCTTATGGCATGCCTAAACTTAAAGAAAAAAAAAATGGTGTCAAATTTATTGTCATTTTTTAGAACCTGTGAAACTGCATGTAACACATTCAATTTAATGTGAAAAAGATTAAATAGTATTATGCACTCCATTAATCTTTTTGATTTCCACCTTTGAAACATCATCTTTAGTATTTTAGTAGTCAGATTTGTGTAGAAGCATGTAATTTTTGCACCAAGTGTCACATTGTAAATGTAATAACCAGTGAATTTTCACACAGCTTTTCCCAAACAATCCTTGAGGGTGTATACATCTCTTTTTACAGTCTGGAGCTTGTCTCCATCTAAGTGCTATTTTCAGCTGTCCTTCAGGAGACGGCAGATCCACGTTTGGAAAGCCTGAGCTCACGCAGCGAGAGCTATAATCAGAGCAAACCTCAGACAGTCAGGATGTTGATTCAGCAGCTCTGTGACTTACATTGAGGCCGTATCCTCAAGAAGCCGCTGGTGGCGCTTTATGGATGGGTCGGCGCAGACAGTAGGGAACGTGATTACAGGTCAGTGATTACAGTGTCATCTGAGACACTCACAGGAAACTGACTCAGAGCTTTATGTAAACATCAGCCTGAATTAAATGTCTTGTCTGTGCATTCGAGAAATGGCCTGACCCTGGAAATGAGATCCAGGAAATTGGATCGGAATTTAATGTTTGAAGTGTGGAAGCGGAGAACATTAAGGGCTCTGTTTCATAACCTAGTGAGCTGCCTATGTAGGGAGAATTTTAAGGCATTGTAGACAAAGGCTGTTCCTTCTAAGATGCCGCCTTCTGGCCAAAATACATGCAGAAACACAAAGGTCTTCAAAACAACCCGTCCAAAAAAAAAATAACAGAAATATATTACTATTGTACCGTAGAATGTACTTCTCAAAGTAATAATAATAAAAATAATAAATGACAAAATTGTTAATGTTTTATGCATTCATTTGTTACTGACATTTTTCATAAAAAATGTGTATTAAATCATGAATCCAGAACAATTAACACACAATTTCTAAAATACATACAAACATACATGCATACATAAAATGCAAACGTTTATACATTATATAATTGTTTAAATATTTAAATGTTTTATGAATTGAATTGATTGGACAATTTTTTTGATTCATTAAAATTTTATTAAACTCTTGAAAGTATCCATAAAAATTCTAAATGGAAATCACAGAATTTAGCATATCGTAAAAGTGTGTGAGGAATGGAATGAAGCTTATGGAATGATTACAAATTATTTTCGTTTAATTAAAATAAAGCTGAAATAAAATATAAATATTTGCTTTTTTATTTTATTTTTTTATATATAATTAATCTAAAGTACTAATATAGTGCTTAAATAATATAGTACTAAATAAAAATAAAGCTAAATAGAAATTTTATTAAACCATAAAAATGACAAAACCACATAACAAAATGACCAAAACTTCAATCTAACAATAAATTCTAATTTAAAATGGATCAATACTATAAAATAATGCTATATAAAATAATACTAAAATTACTCTCGTAAAATCTAGTCTTAAAATGCTTTTGCGAAATGCAGCCCTGAACAATTTGTTCACGAATCAGGCGTTGCTTTCCCAGTGCAACCTGATTTCAATTGTCTATTGTGAGTCCCACATGGCGCCTGAGATGCTCCCGCTAACAACATCTCCAGCAAACCCCTCATTTAGAGATCCAAATCCAATCTAGTGAACAGGGCAGGAGGAGTTTTCCTAGAGAGATGTGGAATAGCTCCAGGGTTTCTCTGGGGTCTCTGTGACTGACAGCCTCTGATCGCTGGGCTTTCTGCTGGTTTCATCAGCTAGTTCTTGCTGAACGTGGACTCGCTCATGATGTACCTGCACACGCTTACGAGCGGCTTCATTCTGCCAGCTACAAAACGAAACGAAAAGGGCGAGTGCAGACATATTTCAGACGGAATTTTTTTTAAACCTTCTGTATTTGGTTTTGGCACATAATGATATAACTGATAGATGCTGACGAAGCAGAAAAATTAGGTGTCTTCTTTTTCTTTTGACTTCCAGCTAAGCAACAGCACTCTTCGTTTCAAGAGTGTAAGAGATGCAGTCATATTGTATTGATTATTTGATAGCACTACATTAACACCAGAGATAGCTGCCAACTGGATTGGAGTTTAATGGCCTTCCTGAGATGCCTGACAATGACTGATAAATTGGGAGGCTGTAATTAGAAATGTTAGGACACTTCCAGAAGGTGTGCCAGCCAAGCAGCCATTTGTCCACGTTAATCGCAGCCTGGCTTTCATTAAGATGGTGAAGCCTAGGTCTATGTAGTAAGTATGTGTCATTGCATCTCAACCCACTAAAATCTGAGATATCTGTTCCTAAATCTGACTGCTAAGGGCTAGATTTACTAAACCGGATAAATCAGCGTTAGAGATTTACTAACGAATACACATTAAAGAACACAGATCATATCTATAATGACCAGCGCAATCTATCAAGAGCAGCGCACATTATGGCCTGCTTTAAGATAAAGGGCGCAAATAGCAGATATTTGACAAAAACAAACGTTAGTAAATTGAGTTGCATGATTCATTTTAATACTCTCCTCCCATAAATTTTGACTCTGAAAGGGAAACTTTTACAAAAGCATATTAAACTAACACTAAACTAACTGTCCACACATTTTCAGCGCTAATTCTTTTCTGCACGTCTTTAGTAAATCGTGACAGTACTATTTTAACGCCAAAAGACGATTTGCGCTAACGCAAGCGGTTAGTAAATCTGGCGCTAAATCTTTCTCAGGTGTTCTGGAATTGAATTTTATTCCAATATATTGGGAATATTTTTATTATATCAAGTGTTTTTCCGTTTTTGAATTTTGATGTTGTTTGCTCAAGTCCTTTTAAACGGGGTTATTATTAACAAAAACTAACCATGAAAGACATGGTCATTAGTTGAAATAAAAAAAAATAAAAAACGCAACATTTCAAATTTTTGGTAATTTTTAGTTGAATTACTACAATAACTAATACCAAATAAACTAGAAATTAATAACTTAATATAAACTACATTGGCAGCCGAAACTTGAAAATAATTATGATTTTCAGTTTTATTTTTAAATTCTGCATACTTTAAAGTTTCGAGTGGTAGTGTTTCATGATTTCCATAAAAAATAAGCATTTAACTGTTTTCAACTCTGATAATATTCAGAAATGTTTCTTGAGCAGCAGATCATCATATTAGAATGATTTCTGAAGGATCATGTGACACGAACGACTGGAGTAATGATGCTGAAAATACAGTTTTGAATCACAGGAATAAATTACATTTTAAAATATATTAAAATAGAAAACTGTAATTTTAAATGTAAATAATATTTCATAATATTTCTGTATATTTGAGCAAATAAATGCGGTCTTATTTCAAAAACATGAAATATATATTTCAAACTTTTATCTGTAGAATGAAGTCACATGTTCTGACCTGTTTTGTGCAGAGGTATATTTTGTGATCAGGAGTGGCTGATAACGTAACTTGAGCACTGTTTCAAGCTTCCAGTGTTTCAGTGTCGAACTTCAGCTGCTGGTTTGAGGATGGGAGTGAAATTCTTGTGTAGATGTTATCTAGCACTGACCCACATTTCCACCAGTATTTACACCCTGCACAGATACAGTAACTACATCTGTCATGCTCAGCTGTTTCAGAGCTCTTCTTTGAAACTGTAGCATTGCAGGTTACAAACTGCATAATTTACAGTATAAACTACAGTCAAGCTACTCGTTTGAAAAAGCAGTAGTTCACGAAACAGCTAATTACACCAAATTGAGGGGAATTTTATTTTTAGTTCTTATTATTTTTAGTAAAAAAAAATTTTTTTTTAAATATTAAAAAGCGTATATTTATCTAAATTTGAAATTCAAATTTATTCACTGAACGGTTTTAGACGAATTACAAAAATGAAATGGTTTTTGAAAAACATGACATCTAATAATGTTTTTGTTATTGATGGGATTTAAAACCCGACTAATAACACACTCTTTAGGAAACTTAAAAGGCAAAATGAAAAGTGCTTTTTAAATCATTGTAAATATTACCCAAGATACCCGTGTTGATGTGAAACATTTCTCTCTCATTCCTCCGAAGTGTTTGCGGTTCATCCGAGCGCTGTGTATTAATGATCGTGTTGGGTATAGGGAATATTTGAGATGATGCTTTATGAAATATTAGTCAGTTTCTCTAGCAGATGCATCCGAACACAAACATGCAGTGGATCCCCTTTGAAGGTTGTTTATGATTGGAGCCGTAAACATGGCAGACTTGATTTCTTTAATCTCACTTCTGTTTCCTCTCTACTCCACCTGTCAAGTTTCTCTCTTTCTCCTCTTCATCTCTCGTTCCTTGCTCTCTTCTGCCTCTCCTCTTTCCTATCAACAGTTGGAGGGTTTCTGCTGTTCATTTTCTTTAACTATGACGTATCACTGCTGTCCTGTCCTGCTCTGGATATCACAGCACTGCTTAGTTTTATTTAGGGCTCTGTCAGTCTGTTGATTTAATGATGAGTACTGATGATGATGATGATAAGGATAGTGTTTTTTTTTTTTGCATTTATTTAAAGTTATGTCCGCTGCATGCATGTCAAAAGTTCTAAGAGAAGATACAAAATGTTTTTGACTGCAATTCACACCCAGCGGTAATTCAGCAAAAAATATTTTCCCAATGCACCACGTGAAAAATGAATTCCCATTTTCAGGCCATTAGGATCAGTTGATTTTGATGTGAGGGAGAGAGCAAAGACAGAACTGAAGATGGAGAGTGCCCATCTTCATAATATTTTATATTTATATATAAATAATATGTAATATTTATATATAAAACAATTAACATTTGATGTTTATAAAATTGCATATATATTTTTTTTATAAAATGCAAAACATTTAAGAATGATTTATGATCTAAAATGTTTGTATATGTACAGTGTATACTACTACAGTGAAAGTTTGGGCACCTTTGCAGAATCTGTGAAAATGAGAGTAATTTTCAAAAAATAAGAGAGATCATACTAAATGGATGTAATTTTTTATTTAGTACTGTCCTGAGTAAGATATTGTACATAAGAGATATTAACATTTAGTCCACAAGACAAAAAAATAGCTGAAATTATTAAAATAACCCTACTCAAAAGTTTGGGAACCCTTGGTTCTTAGTACTGTGTTCTGTTACCTGATGATCCTCGACTGTCTTTCTGTTTTGTGATGGTTGTGCATGAGTCCCTTGTTTGTTCTGAACAGTTAAACTGAGCAGCGTTCTTCAGAAAAATCTTTAAGCTCCTGCAGATTCTTCAGTTTTCCAACATCTTTGCATATTTGAACCCTTTCCAGCAGTGACTTTATGATTTTGAGATACATCTTTTCACACTGAGGACATTTGAGGCACTCAAACACAACTATTTAAAAAGATTCAAACATTCAATGATGCTCCAGAAGGAAACAAGATGCATTAAGGGGTGAAAACTTTTGAACACGATGAAGATGGCCAAATTTGTCTTATTTTGTTGAAATATAATTTTTTTCCATTTAGTTCTGCCCTTCGTAAGCAACACAAGATACTTGTATGTTTCCCGGTACACAAATTAAGTACAATTTACCTTGATCTTCAAAATCCAAAAGTTTTCACCCCCCAGCTCTTAATGCATCTTGTTTCCTTCTGGAGCATCAGTGAATGTTTGAATCTTTTTTAATAGTTGTGTTTGAGTCCCTCAAATGTCCTCAGTGTGAAAAGATGCATCTCAAAATCATAAAGTCACTGCTGGAAAGGGTTCAAATATGCAAAGATGCTGGAAAACTGAAGAATATGCAGGACCTTAAAGATTTTTCTGAAGAACGCTGCTCAGTTTAACTGTTCAGAACAAACAAGGGACTCATGCACAACCATCACAAAACAGAAAGACAGTCGAGGATCATCAGGGAACAGAACACAGTACTAAGAACCAAGGGTTCCCAAACTTTTGAGTAGGGTTATTTTAATAATTTCAGCTATTTTTTTGTCTTGTGGACTAAATGTTAATATCTTTTATGTACAATATCTTACTCAGGACAGTATTAAATAAAATATAACATGCATTTAGTATGATCTCTCTTATTTTTTGAAAATCACACATATTTTCACAGATTCTGCAAAGAGTGCCCAAACTTTCGATCCCCACTGTATATATAGATAAAACAATAATTGTTTTAAAGAATATATTTTAAAATAGAAAAAAATGTGTTAATAACCACCAGCAGCTCTGTACTTTTCACTCTCTCTCTCTCTCTCTCTCTCTCTCTCTCTCTCTCTCTCTCTCTCTCTCTCTCTCTCACTCACTCACTCACTCACTCACTCACTCACTCACTCACTCACTCACTCACACACACACACAAACACACGCACACACAACACACACACACACACACATTTGCGGTTTTCTGCTGGGTGTGTCTGTGTTTCTGTGTGAGATATGCTCTGTTTCCTGCCGCTCTTTGAAGTTCAGTGGAGCAGGACGACCCTCACCAATCACAGGCATCCCAGCATGCTACAGGCCGCACTACAGGCTGGTGGATCACTGTTCACTGTGTGTGTGTGTGTGTGTGTGTGTGTGTGTGTGTGTGTGTGTGTGAGAGAGACTCTGCTCTGTGTGATGCAGAATAATTCAGCTATACAGTTAGACTTAAAGTTGAGTCTGCAGCATTGAAAACAGGAACGAAGTCTCACTTAGGCAAGTCAAGCCACTTTTACAAAGAGCACTTTGTTCAAGACAGAAAATAGCAGTTTAAATGTTGCACACACACATATATAGGAGGAAAGATAATAAAAAAAAATATGAAGAGATTTATTATGTTGATCAAAAGACAGAAAAATGTCAAATTTGCCATCACTCCCTTCACCTTTGGATTAGAAACCATCCTGCAGCAGCGCCAACTAGTTTTATGTACTTTAATGTTATTGTTAATTATAAGAAAACAAAATAAAGTGTAATTGTACATTTAAAAAAAAATAATATGTTAAGACTTTGGTGGATTTATGGTATTAATAAATGCATAATCACAGTCTGTTGAAAGGGTCCAAATGTAATACAATAGCGTCAGCACAGTTTAATCAATGATATTACTGAATATTAATAGTCTTTTAGGACTTCTTTAGCTTAGTCAGGCTTTTTACTACTTACTTACTTATAGTCTGGTCCTTATTTTGGCTTAAAACGCCTACTTAGACAGGACGAAGTGACCATCCGGTTTGTTCTGTTTAGACAGACTGTCCATAGAAGCAGACTTATCCTAAAAAATTATACCACAATAATAGATTACCTGGGGGGAAGAAATATTAAAATGAAAAATTATTAAACATGTTTGGTGTTTGAATTTTCAATCAAAAATAAAGCAGAACTATAAGAATGAACTTGAAGCTATGTTCACTCAGGAATTGCTAGTAAATTTCACAAATAATTATACAAATGGCAAATTAAGCAACTGAATTAAACTTGAAATTTAGTAGAAAAGTATAAAGACCAAAATACTATCTTGAAGAGCTTCCTTATGTAATCATATCTCAGCCATTCAGATTGTGACCGGCAGTTTCAGTCGTCTCATGCCATTTTTGTGTACAAAATACACAGTGTCAGGGAACAGACTGAAATGAACCCTTTCAGTTCTCAGTGAGGCGTGAAATACCATCAACAGAATGCATGTCCCTTAGTTATCTTATATAATGCAGGTTAATTGAGGGTTAAAGTAAGCGTCTGTCACACAATGAGAGCGTCAGTCTGTCTGTGATGGAGACGGATGGCACTCATGCTCACACAGACGCTCTTAAAGAGCTTCATCGTTTTCTTACTGCATCACAAACCCCAGTTTAGCCCATGATCAGCAGCGCTCTGATGAGACCTGCTATAACCGTGCTGTTTTGATCATTGATCTGTCACAGTGGGGTTATGAAGGTCTCCGGGAGTCAAATCTCATAGTGGTGACATTGCCACTTGACCTCTGAGGGGGGTTTCAGAGACCCCCCCCCCCCCCCCTCAGCCAAAGACCCATGAATGATTAATGAAATCAGCAATAATCAATATCTATTTTAGTTTCACGCACACTTAAACCCTTGACTAACATATATACAATGCAAGCATATACATTTCTGATGGAATCTGAATTATGAACTTGATTTAATTTACAATCATGAAGCATTTTCACACAGAATTGAATTAACCACATTATTGCTTTCTTTTCTTTTTCTTCTGTTTCTTGACTTTTTATTAATTTGTCTCTATTTTTTTGTTCTGAACGTGTGTTTTTTTATTTCATTGTTTTATTGTTCAAAGTCTTGACTTTTTCATTTTGTTTATTTTTGTCCTTTTTTTTATTCTTTAATTTAAAAAATAATAATTTGATTGGTTTCCTGCTATCTTTCTTTCTTGATTTTTATCCTTTTTTTTTGGCTGGCTCTCTGTCATGCTGAGATGGTTTAAGCAAGGTTGTAATATAATGGATTCGGTGTAGAGAGAAGCAGATAACTGTCTATTAGATGTGTGTCCTTGACCCCTGTCCTTGACCTCTGTCTCAGGCCAGCGCTCGTCTAGAGTTAAACACACAGTTATTCATTGCTTTGTCTGAGATCAGGGCAGTATGGGGGTTTATGTGTGGGTTCAGTGACATATACACCAGTAGTCTGATTATTGTGAATAACAGTATTGAACTAAATGTTACAATATTCTCTCTTCTGTCCCATTCACATGCCATTTGCCATTGTTTTGATTATTTGCTGAGAAATGCGATTCTTTTACTTTCGTTTTGTCACTTGTTTGTTAAACTACAACACAAAATGCTCTTGTTAAATGCAGTAGTTTTTTTTTTTTTTTTTTTGTCAGAAGTGTTTCTGACCAATCCGATCAATAATGTGCATGTCTGTGTTGCATAAAGCTGTAAGCATACTTGGCTGTGCATCAAATTTGTTATTTTTTATTTATTTATTTTTTTCCTTAAAGCAGTTGTTCTGACATTTTCTAAAAAAAAAAAAAAAAAAACTTAAATGTAAGGTATAATCCTGGCTTAATCTAAACCCTGTCTGTGAAAGCAGGCCCAAGTGTTTTTCTCTTCTGCCATGTTTTTTAACCAATGCATGCAACACTAGCACATGCGCACCTAAGGCACAGTGATATAAATAGTTACTGTTATTATGGACATAAACACAGTTTTGTGTTGACATGAGCATGAATGAGTTCCTGTCCTGTGCAGGTGTTGATCAAAGAGCAGTGAATGAAAGACCTGTGTTTTAATGGAGGATTGTGTGATGTTTGTCATATGTTGCTTTAGTATTTATTACGTTTATTTGTTCAGATAGTGAGCATGTTTAGTGTATTACTGAAGGAATACAACACCCATTGAGTGCCATGAAACAACTTGGAAGATCAAAGACCATTATTAATATAACTTTGACTGGATTCATCTGAAAGAAGAAAGTCATATACACCTAGGATGACTCGGGTTTGAGTAAAACACAGCCTTATTTAAATTTTTGGGTGAACTGACCCTTTAATGTATTTAGTTTATTCAAACGGATATAAATTAATCAAAAAGTAAATTTACATTTGAAGTAAATTTATTCAACATCATATCATATTAAACCTTATTTATTATTAACATTTATTTTAAAAAGCTTTATTTTCTGTATGTGAAATTTTTATTAAATTTATCATGCTTTTTGCATTAATTACTTGTCTCTAAAGCATATTCTTGACATAGTTGGCCTGATACAGCACAGAAACACATGCACACACACTCACACTCATTATCTGAACAAATAAACCTAACAAAATATAATTAATTTTATATAATATAATAAAAAATATGATTTTTTTAATTCATTTTATTTTAGACCAGGACATGTTTTTGTGAGATGTACCCTTCTGCATGAGCGAGTTAGTGTGGGCAGCAGGTATTGCCATGTTTTTGGTCATGCTTGCATCATATGCATACATGTGAATCCTGTGCGTGTGCTTGTGCAGAGCTGCCAGAGAACTGGACAGACACGCGGGAGACGCTGCTGGAGGGGATGGTCTTCCAGCTGAAGTATCTGGGCGTGACGCTGGTGGAGGAACCCAAAGGAGAAGAGCTCTCAGCCGCTGCTGTCAAGAGAATCGTTGCCACAGTAAGACAAACATACATCCCCAGACAATGAACGACTGAAATGAATAACAGGGCACAGGTCATGTACACTGTTTTTAAATGTAGTCATTATGCTTTCTTAAGAGGCCTGAAATGTGCTTTATTGTCCTCAAGTAGGATGATCCTGGAGTTTTACTTCCTGTCATCTTAAACAGACTACATACACTCTGAAAAATAAAGGTTCTAAAAACAAAAAAGGGAACAGTTCTTAAAAGAACCCTTTTCTGCTATAAAACCCTTTTGTGCAATTGAAAGGTTCCATGAATTTGAAAGGTGCCTCATGGATGCCTTTAAGAAACATGGCTAGCTCTATTGTGTCTCTTTGTCTCTTATGTGTTCTAAGTGGTACTAATGGGAGTGTGTGTGTGTGTGTGTGTGTGTGTGTGTGTGTGTGTCTCAGGGGATTTCTGGGTGTGGTTCAACAGGCTAGATCCTGTCATGACTTAATGTTGTTTCGAGGTTATGAAACACTCCACATTGTTGCGATTCAGCAGTAAAAATCAGTTGCATACTGAATGGACTGCGCAAGCTTGTGTGTGAGTCAGTGCCCTCGAAACCAGAAGTGGAATATTCTTACTTAATAACTCTTTTTTTTTGACTATAAATGTGATTGATTGTCTTGACTTACTGAAGATGATATATAAGAAGACAAATGACCATTAGTTTAGCGGTCTGATTGTCAACAGCGAAGCCTCCTAGCAGCCAAATTGTGATCTTCAGTGTACAGTTATCAATTATTGTGACTTTCAGGGTATGACTTTCTGAATCCCCTTAAAACATTAGGTGATAAAAAAAATTTCAATGTATAAAATCATATTTTTATCATTCAGAAATAAAAAAATTATACTTCTTCATATCACTTCCTATCAGATCATTGGAATGTAGTTAAGTGCATTTCAGTTACCAAATCAATAGCTCATACATTCTGTTGTGGTTATTCAAGATTCAAAATAATTTAATGCATTCCATATTTTATATAACCAATGCTTTCAATTTATTTATAATATAATCAATTGTTAACTTTTTAGTTTTTTAAACATTTCTTTCCATTAGAATAACTTTTATACTTTTATTGTATGAATACATTTTTTAATATTATTTTGACATTTTAAATTTTCATTTGAATTAAAAGTTTGTACTTTTGTCATTTTTATTATAATTTTGTTATTTATATTTTGCTTTAAATTATTATTATTATTTTAGTTTTAGTAATTTTATTACTCAAGCATTTTTTTATTTCAGTTTGTTTATTTAGGATAATAAAATTAATATATATTTTTTTTCAATCTGATTTTTATATTTTATTTTATATCAGACTTATTTTGGTTAAAGAAATCTTTTAAAATATATTTAGTAAACAATATCAATAATATGCTCATCTTCCAAGATGCTGAAAAAACTAAAATCTAATTTCTAAAACTTCCAAAACCTGATGGAAAATGGAATATCTGTGTTGAATAAAAAACATTTTAAAGCTGTGTCTTCTGTCTTTCTGTCGCAGGCTAAAGCTGGTGGGAAGAAGCTTCAGAAGGTGATGCTGAAGGTTTCTCCTCGAGGGATTATTCTCTATGACAGTGTATCAAACCAGCTAATAGAGAATGTGTCCATATACAGGTGAGTAACCTGCGGCTGTTTGTCATGTCGCCCTGTCTGACACGGAGTCTGTGCTGTCTGAAAATCATCAGCAATGCAGAGATTCTGCTTCAGGTTTCAATGTCATAGAATGGTTCCTTTTACAACTAGGGCCCCTAATTGGTCCCAAATCATTGTGGTATTTATGACATTGCATATATATGGTTTACCCCTTCTCTTTTGCAATAAAAAAGAAAGGATTTGTTGTTGCCTGCTGAAATCCTGCCATCCATCATTTAGGACGATCCGACCTCAGATTGCTGAGAGAGAGAGAGAGAGAGAGAGAGAGATGTTTGTGTCAGGATCCCTATCGATCTGTTTTAGTGTCTCTGAGGCTCAGACAGACACTCTCTGACCCTCACCTGGGACTGCAGCTATTATTGGAAGCTCGCACACGCTCAGTGCGCTCACACGCCGGCTGTGGTGTGTGTCATGAATAAACATGAGCGAGGTGTCGCCCAGCCGCTTTCTCCACTCTAATTACACCAGCGATACTCCAATCATGTGGCTAATTTTCATCAAAACACAAGGTTTCAGTTCACCCTAAAATCAAAAACTTTGTTCTAAAAATTAAGAAACTAAAATGAAGCCTAGATTTAGATCCATTAAGATGGTTTCCATTGTGATATTATTTTTCATGAAAAATATGCACATTCGCAGACATGTTTTTTTTTTTTTTTTTATTCTGTTAATGTAGTAATTTTATGGAATTACAATATATATTCTTTTGTTGGTTTTGTTTGCCTCTACTGTCCCCATTTGTAAGTCGCTGAATATATATTATATATTCACTGAATATATATTATTATTATTATTATTTTTTATTATATTTCATGTTTTGAATGGTTTCCGCATCCACAAAAATATGTATAAATAGCAGCAAAAAAATTAAATAATTAAAGTTAAATGTGTGTGTGTGTATGTATATGTATATATATATTAGTGCTGTCAAACGATTAATTGTGATTAATCGCATCCAAAATATATATATATTTTTTACATAATCTGTGTGTATACTGTGTATATTTATTATGTATAAATAAATACAAACACATGCATGTTCTCTATTATGTTAATATAAAATATAAGAATATAAATAGATAAATACTTTATGTGTGTGTATTTATATATATATATATATATATATATATATATATATATATACAGTACACATACATATGTAAACAAAAACTTTTATTTCGGATATGATTAATCGTTTGACAGCACTACTATATATATATATATATATAATTATTGTTACACACAGCACCAGTTTTCTACATTTGATATAATGAAGAAATGTTTCTTGCACAGCAAATAAGTATATTAAACTTCAGTTTTGCATCACAGAAATAAATTACATTTTAACATTTATTAAAATATAAAAGAGTTCTCTTAAATCGCAGTAATATTTCACAGTATATATAAAGTATGTGAAAGATTTTGTAAGTGTCTGTAAGTACAGTGTGTGTGAGTTTTGAAATGTGAAACCGGACAGATGGCGGTCGTCCATCATTAGTCCCGCCCCTGCTGCTGTGGGGCCGCCCTGTGACAGGCTGAGCCAGCTGTCACTCAGGGCCGAGGGGAGAAATCAGCACTGGAGGAGTACATAAGTTTCCTTCACATTACAAATAGATGACAACAGGAAACCAGAGACGATGCAGTCACAGACCAGCTATCCTGTGTGTGTGTGTGTGGGTGTGTGTTATGGTTTGGTGGGTCAGCTTTCTGTCAAAGTGCTGATGGGGTGTTGAACATGGAGAGCTCAGCACTGCTTGTACGCTTTTTTTAAATCTCAGAGGAGGTGACGTGATGGTCTGCTGTATACAAGTGTCTGCGCAAGTCATTTAGTGGTGGATAATGGACAGCGGGTGTGTTTTTCTGGATGGAGACCAATCTGAGACCATCTGGAATGATTTCCCCTAGATTCCTTTAAACTGGAGGAGATAAACAGAGTTTTAGGATTTAGATCCCTGACCAAATGAAAGGTTATACGTGTTATTGATCATGTGAACTACTTTATTTGCAGCTCATGCTTCTGATGAAGCTCAAGGTGCTCTTTGAAACATCTTAGATCATGGTGGAGAACATTATCAGCAGGTTTTGACCATGTGCTGCTGTCATAAAAAAATAAAAAAAAAAGAAAACTAATTATGCTAGTAAAAATTGCATCTTCACTAGTGGAATGCATTTATTTGATTATATGTTAAAGAAAAATTGTGAAATACTATAACAATCTAACAGATTTCTATTTTAATATTCTATATTCTTTTAATATTCTTTTCTATGTTTATACTATTTTAATATAAATGTAAAATAGAATTTGTTTCTGTGATGAAAAGCTGAATTTTCAGCATCATTACTCAAGTCTTCAGTGTCACATGATCCTTCAGAAATCATTCTGATTTGCCGATTTGATGTTCAAGAAACATTTCTGATTATTAGCCAATTTGAAAACAGTTGTGGTGCTTTATATTTTTCTATAAACCATGGTTCATTTTATTTCCAGGATGCTTATATGAATATGAAGTCCCAAAGAGCATCACTTATTTGAAATATGGTCTTTTGTAGCATTAGCAATTGTTTTTATTAGTTAAATGCATCTTTGTGGAATAAAAGTATTAATTTCTTAAAAGAAAAAAAAAAAAAACGTTTGAATGGTAGTCTAAGAAAGTATATTATACAGGAACTATTTACTGTACGTTTACATAGGTTGTCTTCTTCAGATCGACTTTGCTCATACAGTATGTTGTTTGTTGTCTGCAGGATATCATACTGCACGGCTGATAAGATGCATGATAAAGTGTTCGCCTACATCGCTCAGAGTCAGCGCAACGAAACGCTGGAGTGTCACGCGTACCTCTGCACAAAGAGGAAAGTGGTGAGTGTGTGTGTGTGTGTGTGTTCATATGAGACACTCCCTTCCTTCAGTCTATAAATATCGTTATACGTTAAGACCACACTTCCTCTGAGAGAGACAGAAACCAATGTCTTTCTATACATGACAAGAAATGTGGCGTTGACACCTCTCTTCCCTTTTCCCCGTCTGTCTCAGGCTCAGGCGGTGACGTTAACCGTGGCTCAGGCTTTCCGTGTGGCGTTTGAGTTTTGGCAGGCTGCTAAAGAAGGTATCTCTTGTTTATCTTTCTGTCTGTTTCTTGCTGTCTTTGTTATGGGCTGTGAGGCACGAATTCAGGCGTGTCCTACTTAAAGCTGGATTGGATGATTTCCACACCACTAGCAACACCAAACACAATGACTGTTTTCAAACAGGTTTCTCAAATGCTTCCTCCATCTGCTATTGGTCGTTTATACTAGTAGCCCTGCCCCAAAAGTTTCTCTATTGTTTTTTTTTTTTTTATATTAGTTTTGCAATATGTCTATGTACCTTTTGTTAATTTAATTTTAGTTTTTGTACAACGAAATGAGTCAACTAAAAATATGTACATATATAAATAAGGATCAGTGCAACTAACTGAATAAAATAAGTTTATTTTTATGGTTTATTTTGTTTCAGTTAAAGTTTATATCAAGTATTAAAAAAACAAATCGTTAGCATTCATATATATTTAACCCACAATATACATCAGGAAAAAGTCAATTATGTCATTCCAAGTAAAAAAAACAAACATTTTAAAATGATTTAGTATTGTTTCTATATTGCTATATTTATGCATATACGTTTATTGTATATACATAATAAATATAATGTATTAATTTGAAATATTTTAGTGGAAAACTGTGGAAAATGCACCTTGATTAGTTTTTGAACTAGATTTTAAATATGTTGCATCATAAATTTTTAACTTAATTGGCTACAACAATAAAAAACACTTTTTAAAGTGGTTTCAGACCAAGTGTTTTTTTTTTTTTTTTTTTTTTTTTAAATTTGAATATATATATATATATATATAAACATTCACCTAAAGGATTATTAGGAACACCTGTTCAATTTCTCATTAATGCAATTATCTAATCAACCAATCACATGGCAGTTGCTTCAATACATTTAGGGGTGTGGTCCTGATCAAGACAATCTCCTGAACTCCAAACTGAATGTCAGAATGGGAAAGAAATGTGATTTAAGCAATTTTGAGCATGGTATGGTTGTTGGTGCCAGACGGGCCGGTCTGAGTATTTCACAATCTGCTCAGTTACTGGGATTTTCACGCACAACCATTTCTAGGGTTTACAAAGAATGGTGTGAAAAGGGAAAAACATCCAGTATGTGGCCGTCCTGTGGGCGAAAATGCCTTGTTGATGCTAGAGGTCAGAGGAGAATGGGCCAACTGATTCAAGCTGATAGAAGAGCAACTTTGACTGAAATAACCACTCTTTACATCCGAGGTATGCAGCAAAGCATTTGTGAAGCCACAACACACACAACATTGAAGTGGATGGGCTATAACAGCAGAAGACCCCACCGGGTACCACTCATCTCCACTACAAATATGAAAATGAGGCTACAATTTGCATGAGCTCACCAAAATTGGACAGTTGAAGACTGGAAAAATGTTGCCTGGTCTGATGAGTCTCGATTTCTGTTGAGACATTCAGATGGTAGAGTCAGAATTTGGTGTAAACAGAATGAAAACACGGATCCATCATGCCTTGTGACCATTGTGCACGCTGATGGTGTAATGGTGTGTGTGTGTGTGTGTGGGGGGGGGGGGTTCTTGGCACACTTTAGGACCCTTAGTGCCAATTGGGCACCGTTTAAATGCCACGGCCTACATGAGCATTGTTTCTGACCATGTCCATCCCTTTATGACCACCATATACCCATCCTCTGATGGCTACTTCCAGCAGGATAATGCACCATGTCACAAAGCTCAAATCATTTCAAATTGGTTTCTTGAACATGACAATGAGTTCACTGTACTAAAATGGCCCCCACAGTCACCAGATCTCAACCCAATAGAGCATCTTTGGGATGTGGTGGAACGGGAGCTTCGTGCCCTGGATGTGCATCCCACAAACCTCCATCAACTGCAAGATCCTATCCTATCAATATGGGCCAACATTTCTAAAGAACGCTTTCAGCACCTCGTTGAATCAATGCGACGTAGAATTAAGGCAGTTCTGAAGGCGAAAGGGGGTCAAACAGTATTAGTATGGTGTTCCTAATAATCCTTTAGGTGAGTGTATATATTTATAAAGTCATGTCACTCTATTTATGACTTTAAAAATGGCATTGTCTTGTAGACCAATGAAGTTTAAGGAACTATACATTTTCTTTATTTCATAAAGGGGTGGAGGACAAAAGAGATTTTACTGCAGAGAAAGTAGAGCAGCTCCAGTCGTTTAGATCAGAAGAATATATATGTAATTTACTGCATGTTTGAACGTGTGTGTGTGTGTGTGTGTGTGTGTGTGTGTGTGTGTGTGTGTCCTGAGGCCTGCAGAGATTTACTCATTTCATCTCTCTGCACCTGGCAGCTCCTGCAGGCTGAACTCAAGACTCTTCTCTCCATTTCATTGTGTTTTACCGCAGGGTCCGAAATATACACAAATGACACACAATTGTGAAATAAAGAAATAGTTCACCCAAGAATGCTAACTATTACCAAATCTGTTCCCATAAAGAAACAAACTGTGTAATAGTTCTCTTCTTGTGTGAGAACGGTTTCTTCAAACACATTCATTGTAATGGTTTATGACTGCGGTAACCTCAAAGAGAAGAACCAGAAACACCATTATGATCCTGCAGGAACCAGATCTGAGCACTTCACCACCCTCCACACTTCCCTCTTTAGTCATAGAGCTTAGACAGTATATGAGTGTGGTATATATACACTTCCTCATGAAGAAGGCTGTTTAATGTTTTAGTTTCATTTCCATTTGTATTAATTTAGACTGAGATCAAGGCCACTGCACTGTTATATGCTGCATGTGTTAAATATTCAAATGTACATTTAAGGCTGGTTTCTCCTTGCCCTGGTGCACATTTATACTCACTGACCTCAATTTTTATAAAAACGTTCGTATATTTATAAATATGAATATATATAAGAGAATATTAATTAAAGTTTTGAGAGGAATATGATGTAGTGAAAATATATAATGTTTGTTTAGAGGCCAGTGACTAATAATAAGGATGCCAAAGATGATGAAAATGACATTTTTGTCTGTTTTATTCTTGTTGGTTTTATATATATTCATAATTTTCAAGTAAAAGTAAAAACTATTTTTAAAAAGTAGTGAATTATTTACTTCCATGTATATTTTAACCTAAAATGTAAAAAAAAAAGTACATAAAAAAATGGGCTACATAATTCGATTTGTAAATTTGTATGATTGGTAATCATGATTATTTTGCTAAAAAATAAGAATAAAACACTTTCAAATAAGAAAAGTATTCCCACCTCAAAAAGAATGATGAAGGAATGATTAGACTGAGAGACGTTTTAAACTTCATTCTTTTAGTGACTGTTTAATGCAAGCATTCTAACAACAATAGAAGCTTTATATTTCTGCTTGTAAACCTTTGTTTTCAGAGAAAGAGAAGCAGGTGAAGTGTGGATCTGATGGAGAGGCGGCCAGCAGCTCTCAGTCGGAGAGTTCAGTCAGTCTGGGCAGCACCAAAGGAGGAGGTCAGCACACCTTTTTATGCTTTGTCGGGACTTTCTGTAGACAGAATGAGTTTTATACTGTACAATATGTTCTGCAAGATGATTTATGAGCTACTTTCATCATAGGGCCCTAAAATGTTTACACAGAGTCAAAAAAATTCAGCTATTGCAATCCTTGTGTGGACATTTGGTTTCCTCGAAGTAGATTTTACCTGGACCACACACATACACACACACACACACACACACACACACACACAACATCCCTCTCCACATAAGTGTGTATTAAATATCAAACTTGGTCTTATTGGACGTGGTTGTGTTCTGTCACACAGTATTTTTGGTTTCAGTGTGGATAGACAAATTACTAGTTGCTAGAGACCTGATAATATGAGGATATTCTTGATAGGTTTGGGACAGTAAGATTTATTATTATTTTTCTTTTATAGAAAGTAATACTTTTATTAATTAATGGTGCATTAAATTGATCAAAGTGACAGTGAAGACATTTATAATGTTACAAAAGGACATTCTGTAAATCAAAAATATGGTTTTCACAAAAATAAAAGCGACAACAACAACAAAAAAACTGTTTTCAACATTGATAACAATCATGCTTGTTTCTTGAGCAGCAGATCAGAATATTAGAATGATTTCTGACATTTATGTACAACTGAAGACTGGAACAAAGCTAAAAATTCAGCTTTGCATCACAGACATAAATTATATTTGAAAATAAATTCAAATAGAAGACAACTATTTTAAATATTAAAAATATATCACAATTTTTACTGCATTTCTTATCAATACATGCAGCCTTGGTGCACATAAGAAAGAGAAAAAGTCTTGCCGACCTGAACATTTGACTGAGAAGTGTATAGATAAGATATGAAAAAACACAATAAATGACGTCAGTTTTAAGATTTTATGTTGCTTTCAGGCACTAATACAATTTTTAAATTAGATTTTTTTGGTCACAACATGCCTAGGCTTCCTTGACCCATCCAGCAATGGTAATAATAATACCATGGTATGCTTCAAAGTACCTTACATTACCACTTAAAGACCCCGGTATTATCATCTGATACCATCACTGGACCATGCTACTTTTTTGTAAGTGTGCCACAGGACCCTGGATGGATCTCAGGTTACAGAAATAAACCTGGACGGCAGAGTTTAGTGAACGAATGAACCCTTGAGGACCAGCATGAGCCAGACGTGTGTGTGCATGAATAAAGCTCTGTGTGTTCCTAAATCCCATCAGATATCAGAAACATGAGTCTTCTTAGCGGCTGATCTCATCTCGTGAAATATGAGTCCAGGACAGAGATGGACAGGTTTAACGGCTCAGGATCAGAGAAAGATGTGATTGTGCTTTTGTTTGACTGGAGTCTGTGAGCGTGTCGCGGCTTGATGTTGATTCATTCCCTACATGCACAGATCTGTATGATCACTTCAGGTGTGGAGATATGAAAATATCCTGTTTAAAGGTTGAGTTATGTGTCTGTGATCGCCTCATGTTGATCCAGGAGGCCTGAACCTGTAAGAAGTGTAATGTACATTTATAAATAAATCTGCCATTAGCCTAACTGCTGGTGATGGTTTCCAAAAAACTGAATTGAGAATCAGAACAAGCTGTTTTATGGACTTACAAATAAAAAACATCCACATGTTTATTTATTTTGTATTCGTTTTTTGCATGATTTGTTTTTACTTATTCATTTAATGTATATTTTTTAATAATTAAATAATTTTAAAAAAAGTTAAATTTTAAATATTTATTTACTTGTTTCATTTCTTTAAAAATATTCAAATTTTTGCTTTTATTTTTTAAATTATTTTAACTTATTTTCTTACAATGTATTTGATTATTTATTCATGCATTTTAATTATTTATATATATATATATATAGAAAAATTAATTACATATTCATACTTATTTTATTTATTTGTATTTATTTATTTACATTTGTGTGTGTAGAGGTGGCCACTGGGGATCTACTGGACCTTGAAATTGGAGTAAAGGATCACTCAGGAAAAGACGCCACACACCCGGCACAGAACCTCAGCACAGAGAACAACAACACTGTCTGGGTAAACACACACACAAACACATGTTGGTTTTGTGAAAAGTGGGGACATCCCATAGGCGTAATGGTTTTTATTCTGTACAAACTGTATATTCTATCACCCTTCACCGACCCTACACCTAACCCTAACCCTCACAGGAAACTCTTTGCATTTTTACTTTCTCAAAGAAAAAATAAATCTGTATGATTTATAAGCCATTGAAAAATGGGGACATGGGTTATGTCCTCATAAGTCACCCTCTCCTTGTAATACCTGTGTCATACCCATGTCATTATACAGAGTTGTGTCCTGATATGTCACAAAAACAAGAGCACACACACACACACACACACACACAAATGCTTTAGATGTACTTCACCGGTTGATTTGAATAATTACTTAATACTTGTCAGTGTTAATTAAAATGATTTTTCAGTAATGCTGTTTATGTCAGCAATTCTGAGAAATCTCTGTGGTGTCTTTTGCAGGAACTTGAGGATGGTCTAGATGAGGCTTTCTCAAGGTTAGTAAAATTATATTTGGTGCTATATCTGTTGCTTCTGCACTATAAACCCAGCACAGTGAACTTTAACAGGTCATGCTATAACTTCAGCGCAGATGTGGAGTATAGGCCACGACTATTCCTGGCGCTCCATTATATGACCACAGCGGTATTTGTGATGGACAGATTCGGCTCTGAGAATAAGCTCTATGGTTGGTCTTATATAATTACATAACTCTGACTATTTTTGCACCCCACTCACAGTTTCTGTTTTCATAGAAAAGAAAAAGACATCTGGAGCAGACACAGAAATCTGCGTAACAATTTCAAACTGTTGAAACTGTGTAACAAAGTCACACTGTTTTCCAACAGGCTTTTACTGGTTGATGTCTGAATGCTGCCAAAGTGCTGCTCCTGAAAACTTAAATGCCACATTTAAAGGCTGGAGTTTCAGAAATTTAAGGGTAGAAATGAACAACAGTACTTTGGTGAGCTTATTTGCCAGATGCTGTATCAATCTTTGTTTCTGGACACTTGACCTTGATGTAAGATAATACAGAATGAGATGCCATATACACCCTCTGTCATTAAAGGTTGCATCAAATTGAAGACTGTAATGCAGTCCAATTTAAAAAAAAAAATTATTTACCAATGTTTATTTATAGACACCTAACATTGCCTGGGATAATACAGAATGAGATACTATTTTGCACCTTCTGCCCAATTCGTGGAGGCCTTCCTCAGCTGTATTAAAAGCTTCATCAAATTTAACAATTAACAATGAAAGACAGTCTAAGACTGTAATGAAATCTGAACTTTGAACATTTTTACTGTATTTGTCTTTTTTTCATGGACCTTTAAACTTTACATATAGCACAGTACAGAATGAGCCATCATACTGCAAGCTAATTTGTATCAGTGTTTCTCTGCCGCTTTCAAGACTGCATTAGATCTCACAATGTTGTGTGGTTAAATATCCCAAGGCTCAAACTAATTCCAAAGTTAGACAATTTTTACTGTATCATTTTTTTATTTATAAATGAAGCCTTGAACTTCACATCGAGATGCTGAATGAGATATTATATTGCACCCTCTGCCCAATTTGGGGATGCATTTCTCAGCTATCTTCAATGTTGCATGAAATTTGACAGTTAACAGTGATAAACAGTTAAGAAATCCACATTAAAAATTTTTTTTTAATGTATGCATTTTTTTTATGAACCATTAAACATCACATGTTAGACTGTACAGAATGAGCCGTGATATTGCACCCTGGCCAAATTTGTAGCAGTGTTTCTCTGCTACTTTCAAGGCTATATTAGGTCTGACAATGAGTCTTGATAAATAGTCTAATTCGATAACAATATCCTAAGGTAAAACATTTTTTACTTTACCAACCTTTTTTTATGGACCATTGAGTTTTACATAAAGCACAAGATAGAAGAGACGTCATATTGCACTTTCTTTCCAGTTCAGGGTGGGCTTTCTCAGCTATTTTTAAGGTTGCATTAAATATGATAATTTCAAATGATATACAGTTTAGGCCTCTAACAACACCCAAAGTTTGAACAATTTTCAAAATACCAATAATATTTTATGGACCTTTGTAATTGACATATGCTTTGATAACACCATAGAATATAAGTCGTTTGTCTCTACACATTAAGACAGACAAGACAATATATTTTATCATTTGAAAATTACACACTTTAGCATTGATTTTAAAAAATATCAAGGAACAATGGAGCCCTCATAATAAGAGCTCTTTAAGAGAATATTTTTATTGAGATAATATGCACATTCCTGCCAAAAAAATCTTAAAAATTGTGATGCCAAAAGATTAGGTCATGTTTTAAATGACTATTATTTGCATACTATGGAATGGTAATGGCACTAATTAACAGCCATTTTTATTCTGCAAACCAAACAACAGCTGTTTAACGATTTGTAATGATAGTCATTAATCATCCAGACACACAGAGTGCCGTTCCCGAGAGATGAACAGACATGAGATGAGCTGTTTTACAGCAGCGGGGGTTCAGTCCATCTCCGCTTCATGCTGATTATTTGTCATTTGCAGTAATTAAAAGCGTTGGCTTTTAATCAAACACAGTACTTTGTTAATCTCCATTTAACATGCTTTCACCTTGTGAGTGTGAGGAGAGACGCTCTAGATCTCTCACATGCAAGAACTTTTCCAATCAAAGATGAATTGGCATTGACTAAATCTCTGATTAAAGACCATTGAAGTGTTTTCCATCGCAAACTGAAGCTGTTTAACATTTGAGAAGGTTTACTCTCAAAAACACAAATAAAATGAAATGAAATGGCTGGTTGCACCGAACTTCAAGTTAATCCAATAGAAGATCAAAATGTCAGATTGACCCCATGACTAAATATAAAAATTAAAATTTAAAATTGTACATTATTTTCAGAATATATAATGCTTATGCTATTATTTAGTTACTTTATGTATTCAAAATTTTAATTAAAAAAATTAACAAAAATTTTTGTATTCTGTTTATACTATTTATAGTATTTATTAATATTTTGAATTGGCTTTAATTCTTATATTTTCAGTTTGTTTTGTAATTTTGCGCTAATTTTTGTTTTTAGATAAAAAAAAAAAGAAAAAAATTATTCAGTCATTTTAATACTTCAACACTGCCAAAATAAAATGTCTAAGAAAATACCATACCAGTCTTTCTGCTTAAAATTTCACATTTGATTTAATGTGTTAGTCGCCTTATTATTTTTTTTTACTTGTCAAATTTAGCAATCTGAGTGAAAATATTTTGTATGTAAATATTACAAAATGTTTTAAAAGAACTAAAATGTATTTAATTAGTTGCTAAGAAAACATTTCTCGTTTTCATTTAAGTTTAGGGTTTTCATCTAATATTTATTATTTTATTTAATATTACATTCTATTTTTTATTTTATTTTATTTATAGTAGCAGTTTTAGTTACAAATAACAACACTGGTAAAGTTTAATACGTGGGAATTTGTTCAAATCTTTAAAGTGTGTAGTAGTCATGCTTACCTTAGCAAACAACACTAATAAGAAATGGATCGAACAGTGGTTTAGTCTTTACAGTTAAGAGGTCAGCTTTAGTTATCTGTATCTCTGACCTCATTTCCTCATCATTAGCCCAGCGGTTACCTTTGACTTCACTAGTTGCTCAGTAAAACCCCATCACGACATTCAAAAAAAGCTGATAAAAATATCACAATGTGGAAGTTCTACTATAGCAACAGCGAAGCAAGACATGCTGACTAAAGATGCAGCTCGCACTGAGTCACTGTTGCCGTTTGCTGCTTCTGTTTTCTCATGCTGATATTGTTTACTTCCTTCAGCCGCAGTCTGGATAGTTTTGAGTCCAACACAGGTAAAGATGTCGTTCACATGTGCCTGTGCTATAGTCCTCATCCGTCATAATTCACTCCGTCACAACACCATGATCATCTACGACTGTAGTCCAGTTCTCCATCTGTAGCAGGTCACGCATGTTCCCTCTCACGGCTCGTAACTCTGTACGCTTCTCACAACTCTTATAGTTTACTTCATGCCAGGGTTCTTTGCCAAGAGTTGTAGAAACATCACTTAGATTCATCTTCATATTTTCCTAGTTTAGCCACAAAGTCTGTACTATGAACCTTATTCTGGGTAGACGCTGTATTTAAAGGGATAGTTCAACCGAAAATGTAAATTCTGTCACCCTCAAATTGTTCCAAACCTGTATACGAGTCTCTTTCTTATGTTGTGCACAAAAGAAGTTCTCGTGACTAAAGTGCATTGAGTCACTGTGGTGATATTCCCAGAGATGTTCCTGTTTTTTGTTATTTTCCACAGCATTCTCAGAGCTGTATCTCTGTATTTAGGGTAGTAGAGAATATAGACAGTCCCTCCAGAAAAACGCGATTATGCGATCATTCTCATCTGGCAACAAAAATAAGCGCAAAAGACCGCGCAAAGCAGTTACCCGGTGTGTTATATGACAGTGGGGGCAAATTATTTTGAGAGAGGGATGAGGATGACGAATGATAGGCCAGTGTTAAAGGCTACGCAGTTAGTTTTCATTTTCACAGTGGACTGTTGTAGTTTCATTCATGTTGATGCACCTCTACAGTTGTAAGATTGTACTTTTTTGTTACAGAATAGTACCAAAACCTTACAGTTGTAAGTATATTAGTAGTATGTAAAATAATTTACGTTGCAGTAAGAGATTGCACTTTGCAATTCCTGTAAAACAGCATATGTATATTTGTGTTTATATTTTATTTGTATTCATTTTTACAGAAGTATTGAATATTCCTTTTGTAAAGCTAGAGAACTTGTTTGACTTACTTGTTTTGTAAGTTTGAGCCATGTGTTAATTAAGGTCTGAAATAAAACAGAATGAGAACTTACATATTATGTGATTTAGTATGATTGCTTATCATAGGAAGTCATAAGAAATGACTCATTACAGTAAGGTAGTAGCCTAGTGAGAACAGAGTGTTTTTCTCTTTTTCATCAAACCGCAGTTTTTGCAAGTTCCCGCAATTTCATCGCATAAGATTGCAAAAATATCCTGCATATTCCATCGCATTTTTTAAGAAAACCTGCCGCAAAATCAAGGATTTTTGCCCGCAACAATCACAACAAAAATCTGTGTTTTTCTGGAGGGACTGTATAGAGGACTAAACACTGGTTCATGCAGATTTTGTGCAGCTTATAGTCTTCACTCTAGGAATGGGAATCATGAGGAATATAACGATTCCACTTTATGATTCTGGACATCAAGAGGGTGCTGCTGTTCTAAAATAATCATTATTGTATAAATATTGAAAAACGAACAAAACTTCTTTGTATTATTTCAGTGTCCAGCCTTCATTTCTCATCATATTAAATTTAATAGTAATTAAAATAACAAAAATAACCTCTTTGTGATTCCCAATCCTAAATATGAAGCATTTGTATGTTCGTTTACTATTATTCATATGCTATTATACTATTTCATAATGTTCTGAATTATTCATTTAGATTTTCTCATTTATATATAATAAATATATATATATATATGTGTGTGTGTGTGTGAGTGTGTGTGTGTGTGTGTGTGTGTATATTATAATTCATATTTTCATATATATATATATGTATATATATATATATATATATATATATATATATATAAATCTTTATAATTATTTAAATATTTTTTATTATTTGAAGTGTGTATATAAACATTAAATTAAATGTATAAAGACGTTTTTATATTTTATATATACATGTTTTACTATATATATATATATATATATATATATAATGTGTGTGTGTGTGTGTTCATTATGTCATGTGAGAGTACAAAATAAACGCTTATTTTATCATGTCTTTAAATTGTAACATAGAGCTCCAGATCAGCGAGAAGATTCACATGCATATTTAAAGGGTCGTTTCTGGTGTTTTGTCCATGTACAGTATTCCCAGCTCTCGATGATCTGAAGCGCTACTGATGCTTGAAGATTCCCGTGTTTTTCGGTTTGACTCATCCTCTTTGTGTGTTTCTCCCAAGACTCGCTGAGTCTCGCACTAACCCCCAGATGCTGGACATTGGGGTAAACCCTCAGGACTACAACCCTGAAGAGTGCCTGTCGCCTAGCAACTGGGACAGAGGCGATGCTGAGGCTGCTGATGCGGAGGACGCGTTCGGATTCTGATCGGAGGACCGCGGAGGAACCACACTAAAGCGATGGAGCTCGTCTCAGCGGCGCCCTCTGGCGGCCTCAGAGCACACCGCGGCCGGCTTTGAGTTGACATGAGGGTCGGCAAACCCAACGAGATGACTTCAACAAAATCACAGACCAAAGCAATAACACCCCACCCCTCTCCCCAAATTATGTTTAAGTATATTGAGATTTTAAGATTTCTGTTAGTATACTTCCCATACCCCCCCCCCCCCTTTTTGTTGTATGAATATGAAATGTATGTGCACAACAATAACAATAACTAATATTTGCTGATTTGTTATTATTATTATTATTATTATTAATGGGTTTAATTGCTGAGGCTAGCTTTGCAATTCTATGCAGTCGAATTTCTGAATATATAGTGTGATTTATTTTAGATTTCGGGGCAATGCTTACTAAATTACATGATGTTTGACGTTTGTGTGGAGTTGGATTGTGATTTTTTTAAGTGGTGAAGGTGTCGTATATGTGAGTCGTCTGCCCTCCGATGTGTGCAAATGAATGATAAGCAGACACAAAGCATGGACAAAAAAATTTATAAAAAAAAAAAAAGAAAAGAAAAGAGTAGGCAGGGTATTTAAACGAGACAATCTTTTTTTTTTCTATCAAAATGTATTTTTACACTTCTATCTTCTTTAACTTCCTCAACTTATTGTTCATTCTTCATCAGGTTACTATACTCATCCAGTAAAGCACTATGGATTTCACAGTACCAGATGGTATTAGGGACTTCATAGTATCATGGTACTACTATATGTGAGTGTTTAAAAATCAAAAACATTGTATTACCATGGATGTCCATGGTATGTTTTTATAGAAATTCCAATATATATTTTTTTTGCAATATTACATGTATTCCTTTGCCCAAAAATATGTCAAAAAATGTTCATGTATATATATATGATCATAATAATTGAGCAAAGAACTGACTGTTGTTTTAATTGAACTTAATGCAGACAGTTATTTTGTAGTTTACTGATGCTCTGTATTCAGGTCTCATTACACTTCATGAGTAGAATTTATAACACCTCAGTGTTAGTTTCAGTTTGCATTATTCATTTCATGTTCATAAAGTAAAACTGTCATGAAAATGCTTTGTGTTGATTACTATTTTGAGTTGACATGACTCTCTAGTTGTGAAACTATTGCAGTGGCAATATGATTCTGGCCATTTGCTCTCTGACGAAAATAAGGTTAGTACTGGAATTAGTTTGATTCCAAATAATGTTTTTTTTTTTTTTTTTAATATATATGTATATATATATATATATATATATATTCTTTGTAAAGTTTAATTTCAGTGGCTATAGCCTACAAATCTTCATTCAGGTGTTAATCATAAGGCGGCACTGTCACGCACCTTCATGAGTTTTATTAATATAAGTTTTTTATTTAAATTTATGAATATTCATAATGATACGTGACATATAACAAACACCTGTTATTTTCCAGTAACAGGTTAATTTTCAGTACTTTAAAAAATTCAGCGCTGTTTGATATTATTGTGTAAAAGTGTGCTGAGGAGGGTATAGTTTGTATGTTATGGAGTCACGTAACTCATTTTATACATTGTTTTAGTCGTAGTCGTCTGTACACTGGGGATAGCCCGAATTCTAACGTAAAAAAATGACACAAGACACCTTTAATTCTTGTTAAACAACCAATTTACGAACGTCTGCCTTCGAGCCAATCAGTTGAGAGAACTGGCAGACCTTCGCGTTACGTAATTAATATTCATGAGGTCCACGTTTTCACCAGCAGGTTTCAAAAATACCCTTATTATCTATATTTTTATATTATAAAGTCAGTTATCTTCCCTGGCCTGTTTTTAAAACTATTTTAAATAATGTGAATAAAATGTACGTTTTATTTTTTTCAAATCACATGTTCTGGTTTCCAGCCAATCAGAAGACGAAGTGTGGTTGAGAAGTTAAATATCAGGTGTAATAATCCGCTCCATCAAAGTCGAGGATGGATGTGAAAAACTGAAGTTTATGGAAGATTAAGTAGCTCTTCAAAAGGGAACCTCTTATTGTACCCGACAGGTAAATTTAAAAAAAAGTTTTAATCGACACTTAACGTTAATTCTTATATTACCATAATTGCCAATTTAGAAAATGGTCAATTTGACGGTTTTTACAAAATGTTAGGACGCGCACGTCTTACGTTTGACCAAAACCCACTTTTATGTTGTTTAAAACGACCATCGATTGTTTGCGACTCACTCGTGCACGTATTTACTTGAACCAATTAGTTTAAGCTAGCTATGTCAACAACACAAGCATCGGTTTGACCTGATACATTTCTTTAAATATGCATCAAAAATTTTTTTGGGCGGTAAATTTGAATGAATGACACCGTGCAATTAAAATGAACGTTTGTCTAATCTACTGATAAACAATATTCTTTCTCAGGTTCATGCACTTTGGCCAAGACCTCACTTTATGTGTCCTGCTTGGATAAAACTGACCAGACACTGCTTTTTCCTCTTCCTCTTCCAGTCCTGATTGACTCCAGTTTGAGTAACAATGTCCGGTGATTCATCTTATCATTTAAAACCACTATCAGTGTACTCACACATGGTGAGCTCCAAGCAGCAGTACAATGACAACAGACCGGTTTACAACATTCAAGTACACATTTCCAATAAAGAACCCAGAGCACATAAAAGACAGCTGGAAGATTCATGTTTCGATGAGAGCTATGAGACCCCCCTTAAAAGACAATGCATCACTAGAACGTTTTCCCCGGATCAGGGATACTTCTCCGTGGACTTTCTAAGCAGAGTCCAGGGATTGACACCTATACAGCCATTAATGATATCAAAACACATCACACCGCCTCGGTCAAAGGTCAATCAGCCTGTGACCCCTGTCGTGTCCACCCCTCTGTCCAACTGCAAACAGAACTGGATAGATCGAGACCGGGAGAGCCTTCCCTCCCCAATACCGGTTTTAAAATGGGACAGAGAGATTGCGGTGGCTAAAATATCATTGCGTTCATCTCTAAACTTTGATTTGTGTAGTTCTGTTTCTTTAGTTGGCTCTCAGGGACCTGTGACAGGTGAAGTCAAGGAGGTCTCCCGTGATCATATCCCAATCCATGAATCAAAATCCCACATCACGCCCCCAGAAACTGTTGTCCCAGTGAAAGAGGAAAAAGTAGTGTCTGTCAGTCAACAGCCAGAGCCTGAGGTGACTCTGGGACATGAAGAAACCACCGCAGAGAGCTTTGAGAGCACACTCCCGCTTCAGGTCCAGGTTTGAGCTCCATCCTTTATGTACTTGTGACATTTTTAAACAGTTTCTCTCGTTATTTACTCTTCCTGATGTTGTCTTATACCTGTTCATGTGTGTTTTGTCCATAATGGAATTCAAAAGGAGGACACTTGAAGCTATATATTCTTATAAAGGCATATGATGTCCTCATGTGGGAAATTTTAAATTTGGAGACCAAATCTAAACTGGTGACGCGTGCTGCAGGTGACATCTTTTGTAGGCCAAAACCTGGAAACTTGTTAACCTATTAGTTTTAGCCAACCTTTAGTTTTTTTTACGCCTGGTGAATGTATTTAAATCATAAAGATATTTACTTCTCAATTAATTGCAAAAACCAACATAAAAAAAGTGTTTTTCTTAGATATTAACGTGTTTGACATGATACTGTTTTTATTAAGTGAAATGCTAGAGGATACCAATTTTGTTATACTGCAAATTACCTTTTTATGACTGGATTCCACGATTGACTCTGCATTTTTCTGCCTTCAGCTTGTGTGTTTTGGCACTCATCAGACAAGTGTCTGCATCATTAAGCTGTCGCTTTGCCCACTGAGCAGGTGAAGTCCAAGGTGGTGGTTCCAGACAACACCAAGACCACCACCAAACCTGCAGTGTTTTCTGAAGAGGAGTGGGAGAGACGGAAGAAGACGTATGTCGAGTCCGTAAAAAGACATATGAAAGAGAAAGGAGCAGCAAACGGTACTGCACTTTACAATACACTGATTTCAGTTTGTTCAAGGTGTGTATTTTGTGTGTGCCAAACATGTAAAAAGAAGATTCCCCTGTCTGCCACTGGTTGGTGAAAAAGAACTCCTGTGATTGGTTGATTCCATGTTGCCGAACTGGCCATGATGCCTGAGCAGATTACGATTTGGTAGTCATAGTGTTCATGCTTTAAGTAAATCTACCAGTGAGCTCTTACAGTTTACTCTAAATTTTAAACGAATACTAAAATACTAAAAATGTGAATTTGCTGAACATTGACTCCTCAGGTCATCTAAGTATGCATGTAGATTAATTTGTTTCTTCATCAGAACAGATTTGGAGAAATGTAGCATTCCATCACTTGCTCACCAAAGGATGCTCTGCAGTGAATGGGTGCCGTCAGAATGAGAGTCCAAACAGCTGATAAAAACACCACGATAATCCACACGTGACTCCAGTCCATCAGTTAATGTCTAGTGAAGAGCAAAGCTGTGTGTTTTTTAGAAACGAATCCATCAAGGTGTTTTCATTTCAAACCATTGATTCCATCTAATATATGAGTCCTCTATCCACAGTATTATTCTCTCCAGTGAAAAGGTACATTTAGTCTGAATCCGGAGAGAAACATCTAAATCAGATCAAGCTCTGTTTACAAGCAAAGCAGTCTAAAACGCATGTGTTCAGAATTTAATGCGAGTCGTTAAAATTTCCTATTGGATTTTTTTTCTTAAAAACACAGCCTTTTGCTTCACAAGACATTATCTATGTGTGGATTACTGTGATGTTTTTATCAGCTGTTTGGACTCTCATTCTGACGGCACCCATTCACTGCAGAGCATCCATTGGTGAGCAAGTGATGGAATGCTATTGTTCCCATGAAGAAACAAACTAAACTCATCTACATCTTGGTGTTTCGACAAACATTATAGCATCAGTTAGGAAATTTAGCATGAGTGTGATTTATGTAGGACATTGTTGTTTGAGGTTGTGATGTCTGTGTGGGCAGGTGTCATCACTGAGCTCCAAACTTTGATGAACACTGTGGCCAGTCATCAAACTGGAAGGACCGGACCACACTGGCAACACCCCTCAGACCTCACACGGAGGTAAATCTCATGAGAATAATCAAAAACACCTTTTACGCCCAATTTAAAGAAAAAATACTTAGAAAATGAAGCCTGTTTTTAGACGCATTAAGACTGTTTTGCACTGTGAAATTGTTTGTATGACAGTTCCTGCACATTTCTTCACCCAGTTATCATTATCATAATGCAAACTGATCGTCGTTCATTGCACCATTTATGTAATACATCAAAGCCCCCTCCAAAAAATATTTTTAACACTTATTAAAAAAATTTATTGAGCAGCAGATCATCATATTAGAATGATCTCTGAAGGATCGTCTGACACTGAAGACTTTAGTAATGATGCTGAAAATTCAGCTTTGCACTATTACAGGAATAAATTATATTACTGTGTTGTTGTATTTTGATCAAATAAATGAGGTCTTGGTAAAATGAGACTTCTTTCAAAAACCTAAAAAAACCTTAGGATGACCAGTACTGTACATATGTAAAAGTGATTTTTGTGTCTGTTAATGGAGTCTGTCCTCTAGAGGGAGCCTTGGTAACACTGTAAGATCCCCATCGAGCAGACCAGATGCTCTTAACTGTAAAGAGCAGACCTGTTGTGTACACAATCATCTAATTGATCGTTTAACCTTTTTAGCACAGTAGAAGTCTGTTAGTATAATTTATCCCCCTTCAGGTATATGTAACCACATGTCGTCTTCCTGTGAAATCTTTAATTATTTTTATAAATGTAATTTATATTTTAATGTTTCAAGATGAACATTGGACTGTGGATTGACCGAATTTACATTTACTTGATTATCAATGGATAAGATATATATATATATATATATATATATATATATATATATATATATATATATATATATATATATATATATATATATATATATATATATATATTATTTTATTTTTTTTATTATTATTTTTTTTAAGAAAAGCCGTGTTTATTTGCATCAAATATGATCTTAAGTAATGATCTAATAATGATCTTTGAAGAAAGCTCATTGCATTATGTTTTTGAAACTACAGAGCTTCAGTCATAACACTAAGCATTTAAATATCATCTTACTCTGACATATTATTTGGAGATATAAAGTGCATTTTACAATTTATATGTACTATTTATAAGTAGTATGTTATAATGTTAGAAAAATCCCAATGATTTACATTACAAGCTATCAAAATTGCATCTTTTTGGCCAAATAAACATCTGAACCAAAAAGTATCTTTTTGCTGAGCTTGTCACTATATCCTGCTATATGAGCCATGATGTATCTTGTCGTCACTGAAGTGTGTGTAAAGTTTGTGAAAGCAGCAGTTGCAGTTCTGTTCATGAATATTCATTAGTTCTCAAAGGAGTGCTGCTTTCTCAGTTCTACAGTCTTCCTTCAGTCATGTTTTCCCCCTCTTCTCCTTGTTTGTAGGAATTATCTTCAGTCCCATCCCAGATGTCAGTTAGTCTCCCTTGACGAGTGGCAAAAAAGATGCCATCTTTCCTATCGACGCTTTGCTAAAGTGCCAGATATTTTCCACAGGAGCCCAGTGCTCTGATTTATTTAATATTTTTACTTCATTGTTCCGTATATTTGTTGTCGTTTGTTTCATATCTTTTCTCTCTGTCATCGCTATAAAGGTGAGGATCATTGATTCGTGCTGCTGGTTAGTTGCTCGCTGAGAAATCTAATCTGGTTTGCGTGTGTTTTTTGTTTTTTTTTGTGTGTGTGTGTGTGATTTCACGGTGTGTGTGTGGCGTGTTTGTACTGCATGTTTCATAATAGTGGTGTTGGGCGTCATGTAAAAAGATTTATATATATATAAATAGACAATGTATAGTATATTTGTCTTTTGGTGCTTGTAGAATTCAGATATGTAAATAGTGTGTGGTTTGATATTTATTTGTGTGTAATGTAGCATGATTAATATTCTCAGTAGAGTTTAGTCCTTAACCCCAACCAGTGCTTATTCACCTTTACAGCTGCTGTGTAGTTTTAGGTTCAGTCGCCAGACAAATTTGTCCAATTTACTGTATATTTGATTTGTTAGTCTTTTTTCTTTCTTTGTTGTACATTGTTGCATAGTACTGTTTGCTTTTTTGAGGACAAACGTTGCAGTGTTTCTTTAGCTATTTTGTAAACTAATTACAGTTACATTTTTAACATTAAATGCATATAAAGGGACATGGGTAAAAGATTTTATATTTTGTGAGTAGAAAAATATTCTGTTGAACATCATTGTTACTTTTAGGAAGAGCATGCATGTTGCGTCCTCTTGGTTGATTTTGTTCATGTTACATTTGCTTAAAGCAGTTTTATAAACTTTATACATTTAAATTAAACGATTTACTGTATTTGTCTGTCTCTGGTCATGTTATTACTTTTTTTCATAGACCCAGGTAATTTTATAAAATGAAAAAAAGTTTTGGGAAATATGAATTTTTTTTTATTTTGGTTACAATATCAGTTTAATATGCCATGGATTATCAAAATTAAAACAGGAATATAATTTAAAGGGAAGTCATTTAGGCTAAATAAGTTCAAACGTTTTGTACACGTGTAAATGTTTCGATATGTCAAGTATGTATGGAAAAAGTCTGTTCCAATGATTTACATTACAACATATGTGCCCATCTTCAAATGAAAGAACCAATCACTGATTGATAAAGCCATTGTGTCACTGCACCTGCTCTTAGAAGTTACTATTATTATTACTTTTTGCTAGTAACATTTAAAATAAGAAAAAATACTGTTAAGGTACATTGAATAGTGTATTTTAACTGTGGCCGCAGGGAAACAATGTTAGCAAGCAATCAAGTGAGGAGCCATCGAGCCATTACGTCAAAAGGTATCAATACTTTATTAACTGTCACCCCCTTTTTGAGTTCAGACTTGAGTTCAGCTGATATCCATATTATTTTATGGTAAAATATATAATACAGGGGAGGTTTCACCCTAAAAAAAGATATCAACTTATATTATGAAGTCTTGATATCAAACCTTGTAAATTCTGAGACTTTAAGCTGCTGTACCAACAAAGGACACCGGGTGTCGTTTTTCTTCACTGTGGATTCTTATTGCCTATTAGTGACACTTTAGTTTACCACTCAAAACACAAAATTAGATTTTTTATTAATTTAATAAAATGTACTCCTATTATTTTTATAGCATGGCCTGTTAAAGTACACTGTGCAGGGTGTAACCTTGTGAAAGCCTCATCTAGACCATCCTGAAGTTCTTGCAAAAGAAGCAGCAGAGATTACAGGAAGTTAAATTAAGCATCTTCATTCGGAGTCCATAGGGTTCTAATAGCATGATTGACAGAAAAAAAAAACATTATACTGTAGGTTGGGTATCCTGACAAAATGATAACACATTTGATAGTCTGATCTGCTGTTGCATGTATTTTTTTAGGGTTATGATGCATGCCAGAAGAGGGCGCTTTCTCATAAAGTGTGTTTTTTCAATGTTCAAAATGCATTCTCTCTTCCTCAGTTTAAAGGAGTAGTTCACCCAAAAACTATAAAATGTACTTGCTCTCAGTCCATTGAAGCATATTGGAGAAATGTAACGCTAAATCACTTGCTCACCAATGGATCCTCTCAGGAGAGAAATGTGCAAACATCTCAATGGATTTGTTTCTTAAAACTATTTGCTACACAGGATGCTAACTGATGGACTGGAGTGGTGTGGATTACAATGATGTTCTTATCAGCTGTTTGGACTCTCATTCTGACGGCACCCATTCACTGCAGAGGATCAATTGGTGAGCAAGTAATGCAATGCTACATTTCTCCAAATCTGTTCCTATGGAAAAACATAGGGTCCACAAATTTTCATCTTTGAGTGAACTATTCCTATTCCAATATGCAGAAATGGCTATAAGCAGAACATTTAAAGGTTGATTAACCCATTAGTGTGAGTATAGGATGGGAATATTGATTTGTTTAATAAACTGTCATTACTTTTCCCATTCTGAATTCAGCTTTAGGAAGTGTGGCAGTCACAGCACAACAGATTTTTCAGTTCCATTCATCAGATTTAATGGCATTCAATGCATCCAGGATAGTGTGGTAAAAGCACACAGTTAAATTGAGAGCATAGTTACAGTGACTTCAGTCTTGATAAATATTGTTATCGACCACTGTTGACAGTCCCGCCGCTTTAAGTGCAATCCTGGAGGCTGGTCAGAATTCCCCGTGGTTATTATTGCTGATGTGAAGCATGTTCAGCCCTTGTTTAGAGAGGAGGATAGTCTTCCTCAGAGATGATATTGAGAAAGCACAGGGGGATGTCCTTTAGAGAAACATGATATTATTAGCACTGAAGAGAAGTTCTCTGATCGGCTGTCCGGTGAATACTGAAAATGTCCTTTATCATTCATCTTGTCTTACAGACAACCACAAAATTTTCTCACCCCATTTAAAATAACTGAGACCAGGCTTGACATCATAATGAGAACATGTAGAACTAACAGAAGCACTATTAGAATGTTTAAATTACTCAGTTCTACTACAATTCCATTTGTTAAAGAAAAAACACTATGTACTAAATAATGAAATATACACAACCACTCAGAAGTATAACAGTATTATAGTATCTAACAGGGGGTCAATAAATCATTTTTTTTTTTTTTCAGGCCCGAATTTCATATTTACCGTATGTTTTTGAATTGCATATGATTGCCATCTGTTTGGATTACACAGTTTTAACATTAACAATCTTAAAAAGTTGTGAATGTGAAAAATGTGATGCATATTTGTCAGTCTTACATAAATGAAACAGGTACAGTTTTTGCACTCAAATTATTATTAACTATTTGCATCTATATTTATTCAAATACTCATTTTAAAAACATATTTATTCAATTTGCTCAGAATCAGTTTAAATTAGTTAATTATGAAAATAAACAGTAATTCGTAAAAAAATATATATATAAACATAAAATATGTCTGGCTGTGGAACAGGCAGTTATAGTAGTTGCAAAATGCATGACTTAAATAGGATACATAATCTGGTTACTGTGTATTTAAAATGCAGTCAGTCTGTTAGTACTATTACAGAAAACTTGTTTCATTAATGTATGACTGTCCAATATGCAAGTTTATTAGTTTTTTTATATTAAAACTATGTAATCCAAATGGACAGAAACATTTTTATGCAATTCAAAAAGCTGAATCTTACATTTAAATAAAAAAAGTTTTTTTTTTGAGTGCAACTCAGGTGGCTTTAATAGCTTTAATCCAAAAACAAGTCCTTTTCAGTAGTAGCAAGGCAGTATGAAAAACCCAACATTGTAGATTTTTGTCAGTGCTTTAGAGTTTGTGAAAGGTAAGATCCTGGTGATTTCAAATATCAATATTCAGGTTTATTAGTGAATTTTCTAACTGCTGCAAAATCCCATATTTTACACTGGGGTCCAAAAAGTTTCAAACCGCTTTGTTTAGTTTTTATTTGTTTATTTTCAATTTCTTGTTCCAAAGAGCAGTGTTATTTTACTTATACAGTTGAAGTCAAAAGTGGAAACTTTTCAAAAGGTGAAATGTAACTTGTCTTCTGGGAAACGTAACTATCTTCTTTAGTTTCTGAAGGGCAGTACTAAATAAGAAAAAATGTTCTTCAATCGGTGCTAAAGTTTTCACAACAACACAGTATTAAGAATCAAATGTATGTACTGTACTAAACAACATGCATTTTGTATAATTCATCTTATTTTGGTAAAATTATTAACATTTTGCAGATTCTGCAAGTTGTATTTAAACGTTTGACTTCAGCTGTATATAATATAGTAGTATTTATTTATATATTGAATTAGCTGTCATTTGTAAGTTTTTAGCTTTCATTTTAATTTCAGTTTGCTTTTTAGTTAAGTCATATTTATAATAATAATAATAAAAAACTATATATACATGGATTTAATTTACTTTTTATTTCATGTTTAATAATTTTAGGATCTGAACTTATAATTTTTTTAGTTTTTAATTTCAGCATAATTTCATTAACCGAAAATTGTTGTAACGGTTTAGTTTTATTTAAAAATAACAACTCTAATCTTGAGCTTCAGGAACTAATCTGACCACGTGTATCAATCACATCAACATTGTTATACATTTGTGCAGGAATTGTGCAGAATTATAAATATTTCTTATTTACTTTATAGCCTTTCTTTGTTTAAAATATTTATATTCTTAAACCTTAAGTATTTAAGTGCTATTTTAAATCCTATATTTTAAATGTGGTTTCAGACTTTTGAACTCCAACCCAGCCAACAAGAAACATTCTCAGAACACTGTTTATAGTAGAACATAGAGTGGTCTTAAATATTGTTCTAAAACAGTTTTAGTGGAACATTCATCTTACATTTTTTATTTTATTTCAGAATGTTCAGAGAACATTCAAAGGAACGTACCCATGTTTGCAAAATTCTAAAATGGAATGTTCCCTTGATGCTTGCATACCCCCCAATATATATATATATATATATATATATATATATATATATATATATATATATATATATATATATATATATATATATATATATATATATATATATATATATATATATTACAAGAGCATTTTGACAGCTTGAAATGTATGTTCTGCATTTAGTGGCTTCTAAATGTATTATAAAACCATCACCACCATTGAGAGGAATGTGGATCATGCCGTTTGAAAAGAGTAAAAGAGAAAACCAGATAAAGGAGCAGAGCTCAAGAGTTTTCAAGTTTAAAAGGAAGATTTTAAATGGGCACAGATCTTCCTGCCAACACCATTTGTTTGTAAAGTGAGAAAGAGAAGTTAGAAGGGTCTTTTTCCCTGCATTTCTTTCTTTCTCTCTTCTGTCATGAACAGCCACAGATTATGTCTCATCTCCAGACTGTTGGAGCCAGAGCGGGTCTGTGTGAAAGTTCACCATTCTGGCTTATATTTCAGATGCTTGCTATGGATTATTCCAGCTTTTTTCAGGAAACTCCAGTATTCCTGCTTCCTGTTTGGAGGATGAGCACATACAGCCGTTCTGTGTCCGTGTGGTAAAGACAGAATCCATCGAGGCAGAAACCATCCTGTCACACTCTGATAATGTTCACAGATGGCATTGGGTTATTGTTGTTGTTCTTGGGGAACTGCGGAGAGTGGAAGCAGATGTCTAATGTTAGTGAGAGGATTGGAGGGTGGCCTGGAGTGATCAGCGCAGAACATGGTGCAATAAGTGGAGTAATGAAAAAATGAAGGATGCGAAGGCTGTTTCAAAAGATAGCCAAGCCAACATAATTAAACCAGCTTCTATGTTAACCGTTTTGAGCAGCATCACATGTATTGCTCCCAGAGAATGCAATCCCATAATGTACAGTAAAGCACCGACAGTTGTTAATAAAAAAAGGATAATTAATAAATAAATCTAACAGTTTTATGCTGATAAATCTAACACCTGGTAAATCTAACAGTGTTAATATATATATTCAATATACAAAAATATTCATTACATACAAAAAATACAGTAGTTCAGTGTATTTATATTATATTATATTATATTATATACTTATTACCTGCGATTTTACTGCACTTTTATGTTTTCTAGAATATCATTGCATTAGAGTTGTTATAATTGACTAAAATTATAGAAACCCAAATTATTGGTTATTATAGTTAACATTTTTATTAATAAAGGAAGTCCATTAAATAATATTAATAGATATAGCTTTTGGTTTTAATAATGTTAGTAAATTAGTGGGGGGAAAAATCATGTTTACCTGTGCAATTAACTAATGTTAACAACTTATTCTATATTTTACTTAATTTAGTTTTTGAGTTATTTCATATTTTACTTAAACTGTATTTATGTATTAAAATAACTGAAGTTAAAACCGAGTAAAAACAACACAGACATAAAAAAACACCAAAAATATATTTACTACAATTTTACTTTTAAATGAAAAAAGAAAATATAAAAAGTAAAATAAAATAAAAAATATTTTAAAAATAAATATTAAACTAAAACAGTACCTCAATGAAACTAAAATAACACAGTTGATATCAAATGTGAAATGCATTATGAATGATGATGGTCTTATGAAACATGAAGAGAAATGCCAGTTGAGTTTGGGATGATTGTACCTGCCTAGTGTGGTCTGGCCTCTCGCAGGCCAGCGGTTATACCTTACTGCGCAGCAGACCTCCTGACGGATGCTCAGGGGTGCTGCACTCGGATGAGTTCTTGGCTTTATCCTTGTTATTGTTGGGCTCGTTGTCTTTGATGATGTCGTACTGGCGGCAGAAGAGCGCAATCACGCCTGAAAGAGACAAAAATGACATGAACACTGCAGATGTGGTATATGCCGTTCAATGAACCATCACTTACCTGCCCACATGATCAGAACCACCACGATGATGATGAGCTCTCCTGCCCGGAGCTGAGCGTTCTGACCCACTTCTTCCATGGTCACTTCGTCTGTGAAAAATACATTGATTATTAATGATTTAATTCATACTGAAAAATGAAAGAAGATTCAGTTGTACCTTTGCTCTTAGAAGCCTGTGTTTCAGCATCTTTTGGCGTTTTGAACTGCAGAGGTTCACTGAGGGGACTTGGCCCGCTTATGCTGATGGACTGAACATGCACTATATAGTCAGTATCTGCCTCCAGATCCCACAATGCACAGCTCCTCGTGGTAGTGTTCACTTCCTGGATGAAGCGCAGCATGCGGACGTCTTTTTTCTGTCATGGATAGATACAACAGTATTTAACAAAAAGCCTTCTCTTCACTTTTCACTATAAACAAATGATTTTGAATGAACATACAAATATATGCATGCTATATAGAGAGTGCTGAGTATTCGACTTTTCTCTCTCTCTCTCTCTCTCTCTCCATGTTCTGGTTACCTGTTGTGTGATGGCAAAGCCGATGACTGGCTCCCCATCTGGGATGTCCCATGTGACCACAGCAAAGCTGCCCTTTAGATCTCTGATGGACACATTCACTGGAGCAGCCAAACTGTCTGGGAAAAACAAAGTTGGTTCATGCAGATAATCTCTCTCTTTTTTTTTTTTTTGGCTGGGGATTTGGGGACTTAATAGTTAAAGTGATCTTTTTGGTTTTATTTATTTATTTATTAATGTTTACTTAATATTTGCTAGACGTTTATACTCTGAAAATCTTTGAAATGTAAACATTTTATTCATTTACTTTCTTATGCACATTCCTGGTCTTAATGTGTGATTCATCGATGATAAAGAGCATCATGAGGATGAACAATAACAGAAATACAGGTTTCGGAGGACATCAGGGTGATTAAATGGCAATATTTTCATTTCTGAGTGTTGTAATATTAATACGTAACAATGTGAGGAGTTTAATGGTGTTTTAATTTGACCTGATTTGCTTAATAAATATATAATAAATGATTTCTCAAGGATCATGTGATGCTGAAGACTGGAGTAATGATGCTGAAAATTCAGCTTTGCATCACAGGAATAAATTACATTTTAAAAGATATTCAAATAGAAAACAGTTATTTAAGTTAGGATAATATTTTATTGTTTTTATTTTGTTTACTGTTTTTGATCAAATAAATGCAGTCTTGGTGAGCAGAAGATGTTTGCTGAATGAGTGCCGTGTGCTTCAGAGAGCATTGCTATTTCTCTTCTCTACTGTTTAGAATAGTTTTTCTCTATTTCACAAACATAACATGTAAACTCTGTTTCTAGATGTAAGCCTTTTAGAGGGTTGACGTATGAGAAACTTGCCCACCTGCAGTGAGTCCGGTGCAATTAAAGGTGCCCCAGATAAAATGTTCATGCATATGAGCTCCTTCTTGCCTACATGTCATGTGATGAAGAAACAGGTTGTTGCATTGCTACAGTGAGAGCAGATATTCTTAGTATATGAACATTTATTGCAATCATATTTCATGCAAGGGGTCTATGAAAACCCAAAATGAAGTGTTGGACATTCACACATATATTAATACTGAAGTTTTGGCAAAAGTAAGCAATAATAAAAAATAAAAAAAGTAAATCCTTTTGTAAAATATTTTGTCGTTTTTAGATGTGGAAAATCATCACTATTTTTCCTCACTATAGTGAGCGCAATAACATCATACAGCGTGATCAGTGTAGTCTGACTTATGAAAGAAAGACTCACAAATCAGTCTCAAGCAACAGCAAGCTGTGTAGAAGTGTTGCTTCTGTTATTGTGTTTGTATTTAAGGCTCTAAGAATAACTTCACGTATTTTGTGCTTAACATACAAGACACATTCAGAAAGAATTCCCTATATGGTTGTACCACTTTCTCTTATACCATGATTCTCTGCAAACTATGAAAAACGGCTGGGCAAATGACTGTGAATGTTTATGCTAATGCATGCTATAGCACCCACTGCAGAATGCATACATGCATTTGTCTTCTGGATGGTGCTCTGACACATGTAGATGATGCATAAAATCATGCTTGCATAACTGAAGCATCTGTGGAGTACTGTATGTTTCAAGCTTAATATCTCGCTTAGACATCTACAGTATCCTCTGCTTGATGCCTGCATTAAATACACTTCTCTATAGGCTGTAGAAGTGCATTCTGGCAGCAATAACATTCACATGCTGTTGAATTATAAATGAAGCATCCCACATAGATGTAGAAGACGGGCAGAAAATAAACAAACGGACTGTACTGTTATATCCTAAGATGTATGTCATTGTTGCTGTCAATACTGTGTGTTAACATAGTTGGATTACTTTGTTTTCAGTTAGCCCCTTTTTGTTTGTTATTTTGGCCTTAACCCCCTCCTGAAGCTACAAGCGCCTTATTCTTTCTTTTTGAATTATCCATATTGTTAAACCTCTAATTTTCCCTTACCCTTTAATGCTGTAAAAAGACTTCGCATTGTAAATAAAATCTTGAAGAGTTTCCATGAGTGTGATTGCTGGGATTACAGATAGTCAACTCTCTCTCTCTCTCTCACACTATTTTGTTTGCAAGTTCACCGACACAATTGTTATTTTTTCTTAAGTAGCATATGTTACTCCCCTTGTCACCCCTAGACACCGAGGGGGACGTAACGGTACACTTAACTCCAATCGCACTGTTGTTTAAATATCTGTATTTAATTCATTACAAAACATTATTTTTAGCACTTCAATTAAATTATTTTTGTTTTGCTATCATATACAATATCATGAACTATCAGCTATGGCATACACCGATGTTACACTGTATATATACTTTATTTGGATCAATTCTAGGTTGTTTTTATTTACTCTCAGACAAAATCACTTGAGGCTGAACATAAAGAATGACTCCGTCAAGAAAAATAGGTCAAGATGATTGTACTAAAGACAAAACAAAATGAAGGAAGGCTTGAACTGAATGCTCCTCTAGAGGTTTTGAATGTAATCTCGCCTTAACACAAAGCAATTAGCCACATGAAGCCATCGCATGAATTGATCACAGGTAAGGGATGTTCATGACACAAAACAATACAGTTAATTAGCTTTAGACTATTTACAGTTGCCAGACAATGGAAAAATATACTCTAATAGGAACCAATAATTATTTGCTCTTTATGAGGAAAGACAGTGTTTAAGTTTCAGTGTTATTTTAGTATTATTTATTTACCATTATACTTTTTTATTAATAGTTTGAATTAGCTTCCAGTTTTTATATTTTTAGTTATTTTAATTTCAGTTAGTAGGTGAAATTAGTAGGTGAAGATCTTTTTTTCTTCTAAAATGTGCATTTTATTTATTTCAACCTTTTTTTTTTTTTGTTAACTATTTTTAGTTAAAAATGTTTAGTTAGTTAAAAATAGCAACTCTGATCTTGGCCTTAAATGGAAGATTGAACAGTCACATAAATATTACTATTTAGATTTTAAGATTTAGTTGAAATATTTATTTCCAGTTTGTAGTTTTTATTTCAGTTAGATACCAATGATTTTTTGTTTGTTTTTCATTTAATGTTTATTTTATTTCATTTTATTTCAGCTTTATTTCAATTCAACCACTACTAATAGTTCAACACTATTTTAAAAAGTATTTATTTTAGTTTTAGTCAATAACAACAACTCCATAATAACGAGTGTATGTGTTTGTAAAGATGAAAAGGGAGATATAATATTTGCTGCTTAACAAAATACACAAATGTGGACCAGGACACTTTCATTCCAAAGACATTCACACTCACTTCCTCTTTGTTTCCATAGCAACCAACACAAGCCTATGGAGCTTTTTATTTATGATAGATTTACACCGAGTAAACAAAACACCAAAACACCATAAAGATGAAGTGTATATAAGTATATGACTCACTGACTAAGTGAATGTATATCTCACCCAAAGCTGTCATATGACTTCAGAATATATTTCACAAGCCTTGTTGACTACAGCTTTAGTGATTTTTGCACAAAAGATTCACCACAAATTTTCCTTTTGTGTTAAAAAAAATCTAATAATAATAATGGCATAAATAAATAATAACATAAATTGCATTTTTCTACTAACAGTTCAACCTTTGAGTTTCTCTTGTAACAGTAGCCTCTGAAAGCATCAAGGGTATGACGGTTGCAGGCTCGCAGCTGCCAGAAGCCAGTTTATATCCTGATTCATGGCTTTTCCGTCTTTACTAGGGCTTGAATATGGTGCATTAAGATGAAAAATTTATGGCCCCATACATTAATGTGTCGGCTGCAGTTTTGATTTATTATTTCGCAGGCATCGTCTGCATTAGAAGAAGCTTCTTTTTGATGTTGTGCTTAAGGTGACAGGTTTGTGCAGAACAGAATCACTAAAGAATCAGTGTTTTTCTGTAATTGCATTTTTAGAAGATTTTTATGCCAGATTCAGTTTTATTTCATTTTTAAGTTAATTTATGTATTCATTTTATATTTAATTTAAATAAGTTTTTTTTATTTGCGTTTATTTATAATTCAATTTAATTATATATTTAGATTTTCATTTTTGTGCCAAATAATCTGATTTAAACTATCAAAAATTTGTAAAACAAAAAAACAAAAACACATGTATAACATAGCTAAATATGAAATATTACTAAACTATATTCATAATTTCAATAAGCCTAAACGCAAGACACACTGTGTCTGCTGTCTTTTGCGGTCGATAATGTAATTGAATTCACACAATCTAGTAGAGATTTATGATGCACTGCATTCGAGAGACACTGTGTGATTTGTGTGTGTGTGTGTTATGATGCAACAGGTGTGTATTATTGCTATAATATTTCGGTTCAGTTCAAGCATGGCTTTTGGCTCTGACCAAATTAATTTAATGCTTTATATTTTACCAGGCTCTCCGCGAAGGTTCAGACTTCAAATCATTACACATGCCACATGTGACCACAACTATCTCGTAATGCCTCATCGGATGTCATAATTAAAAGAATGTGTGCAGCAGTCCACATAAAGGCTCCATTAGCATTGATGGAATGCAATCTTGTAAACTTACCAGCCAAGACCCAAGACGCTCCGAAACAGCTCAATATGAGCAGCGGGGTGGGCATGAAAACCCTCCTCATGCTTTCCACGCAGGCTAGATGTGACTGTCCTCCGCTGGTCTTGCATTCACGTCGATGAATGTCTCTGTGGAACCGAAGCGCTCGATTTCAGCACCGCGGACAGCTCCAGTTCAGCCCCGCGCGACACCTGCATCGTTCTGCACAGCGGATGTTGAGATGGAGACACTGAAACGAAGCCTCTTTTGTCTTTGCGGTTCTTCATACGGCTGTCTTCATACCTGCAAGACTGAGGAAGCTCAAAAAAGAAGAAGAAAACCTGACTGAAGGAGTGTGCGGTGAGACTGTGGCATCTCTCTCTCTCTCTCTCTCTCTCTCTCTCTCTCTCTCTCTCTCTCTCTCTCTCTCTCTCATATGCACACTTGCTCTTTATCTGATGCATCTGTAATGCATCTGTCTAAATTCCGATTTAGGTGCTTTTGGTAAACACCTATATTATATTATTATATTATTCTTTATTTTACATATATAGGGTAATTTTAATTTATTTTATTTCTTATCTAAATGTAATTTCAATTAATTTCAATGTCATTTATTTTTTATTTTATTAATTTTTGCCATCATTTTTAAAATAAAATATTAAATTATGACTTAATTTTTAATTTAATTTTAATTTAATTTTTAATTTTACCTAATAATCAAATCAAGTTTGGTTGCTTTTTTTCTTTCTAGAACTAGCATTATTTAGCTTTCTTCAGTGTGAAATGTTTAAATGAGATTACTTTTTGTGACTTCTTGCCTTTCAGCATTTCTGCAGAAGGAGATATTATTTCTAAATGTTTTCTGATGCACGTTATCTTCAAGTTGATGTTTAGCATGTAAGCACTCATTTTGACTTTTGTCTTCTTCATGTTGCCACTTATTGTGACCAAGAATCACCCACTTAGATGGAATGAGACTAACCCTTATGCGTTGTTGGGGACGTTTTCGTCCACCAGGGGGTAAAGTTGAGTCTTATTTTGGTTACAACTTTCTCTGTGTTTGAGCTAATGGAATGATTTTCGGTGACCAATCTTATTTTGACCAGTATTTTGTACTCAACGGTACACTGTGGGCAAATTCACTAACCTTTCATTATGTTCGTGGATGAAAACATCCACTAAGTTAAACTACTGTAAAAATGTATCAGATAAATATTTTTCCACTTTTTTTGGCATAAATCTATTAATCAACCTCAGTCCTGATCAAAACTACCAAATGTGAGAAAAAAAAAATCCAAGATTTTAACTCTTTAATTACCAAGTTCATAAATTATGTCATAGATTTGAGGGAAAATAAACCACACAAAATTACATATTTTCAATATAAAAAGTGATTGTGGACTGGATATTTTTTTTTACCTTTTATCACAGTATTGGGCATGTCAAAGATTAGCAACAAGATTGGCTTTGATGCATTGTTAGTTTTTGTGTAGCATTTTTTTTCTCCCTCATTTGTTGTTGGTGGCTGTTTTTGCCCCCATTGACTTCCATTATAACAACATTTTTTGATTGCAAAGCCATGACACCATATAATCATGCATTCTTGATTGTTTGTGGTTTTCCCTTTTGGGAAGAGGTAAACATTTTTATTTTTTAGATTTGATCACTAGGTGGGACCATTAACCCTTTATATAGGCCTGTGCAAAAAAAAGGCTTGTATATGGAGTTATATGGAGTATAACAGCAAATTAGAGAGAGAGAGAGAGAGAGAGAGAGAGAGAGAGAGAGAGAGAAATAGCTGATATCATGATAATAGACTTCCATGGAAAATAATTAATAAAAAAAAATGGTGCAGCAGCAGTATTTTGCAGTGATTTCAGTCCATCCAAAAGAAATAAGTATTGATTATTTTACAGACAATATCCAGTCTAGCTCTTCTTCAGCATGAGGCCTGATGATGATGATTGACAAGTGTTCGCTCTGACACTCCAGCACCAGTATAGATACACACAGAAACACACATACAGATGAGAGACTTGGACATCTTCTCTATGGATATATCAACCTGTGAGAGATTCTTCCAGTGTCTTACACATGAGCTTGAGAAATGAAATCAGTCTCAGTGACAGACTGCACAAGTGGACAACTTTTCTTCACAGCTTGTTTACCTTTACCAAACATTCTTAATATTCAGTATCACTTTATTTTGTTTTTATTCATTAAACTAGATCCTGCTGGAGTAGATGGCATGAAATATTTTTTAGGAAGTTTATATGTGCACCAAATTTTACTAATTCATTTACACGTATTTATTATTGTGTATTCTGCTCTTATCAATGTTATTATATTAAAACTGTAAAAAAAAAAAAAAAAAAATAGATGATTGAAATATAATAACTAAGATAAAATATAACATCTGTAACATTTCCCATTGTCATTTAGTTTAAGTTGATGTGCTAATATAACAAACTAAAACTGAAATAAAAATGTATTATTTAAAAAAAGAAGGGAAAAATCACAAATGTTCACAACAAAATTTCTAACGCTTTAAAATAAAAGAAGCTTTACATAATATTAAAACTAAAACTAAAATTCAAATTGAAAGAAAAGACAACATAAAAAAATGTAAGTATGAATAAAAACTATAATAGTAATCAATGATAGTAATACAGCATCAACTCTTAATGCCTCATTTTAACTGAGAGACTAAATTAATATTTCTGTTCATTTTTAAACATTGATTTATCAAACCTCAGAATAATTTATTGTCATGCAGTATATTCAGATTATTTAAACCTCTTTTCATACATTATACTACATATTTGTACAATTTAATAAACACATTACAAATGCATTTACTTCAGGTCAAATTAATAGAATAAAGTTTTACAAGATTTTTTTCTGGCTTCTGCAGGATTCATAAACAAAGAAGGAAACAGTGAATCTCCTGTGTGTCTCTCACTCTCGATTATATCAGTATTTTGAGTTGTTATATAATGAGCAGAGTGATTCGGGGGCCTCTCACTGTCCCTAGTGTGATTCTGGGCACCTCAACTCATGACTTTATCGCTCACAACATCAGGTACAGTCAGACTCTTATTACATGCTTCCAAAACAGTGTGTGTCTGTGTATGTGCGAGTGTGTGTGTGTGTGTTTGCATGAACAGAAAAGTGTGAGTGTCCGTGTATCTGTGAGGGCAGGATTCTTGAGCCAGAGTTGTAGTGTCATGCTTTGCTGTGCAGAGGTAACAGGAAGTCCACAGAAGTGCTGACATCAAACTTCCTTTATCCTTTTAATATTTATGAAATGGCCTCACTGCTTGTCATGTGTATATTTACTGTTTAATGTTCATAGTTTCATACTGAAAGTCAGGATCAAGAATAAAACGAATGCATAAAATATATTTGAAAAAGTATCAAAAATAAACAGAGATGTTAAATATTTTGTGGTTAGACAGTTTTAATGTGATCTGTGATCTATAATGTGGCATAATTGCTCCCTGCTATCAATATCTCATATGTATTCCTCATACATTTCTTATGTTAGTGAATTCAAATGAGATTCTGGAATAAGGCAGTCCAATAGCTTATTGATTTATGTGATGCAAAGTTTTGTGCATTTGCTTAAGTGAGTGTGCATATACAGTGCTGTTCAAAAGTTTGGGATCAGTAAAATGTTGTATGTTTTTTTCTCTTGTGCTCATCAAGGCTGTATTTATTTGATAAAAATACAGAAAAAAATGTAATTTTGTGAGATATTATTTCAATTTCTATTATTGGTTTTCTGTTTTAATATACTTTAAAATATAATTTATTTCTGTGATCAAAGCTGAATTTTCAGCATCTTTACCCCAGTCTTTAGTGTCACATGATTTATCAGAGATCATTCTAATATTATATATTATCAGATATTATGCTGATATTATAAGAGCTGGAAACAATTTTACCGCTTCATATTTTTTATTTTTATTGGAATTATTATTTTGGAAACTGTGATAGTTTTTGTCTGGATTATTTTATGAATTAAAAGTTATAAAGAACAGCATTTATTAAAAATTAAATCTTTTCTAACATTATGAGTCTTTACAATTACTGTTTATCCATTTTAACACATCCTTGCTGAAAAAGAAAGAATTAATTTCTTTCAAAAAAAAAAAAGAAAGAAAAATATAACTTAATCCAAACTTCAGAAGAGTTGTGTATATTGTAACATAAGATTTCCATTTTGAATAAATGCTGTTTGTATGTGTGTGTGTGTGTGTGTGTGTGTGTGTGTGTGTGTGTGTGTATTTAACATTTTATATTCATAAAAGAATCCTGAAAATGTATCACAGGTTCCACAAAACATGTAGCAGCACAACTGTTTCCAACATAATAATAATAAATCAGTATATTTGAATGATTTCTGAAGGATCATGTGACACTGGAGTAATGATCCTAAAAATTCAGCTTTGCATCACAGGAATAAATTATATTTTAAAGTATATTCAAATAGAAACTAAAAAAATTGCAAAAATATTTCACAAAAGAACAGATTTTTTTTCTGTATTTTTGATCAAATAAATACAGCCTTCATGAGCACAAGAAACTTTTATATTAAAAATCTTGCTGATGTGGAATGTGGAAAATCTTTAAAACGAGACATTTTAGCGTAGTTAGAGTTTTATTTATTCTTTGGTTTTATTTATTGATTCATTCATGTTGCATATCGCTGGTTATTTATGATTTGGATTTGATATATTCTGATGATCAGAAAGATGCAAATGTGCGCTGAGGGTAAATTCAGGTCTCATTTCACTGAGACGTATGAGAGAATGAGCTTGAGTTTGTGTCATTTTATTATGTAACCCAAACGAAGCACACATGAGCCTTCAAAACCCATTAGATCTCAAAAATCAGTGAAACTCAAACAGAGAGTTACAGAATATTCGGTTTCACTGAAAAGAAGCAACACTTTCTACACTTTTACACTGATTGCTTGAGGTAGATCACGTTAAAGGAATAGTTTACCCAAAAATGATGTTTACTCACCCTCCAAACTCAGGCCATTCAATATGTAGATGAGTTTGTTTCTTCATCAGAACAGATTTGGAGAAAAAAAAGAGCTTTCCATCACTTGCTCACCAGTGGATCCTCTGCAGTGAATGGGTGCCGTCAGAATGATAGTCCAAACAGCTGATTAAAACATCACAATAATCCACAACACTCCATTCCATCAATTAATATCATGTGAATTGAAAAGTTGTATGTTTGTAAAACACAAAAACAAATCCATAATCCATAATATCACTTCCTCCAGTGAAAAAGCCCATTCTCTACTATCCTCTCACAACAAAATCATACAGACATATTTGTTTAGAAATCTTTTTGACAGTTTTCATTTGTAAACAGTGATTGATTTGTATAGATTTCTTTCCCGATTCAGACAAGATTACTGGACGTTTGTTTAAGCCGAAAGAAACCATTTTAATTGAAAAATATATTGATGGATTTGTTTCTTACAAATTCTGACGGCACCCATTCACTGCAGAAGATCCATTGGTGGGCAAGTAATGTAATGCAAAATATCTCCAAACCTGTTCTGCTGAAGAAACAAACTTGTCTACATCTCAGATGGCATATTCCATATCATTATATACTGTAGTTCTACAAATTTCAACACGTTTTGTTGATACTTTATTTGACTTTTTATTGGATAAAATAGGTATAGAATAAATCATATTTATAAATCAACATTTTTCTTGCTTCATCTGCAAATTTACTTGACAGTTATGCATTCCAACAATCTGTAAAAAAAAAAAAAAAAAAAAAAAAAAAAAAAAATCAGAGCTTGTTTCAGTGCATTAATTTCTTCTCCATGAAGGATACATGCAATGCTGCCAAAACAAGTTACTTGATTGTGCAGCATAATCATGTTCAGGGAAAATAATTTGCTGACAAACCAAGAAAATACTTTATAATTGCTCAAGTGTTTGCACTTAAGTCACCTTCAGAGTCCCTCCTGCACTTATTTCAAACATTTAACATCTGGTCCACCTCTCTAAATGAATCGGGGATTGCATGTAGACAGGCCCATTAAAAAAGAGCTTAATGTTATCGCTGGAGCATTCCAGAACGTTCTAAAAGAAGGTCACTGCCACTCAGCGGTTCTCATGGCTGCTTCATTATAGCACACTGTTAATGAACCAAGTGAGGAACAGAATGAAAAAAAAAAGTTGCATTATAAACAAAGAACTGTTTTTGTAATAAATCACCATGAAGTTTCTAGTCATTTGAAATGAAAGCAAGCATTACAGAAACTAAAGTACTTTTTCTGCTCTGTTTCTCTCCACTGTGATGGTCCATTTGCGTCCTGATACACTTTGATCCTGCTGGTTTCTGAAGGGTCATTGGTTCTCCATTCATCTTCTGTCGGTTAGTCTGTAATGGATTATCATTATGGTGCATTCATGTCATGTTTTTCCTTTATAGCTCTGCTTCTCTTTCCCTTTCATGACGTTCTTCATTGATATTTGATGAACGTCATGATATTTTGGTGGCCCTTATGTTTAATAACCTCAAGCCATCAGCAATAAGACATCATTTATAAAAACATACAATGTTTACACCGACTCTCTGTTCCAAAACCTCAGGAAAAAGTATTCGTTTTTCTTGAGTTCTGTGTTTGTGATGTACATTTTATGCAAATTAATTTTAAGTGGATGTACATTATTTAAATCCAAAGATTGACTATTATGGAAATATTTATTAAAAATAAAATGTTTATGAAAAAAGAAAATTGGTAAACATTTACTAATATATATATGTACTATTAAAAAAAAAAAAAAAAAAATATATATATATATATATATATATATATATATATATATATATATATATAGAATATATTTATTTTGATGGCATAATAGTAGCTATTTCCTATAATATTTTGTATTTTTTATTAAAAAATCTTAAAAACATTGGAAGACATATAATTTTTATGAAAAATGTTGTCCTCACTTCCACACTAATATTTTATTAATATTTTTTATGAAAAATGTTGTCCTCACTTCCACACTAATATTTTATTAATATATAATTAACATTCATATTTTTATTTTGCCATAATACATTGTATTTTTTACATATAATAAATATCAAGTCAATAGGTTTATAATGTGCCGAATACATGTTAGAAGTAATTATGTATGAACATTTATATTTTGCCATAAACTGTATTATGTTTAAGAAATATATTAAATTTCTAGAAGTCTAGATGTTGTTTTGTACCTTTGCAATAATTTATGGGTTTATGGGATGCGTACTGTAGTCAATTGGCTTGGAAAATATATCAACAGCTCAGTTCCTTAGTTGTTTCCTTCAAATAATGTTCAAATATATTTAGCTTCACAACAGAGTTTGTAATGGGATTTATCTCTGAGCTGGTTCATTTGGTTTGTAAGTCTATACCACAGAAAACCCTGTGGAGAAAGTGAAAACACTTCTGGAATCGCGGCTGCTTTAGATGAAAGCATTTGCTAAATGACTCATTACAACTATCTGAGTATCATTAGACCGTAATGCTTTTAGTTCCATTAATGTTTATACACAACAGTTTATGTCTCAAGCCATGGCTTGGCTCATTCTCAACTCATTTTTACTTTCTTATCCTGCAGTGCAAACGCTCCAGACCTGTGTGTCCTCTTATCGTTCATCCTGGCTCTCCTGCCGCTATTAAAAAGAGATGAAAGAGATGCAAAGATCTAGTGATGCTGGATGGGGATTGTTCAGACCACAGGGGTTCCCATCCTGCTCTCAAATCTTACAGAAACAATTACATAAGCTTCTGCTAAACTCTTGCAGTGGGAGGAAGCATTAAAAGAGCCGTCGTGTGCCAAAGAGTCTTGAACAGTTAGAAGAGAGTTTCCGCTCAACACTGTACCTGTGATGCACAACTGACCTTATTAATCATTCAGCATATTAATCATTTAATGTCAGGTGGATACAGTTGCTGTTTCTATATTTGGATCGTGAATCACTCTTTTGCATCCTATAAACTTCCTTTCTTCGTGTATCCCCTTCTATATTTTGTGGATGAGGTTTTATGGATAAGGGTTATTACTGTTAACTAAAACCAAAACCATAAAAATATTTTGTTTTCATTACTTGAAATAAACATTATGTAAAATTATATACAAAAAAGTTTACACTTTATTTCAGTTTGTTGCCATTGTTCTCATTTTCATTTAAAGTATTCAAATAACTTGAACTAAACAAACTAAAACTAAATACTAAAACTATATAAACATATTTAAAAGAAAATACCCTCCAAAAAACACAACAAAATTACTAAAACTTTAAAATTAAAACTAAAAATAGAAAATACACAAAATAAATCTAATTCTAAATATTAACAAATATATATTTCTACTTTAGAATTTAAAGTTCAAACATTTAGTTCAATTTCTGCTTATCGATTCTGTCAAATTTACTGAAAGTTGTTTTTACACTGATTTTTTTTTTCAATATTTATTTTGAAATGTTTGAGACTTTTAAGAAAAAGTATAGAAATTCAGAATATGAATAGGTTCTGTGAGACCCTTTATTTTTTCATATTATTCCAATATCCTACCATAGGGTGAATACTGGTAAAGTGGGACTCTGATAATTTATATTCTGCATACTTTTTTATAATGATCCAAATGTCTTAGCCGCTCATATGATACTATTCTAAATAGCTTAGGAGCTCTACTATACTATAGGCAATAAAAAAGAAAGAAACATTAAACACAGGATGGATGACTCTTCCTCAAACACACAATGACCCCAAACCACATTTTTCAAGGCGCTACTGTCAAACTGGGACACTTAAAACACATTCAGTTGTTATTCAAGTGTAGGCCTTATAAATTAAACCCACAATAACAATATAAACAACAATATAAACAACAATAATATAAACATCACTTTTTTTAAGAAGGGGTGCAGGTACTCGCACCCTTCATCCTATCCTCACTCCATTGGTTCAACTTTTGCCCTGGCTTCTGACCTAGCCTATTCTTTGCTTTCATTATCTCCTTCCTCCCTGTCCTCTTTTCTGACATTGGATTCTGAAATATGTAAAAAATTAACATTATTCATTCATGTTTATTTAATATTAGCTAGTAGAGATGACCGGGTCACGTGGCGCTATAGGTATCTGTCACGTCACATTTACAAGCACCAAAACGGTTTTTATTATTTGAATTTCGTAATAAAATTGACAGAATCTGAGAGCTGAGTTTTTTTTATATCATAAGTAACCCGCTCTATCTAGTCTGTCGGTCTCCGTGTCCTCTTTGCTTCGCGATTTTTCTGTGCGTGAGAAAATGGATGTGTGGCGTGAGAGCGTGTGAAAAGTGTTAATTGTGTGTGTCTCGCGGTGAATGCGTGAGAGCTGGCGTAGTTTAAGTCAGTCTTTGTTGAAATATCTAGCTAACTAACTAAATGTATGAGGGATAGGTACTCAATTCCTCCATTAGAATGAATTGAATGGCTGTCCCAGTTTGCCAGTAATACCCTGTCCCAATTTAACAATATGCTATTGGCAAACTGGGACAGTGTCAAAATCGCATAAAAAACCCCCAAGAAGATTAATATGAATGTGATTTTTAAAAATTCTGATTCACCATTACATTCTATAACAAAATATGTAACAATTACAAATGATCCATGAGTTGTTTTATTTTTATAACCTTAACATTATTTACCTCATAATGCTATGTCATTTTACTTACCACCACAGTTCACTGCAAGGTTGTTAAATATGATGTGCCACACCCCGGAAGTGATGTCATAGCCACAGATTATTATTATTTTTTTTATCACATACTTGCTACTGATGAACTCAGTGTTGATTTTTAGTAAAAAAAAAAAAAAAACATATCCATGTAAAGATATAAATTATTAAGCTTAACTGTCCCACTTTACCAGTATTCACCCTATACGTTTCCCTACCACCCTAAAACTGTTAACATGGCCTTAAAATATTATCAAAATTATGATGCTTGCAGACTTCTGGTTTGGTGCCCAGGTACCAATTATGCAAATGTGTCTTAAACCTTTTGTTCTTTAGACTGGAACTAAGAGGAAGAGGGAAAAATTGCAGAGCACATATAAATAGCAACATTTTAAGACAGTTACTGTGACATGCAAAACACCTTGCGGCATATTACTGTAGCAAATGAATTCATCCTCCAGTAGTCAGACGGCTGAAATACACAGATACTGCACCAAAACCAGGGCCTCATTTACTGCAGTCTAGTTTAACCTGGCACCTTCTGCACCTTAATAAGACTAAGTATTAAAACTGAACATGAAAATCTGCAGCACCAAAATCAAATTCCCGGGGTATGCACAAATTAATCATATGCACGCTTTCAGTGCAATTTAAATTGCGTTAGATAAAAGTATTTGTGATTCATAAATGTAAAATAATTATTTTGTTCTCCAGACTGATGCATGAGGTTATCTGTAGTGAATTGCTATAAAAAAGATAAGTAATAGATACCAAGGAGAGATTTTACATGAGAAGAGAAGCATTGATTTGCTTTTCTGGAATGCTTCTCTTTTCACTTTCACAAGGCTTTTGTGCATTTACCAGCATGAAGAAGTAATTTTCCCCCGACATTTGTTTTGTTTGGCAATGGGTCAGAGTATGTGAACCCACACTCTTAACTCTAAGTGCATTACTTTTCTGAAAGATAACTGGAATATAATATTTGAATTTTTCTTATATAAAGGGAGATGAGATTTCAGTGTTACTATATATATATATATATATATATATATATATATATATATATATATATATATATATATATATATATATATATATATATATATATATATATATATACTATTCAAGGGTGTAGGTTTGATTTAGGCCTTAGTTGGGACATACTGTAACAGCAGACAACAGACAATTGAATCCTTCTAAATTCAATGCCCATGATTGCATTTTTAAAATAGAAACTTCTCTCTCTCTCTCTCTCTCTCTCTCTCTCTCTCTCTCTCAGTGTGGTAATCCTTCAGTATGTGAAGTGTGATGAGCATCCAGCTTTTTCATTCAAGAGAGCAGGATTACGCTGGAGCGGAGGAGTACTCATCCCTCACCTCTCATTTTATCTCCTTTTCCTTTTGTAAAAGATTTATGGAAGAGAAACAGCAGATATGAAAATAAAAAGAAAGGGTTAACAAACGTCTAAGGACTTTACACTCTACTGACTTTCTTTTGTGTGACCTGGTGCATTTACAACTTCATTGTGAAGGATTCTGTTAAAGGTTTTATCCACTCACTACTACAATTCTGTCATAATTTTCTCTTAAAGGAATAGTTCACCCAAAAATTACAATTTGCTGACAATTTAGTAACCCTCAGGCCATACAAAATGTAAATAAGTTTGTTTCATCATCAAAACAGATTTAAAGAAATGTAGAGTTACATCACTTGCTTACCAGTGGTTACCTTGCTTACCCTCTGCATTGAATGGGTGCCGTCAGAATGAGAGTCTAAAAAGCTGATAAAAACATCACAGTAATCCACACCACTCCAGTTCTTTAAACTTTAAACCATAACTTCTGGCCAAAATATGAGTTCATAATGTCTGTTCCCTGTAGTTGTCTCACATCAAAATCCACCAACATATTGGTTTAGATCTTTTTGGGACTGTTTTTGCTTGTTAACAGTGCTTGATCTGCACATTTCCCTTTGGATTCAGACTAGACCACTTTTTCATTGGAGAGAGCAGTATAATGGATAGAAGACTCATTTTAGCCGGGTGCAGTCGTGTGGATTAGTTGTGGATTATTGTGATGTTTTTATCCACTGTTTGGACTCTCATTCTGACGGCACCCATTCACTGCAGAGGATACACTGGTGAGCAAGTGATGGAATGCTACATTTCTCCAAATCTGTTCAGATGAAGAAGCAAACTCGTTTAAATCTTGGATGACTGTGAATACATTTTCAGCAAATTTCTTCATTTTTGAGTTTGTTACTGGCCCTGAAAGAACACTTGCCGTATGGTATAAACATCCATTCCATGTGTGTGTGTTTTCTGAAACCAATAGGAAAGTACATTTCGCTAAATTTATTTTGGGTGATTTGATCAAACTAATAAATTGGATCCAGTGTTTACTGATTTGATTATCTGATTGTATTTTTATTGAAAATGCAAATCAGTTTCAATGCATCATGAACTTTTGCACCAAAACAATACTGTATCACTGCACAAATTAATATACAGAAAAAAAAAAAAACACTGAAATGTGATTTGAGATACAAATGGGCAGGAAGACACAGCGAGTGAGACTTGTTTAGTTCCACATTTTGCTTAGTGATCTTGTTTTATTTTTGTGAAGGAGGGAACGTAGCAGATTAATCTTGTGTAGAAAGGCTGCATTTATTTACGGACGGCCTAAAAGCTTGTGTGGGTGATTCAGGAGACGTCTGAAGAATAAATGGTCAAAGAAGGGGCTGCTTTCAGGCTGGAGCTAATTAATGTAGCAGTACTGAAGCAGCTTCTTTACTCTTGGTATGTATAGTAGGAGAAGCAGGTTTAGATGGATTGGACCATCTCATTAAATCTCGGGGTTAACAACGAAAGCTGCTGATGTAGTTGTTTCGGAGGTTGTATGGAGGATGTTTGTGTCTGTTTTTTGCTTTTTACAGCTCTGTACAGTGCCATCACCATGAGTTTAAATTGAAACCATTTACCATTTAAATGTAGTTCAGAATCAATCACCAAAAGAATCAGTTCAGTTCAGATGCTCTGTGTGTCGGTCTGCTTCACGCTGAATCACACATGCGCAGTATCATCAGCTCCTCGGTTCACGAATCGGACGCGTCCGACAGAAACGGTTCTTGACTCGTGAAAGAGTCAGTCTGTTGTTCGTTATCTGGGTCGGCTCTGTGTTCATCTTCAGTTCTCTCTTCACATCAGTTCAGTCAGTTTACTGTTTGAGTCAATGAATTACTCCAGGATATTGGTTTGTTTGAACTCAGAGGGAGTGTCAGACACATTAAAAACGTTAACAGCTTAAGTCATTTGTGGATTAATGCTTACTGGAGACGCGAACTGTTTCAAACGATAACTTACATTTACCATTTAAATGTAGGTAAATCATTAAAATGTACATAAATATTTTTTTCTCTTCTTATTGGGATGTCATGGTTACCACAAGCATCCACAGCTAGTGGAATTAAAATTCCTTGACTGAATAATCATAAACACAGTGTTAACGTATTTTTTTAAATTAAATTAAAATTAAATTATTACTTTATAAAATATAAAACAAATTGGCCAGGGTCGACAATTAAATGATTATTCTTTATTATTATTATTATTATTATTATTATTATTATTATTATTATTATTATTATTATTATAAAAATAATACAATTTAATAGTTATTTTATATTAAATTATATAAAATATTTAAAACATGGTCCAGGGTTGACATTAAAATGATTATTTTATAAATATAATAATTATTATATAAAATAATGAAATAGTATTGTAGATTTAATTATTATTCAAAATATTAAATAATCTAACAGGGAAGACAATTCAATTATTATTGTATACATTAATTAAGTATTATATGAATTATTAAATAAATTGACCAGGGATAAGAATTTAAGTATTATTGTATAAATTAAATAATTATTAAATCAAATATTAAACAACTAACTGGGGTTGAGAAGTCATCATTATATGGGCAAGAAACGTTTACATTGTTTAGAAATTCTGATGATTGGCTATTTACTCTATCTAACCAATATTCAAAAGCTGATCGGGAATCCATCTGATTTCTTCATTCTCTGTTCTTTTAGTAGATTGTCATGCTTTTGATACACGACAAACTGGATGTGAAAAGCCTGTGGCTGAGGCTTCATAGAGACTTTCAGCAGAACAACAGGCCTGAGTGAACAATACAACACACAGAGATCAAAGCCGAGGTCATGGGACCACCATTTCTCATTGTTTGTTTATCTGACACGTATTAGCATTTTTTGCATCCCGGGAGGGCTGTGTGAGAGACGTATAGAAAGAGTGTGAAAGACACAATGATAATGAAAGACACGCATAAAGAAACAGAGAGAAAAAGCTAGAGACGCTTTCCACAAACAGAGTAAAAACTGATGTGCATTTTTAAGCATCAGAGTGGTCTAATTATCTAACATATCTTTATTAAATCAAAATGAAGGTTTTTTTACTTCTGGAATATGCTTTATAAATGTACATTTTGCAGTTTACTGTACTAAATTTAGTGCATACAGTAATTCAGGCAATCTTGCATTGGATTTTCCATATATTCCTTTTAGGGTTGTAGTGGAATTTTCTTTACTGAAAGAATAGTATAAGAAACATTAGTATAATAAGTTTCCAAAAGAAGCGCTTGACCACAGTGTTCCTAATGTCCTGATTTTTACCGAGCTGTTTCAGAGGTCATTATGAGGCGAACAAACAAACTTGCACTTTAAGGTCCAAGGCTTTGAATAAAGAAAATGAGAAGTAATGTTTAAATATAGTGCATCCATTTTATACTGCTAAATCTTTCCTTCAGAGAGGCCAATCTGTAATGGAGCCCTGCTGTTTCCAGGTGCGTTGTTCTGCAGTGTGTCCTAGTTTCTGTTAGTAGGTAAATCATAATGAGTTACAGTGTTTTCCTGAACATCCGTGCATCCCCTGGGAGTCCGGGCCACCCGCAGTCTTGTACAATAACCGGCATCCGTCTCCAGAGAGACCCTGCGGGCCGTCTAACTGTGATAAATCATACACTTCTTCAGCACAGAGTCACTGCTGACTTCCTTCATACTCTGGGAAAAGGATCAATTGATGCCTCAGATCTTTCACATTTATATTTAATAATCAAAGCTGAATTAAAAATGAAACACTTATGCATGGCAATGCAGGGGAGACTGGGGCAAGTTGTCACAAATCTCATTAATTATAAGGTTTTAAAGCAAGCATTTGATGTTTTTTAATGTTGCCATTTCTAGAGTCTGTGTTTCCTGAACTGTTGTGTTTCGCATAATTGTTTTTACTGATTACATTTATCTTAAAAGTCATTAAATGGTCTCTAATGCATTTTAAAAATAGATGTGTTGCTTTATTGCACTTTAAACAGTATTTAAAACCAACAAACGAAGATATATTTTTCTATCTATTCTGGAATCTAAGATATTCTCAAATCATTATTATTAAACAGTAGGTTCTCACTGTGACAACTTGCCCCATCACTCGACCTGTATCTTCATTTCCTGGGGTATAATGAATGAGTCTTTATAGTTTATAATGAAGGCATTATTTTATAATGAAGGCATAATTGAATTGAATTTCAATATGTGAGCTTTTAATGAGGGCTTACTTATGTTTTTAGTATTTGGTGCATTTTTTGGATGAAATAAATGGTCCATTTTTATTGCTAACAAAGCGCAAAAATAAACACAAGTAAAATCAAATATAATAATAAATTATACAATTTTAAACTAAATGAAAAAAACTATTTAAAAAACTAATTATTAAAAAAAATTACAATAAAAGTTGCTTTTATTAGGAAGATTGCATTATCTAAAGATGGTATTTCATATAAATATAAACATGCAGCAATAATAATGAGCATAATGCTTTCCCATTTCTCATACTGGAAATGAGAAAACATTAATAACAGTATTTCAGAAGCATAATAATAAAAAAAATATTATTTACAAAACAAACAAACAAAAAAAAGTATTCTTCTCAATTCAGTATCATAACAAAACTAACTAGCTTGCTCTATTCTTTTTCTATTCTGTTTTATTTTTATTTTAGTATTTAAAAAACCCTTGCGACATATACTGCGTTCAGCTAACTGAGACTTGTTATAGCACTTGTATGTCATTACTCTTTTGTTGATTATGATTGATTCCATTTTCCTCATTTGTCCTCCCTTTGGATAAAAGTGTCTGCTAAATGACTAAATATAACAGATTGTGACAACTTGCCCCAAAGGACAACCTATGTTCAATTGGCTGTATCTTTTTTTTCTTCTTCTTTTTTTTTCCTGTGTAACAATGGTGGAAATGTTCAACAGCTTTTAAGTCTGGCATTCCTATCATCCCCCACCCCCCAAATAAAATAAAATAAAATAAATGAACACTTCATATTTTATACTGTAGGATTATTTGTTGTTGTGCTCTGATCTAAAAAAAAAAAAAAAGGTCACAAACTTTCTAGGAATTCTCAACTTCTCCACTTTCAGCTCTTTTCTTTTTCCTTCTCATGTCCTCCTTCTGTTGTTTGATTACAGACAGACTTTAATCCTCTGGTTTGATCATCATTCATACTGTACAGTCATAATAGCATCTGTGAAATAATGAACTTCATCTGTCAGCAAACACAGTCTTGATGTGTGTTGTTTGCCCTCTCAGGAGCTTTTGACGACTTCCTGTCTTCATACAAACCAGGGCCTGTATTCAGAAGAATCCTCTCAGAAAACTCTTAATTTAGCTTAAAAACTTTTAAGTAGGAGTCTTAGCTTAAAAGCGATTCGGGATCGATCAGAGAGCAACTCTGAGTAAGGAAAAGACAAAAACTTTCATCTTAGTGAGGAGGCGGGGTTGACCCTGTTGCTATGTATGACACAATCTTTTGAATACTGTGATTGGTTGGTTGTCCAAGAAGGAAAAAAAGACAGATTTTAAGTATAGGGTCTATTCTAATTCTCACTTTGAATTTACATGAGTAATTTGTCCTATTTGACCATTCTCTCACATACACACACAAACACACACATTATATGTGTGTATATAAATCCTTTTTTTATTTACCATGCTTGTAATTTCCTATAAGGTATTTGTTTGACTTAGAATGATAAAAAGTGTTCCACTCCTTCCAATTACAGTGATTGCTGTCCTATTTAAGTGGCGGTTTGAATGTTGGTTTTAATGTATCAAACATGGAATCAAAACCAAGAAGGGCGAGAAAGCCCAACTGGACAGAGGAACAGTGTTTACTGTTAGTCAGTTAGTGGATGAACACAAGGCCATTCTTAAAGGAAAATTCGGGCCGGGTGTCACAGCAAGGGACAAGAAGCAGACATGGGAGCGTATAGCACAAACTATTAACGGTTCATTCCTCCTGCTTGTGCGCACTTATAAGCCTGCTATATTCATAAATGCTGTTTTTTGAGCCTGCAAGGTGGGAATGTCCAGTGGAAACTAAATGAACTGCGACACAATAAGATGTTCTGAAAGTGCTGTAATTGTTTGTGTGATCACTCTGCTTACAGAAGGTTGTGACAGACCCAAATCATCACTATTGCATTGTTGCATTTTCCCAGTTGCCAAATATCGTAATGTAGTGATTACTTTAATTTATATATTAAATTATAAATGATTATATAATCTGTATAATCTGTATATAATACCGTATTATTAACTCACTGTCATCCATTGTCTGCAACACATTTCTTCTGCCTCTTCGTCTCTCTGCCATTTTCTCTTCTGCTAAAGAAACTCTTAAGACTCTTAAAAGTCCTCATCTGTGCTCCTAACAATTTGACCTTAAGACCTCTTTTAAGGGTTAAGATGCTTTCTGAATTACGTTTTTCTTTACTAGGATTTTTTCTTTAATTTTAAGAGTAAACGCCCACATTTCTAAGAATTTTCTTAGAATTTTGTCACTAGGAGCTACTTTTTGCCTTAAGATTCTTTATGAATACGGGCCCAGGAGTTTTGTTTTTAAGAAAGATTTCACTCTGATCAGCCTTCAGGATGAAAGAGTCATTACAGAAATATGCTGAAGATTCAGATGTTTTTGTGTTCCGGAGATTTGAAGAGTTGCCCGACTGTCATTTTGTTTATCAGAGCTGTTGTTAAGGTGGTTAACATCACTATGACTTTAACTTTTTGGGTCGTAGAGGAACACAAGCCATATCTGGAGACCACAATATCATAGAGCCTAGCAACTATCCAGAATTCTCTAGCAACTTCTTAGCAACTCTCTCTCTCTCTCTCTCTCTCTCAGCTCTAGAATTATTCAGGCAGCTGCATGAATAAGTTAATACACTCAAATGTTTCTCTTGTGTTACATAATATCTGAATGCAGTAGGACTGAACATAACTTATATATATATATATCAAGCTTCTAAGGTCACGCACAGTTCATAATGCAAAATGATATTAGAAAACCCATTATTAACTTTTGCATTTATTTAAATATCTTAATGAGGGACTGTGTATGTTTTCAATATACTGTGCATTACTGTGCATAAAATATGCTATGATTTGCAAATGAAGTACAAATAGTAAAATAAAAATAAAATAATGTCAAGAGAGTAAATAAATAATTTAATCAATATTTATTCATAATAAAATAAAATAAAATAGGTTTATTATGAAGGTTAAATTAATTAAATAATTTATTAAAAAGTGTAAAGTTGGAAATAAGACAATCATTATACTAATGTGCATTATGTTCCATATGTCTTTCTCATAAAGCATCAGGCATAAAAATAATATCAATATTAATAAGATATGCACACGCTGAACTGTGTCACTGCATTTTATTAGTTTTTATAATTTTTTTGAATTCTTTAAAAAATTCTAATACAAATCTATATCTATCTTGAAAATAAAAAAAGGAAGGAATGGTCTTTTAACATTTACACTTATGTATTTAAATGTTGCCAAGAAATAGCAATTAATTATAAACGTAAAATAAGAATGGTCTAATTTCAGAGTCACCAAAAACACTACAAATACTACAATAAAAAAATAAAAAAATAATAATTTATTAGAGGGTACTGTGTAAAGTTGCAAAATAAGACAATAATAATACTATAATGTGCATTATGTATTTCTTTGTCATAAATCATAGGGCATAGAAAGAAGGATATTAATATTAATAAGCTATGCAACAGTGGAAAAGAAAAAATATTAATAACAGCAACAGAAGCATATATAAGTCAATGGATTAAGTCAATGGATTTACATAATGCTTTCCTAATACATGCAGACAAACATCCAGCAAGATTAATGACAGGGTATTTAATAATCAGACTCCAGGAGAGCGTGAGGAGCGAGAGCTGCGTGGCTCTTTCCACTTCATTATTTCTTTGTCCTCTAAATACCAAAGTGCAGCTTCAGAAGATCCCTGGAAACAGCTCTGAGTCTGCTGGCCATGGCTCTTATGTAACTGTGTCTCTGAGAGTTTCACATGCTTCAATAATACATGCAGACACCGCTGTGTGATTCTGACGAGTCTCTTCATTTCCTCTTCCTCTCCTCCTGTCCTTCCTGTAATTCTTAAGGCTTTGTATGTTTCAATTTGTTTGTCCCTCACTTTTTAAAATATATGGGTCATTTCTAATACTGTGTGTCGCCACGAAAACTTATCATTTTAACGTGTTTTTAAGCCTTAATTGCCACTTTCCAATGTAAACATTCAAAAGCATTTAAAGCATTCAAACACAAGACGCGGAAAATCTCAATGGAGTAGCTGGTTACTCGCGCGCTGTGTTCAGTGCGCACATGGAGAGAGAGCCGCGTCTCACAGACAGACAGCAATACTGAACCGAGCTCTCTTATGAGAAGTTCTCCTCCAAGTTCCTCATGCTCCTGAATGAACAGATACAAATCGCAGTTGTTTAAATAAACAGAAAATTATGTGAAAGAGCCCACTTCGGTACCCGTGGTGTTCTGGTGTTCAGGGTTCATGCAGAGAGAGGCGTTTGAAAACGTTTGAACACCGAATTTGGATCTTTTGCCGCCAAATTTCATATAAAATATGTCAAAATACCTGTCTTGGAAAGTACGTTTGGATAAACTGTTGGTTATGTCTTAGGTGAAAGCAAACAGTAGAAAAAAAATTGGTTGTGCACTATATTGGATGCATTCATTGTCTCTTAAAGTGACCGCGCCTAATTTAGCTCCTGGCTGCTGTAATGTTAATCAAATAAAATTAAAGAAAGAAAATCACTCACTGCTCTTGACTGAATTACTTAGTAGTTTTAACATGAATTAATGCACAGTCAATCCAACAATTATTCAGACACCAGATGTAATTTTGATATATATATATATATATATATATATTTTTTTTCACTAATAGGTATAGGACACTGTAATACATTTATGTAAGTGAGTATAGCAAAATAAAGCGAACTGTGACATATTATATCCACAGATTCTTCATACATTGGACTACTAGTGAAATAGATTTTTTTTAAAAATGGGACCAAAAATTATTCTGACACTTCGGCCTCACCATCTTTTGTTTATGTGTTTTTTCCTGAATTGCTAATGCAACCTTTTAACCAACAGTCTGAACAAAATTAAGCATTGCTTGGCAATTGGTCAACAAAGTATTGATAGTTTTGTAAATATTTTTATACTAACAGTTGTCTGAAGTTTTGGTTTATTTTACTTCATTATGGTCCATGTATATTTTGGACATTTGATTTTCTATTTAAAAATAAACAAAGATAAATGAGAAATGGTTTTATTTTCGTTTTGTTTAAGAAACGGAAAACGTAAATGTAGCTTGATTATGCTTTAATATTTGTTTTAATGTGTGGGTGGCGCTGAAACGCCCCTTTCATCCCTTCTGTACTGCACCGACAAGCGGCAACCACGAGCTCAGTTCATTTTCACCAGGAGAGAAGAGGCAGACAGCAGAGTTTATTAATCCTGCGGATTCTTTGCTAGTGGTGCTTGCAAAATAAAATAATAATAATAATAATAATAATAATTAATTAATTAATTAATTAAATTAATAATAAAATAAAAAATAATATTATATTGTTCCTTGCTGCTGCATGTTATTGACAAAGCAGACTTGACAACTTTATTCATAAAACGCCATTTGAATTTTACTTTAGCCTGTGATCTACAATGACATGGAATGAAATATAGGCCTACTACTCATTTTTTGCCTACTTATTTTATTCTAGGCCATATCCTGACAGCAAGCAGCTTCGGTCCAGATTCGGCCCACATCTGGCCCGACACTATGTTGCTCTCTGGGATGTGGAACCCCTCTCTCTCTCTCTCTCTCTATATATATATATATATATATATATATTTACTATTACAGCTGTCGAGATTAACGAATCGTGGAAGTGTTGATTATATAATTATTTTTTTCAAATGAATCAATTCGAGAGTTCGGAGCGCGAATCATTTGAGTCAGTTCGGGAGTTCAAAGCGGGGATCGCGAATCATTTGAGTCAGTTTGGAGATCGCGAATCATTGGAATCAGTTCGGGAGTTCGTAGCGGGATCGCGAATCATTTGAGTCAGTTTGGAGATTGCAAATCATTTGAATCAGTTCGGGAGTTCGTAGCGGGTTCGCGAATCATTTGAGTCAGTTCGGGAGTTCGGATCGGGATCGCGAATCAATTGAGCCAGTTCGGGAGTTCTAAACGGGTTCGCGAATCATTTGAGTCAGTTTGGGGATAATTGGAATCAGTTCGGGAGTTCGTAGCGGGATCGCGAATCATTTGAGTCAGTTCGGGAGTTCAAAGCGGGTTCCCGAATCATTTGAGTCAGTTTGGGGATTGCGAATCAGAACCGTGCCAGATGTGGGCCAGCTCACATACATACATTCATATATATATGTATGTATATGTATGTATATATTCAGTGGTGGTTCTACATGGAGGCCTAGGGAGGCCAGTGCCTCTGTAGACATTTCTCTGGCCAAAAAGTAATATGATTTATTTTGCTTTCTATGGATTTTAAACGCGAGCGCCAAAAGCGGAACTAATGTGACCCAAGGTTCTACACGGGTAAATTAGTGCAGCGCACCCAAACACTTATCATATTAAGGGATACAAACATCGCGCTTGTCGGCGCCTCCCGTTTTTTTCACATCAGTTTGGGTGACTTGGGTCTGATTATAATTTCTCATTGTCATTTGAAGCAATTCCATAGCTTAATGTTATGGACAGAACACTATTTACATCATTAAATTAAAGTTTGACGGAAACCTTGTTTTCCCTCCTCTGCGGCTGTCAATCATTCTCCATTCAGTATTCAAATAGCGCGCACCTCGTCCATTTACAGCAGGATGCATGGTAAAACTCTCTCCAATATTATATACTCACATTATAAATCTTGATCTGTGAATAAAAAGGCTGTGGATTTGCATAAAATGACTTTATTTTGTGTATTTGTATTTTATGTTTGTTGCTGTTTTTAAAAGACTCGCTTGTGCCTGTTAGATCACACAAGTTTTAAAAGCCATAGTAAACTTTTAAAATCACTTTGTGAGCTCAGTTTTGAAGCGTTTCATATTATCATAGTTTTGCGCAATGAAAGATTATTAAAAGCTTATTATATTTTTAGCCTGCACAATTTAAAATAAGCATAATTTAATTGTATATTATTTCTGTGTAGTGTAGTGTAAGCATAGAAATATATACACCTCTGAATTCTTGATATTCATATATAAATATTAAATTGTGAAATTTATGATTGCCTGATTGAATTTTATAAGAGTACTAATAGTAACTTGTTTTTATTAACATGTTTAGATTGTGTAAAATTACTGTGTAGATTTTTTCAAGAATTACTTTTTGTATTTATTTGCATTACATTTACATAAAATATGTTGCCATTTTTAATGTGCCCCTATATATATATATATATATATATATATATATATATATATATATATATACATACACACACACACACACACACACACACACACACACACACACTGGTATGCTAACACACACACAAATAAGTTACATACATATCTAGAATTCAAATACAGTTAATTTATTTGGATAGTACTTTTCACAATACATATTTCAGAACACCTTTCGCGAATCATTTGAGTCAGTTTGGGGATCACGAATCATTTGAGTCAGTTCGGGAGTTCGTAGTGAGTTCGCGAATCATTTGAGTCAGTTCGGGAGTTCGTAGTGAGTTCGCGAATCATTTGAGTCAGTTCGGGAGTTCAAAGCGGGTTCGCGAATCATTTGAGTCAGTTTGGGGATCGCAAATCATTTGAATCAGTTCGGGATTTCGCAGAGGGATCGCGAATCATTTGAATCAGTTCGGGAGTTCAAAGCGGGTTCGCGAATCATTTGAATCAGTTTGGGCATCGCGAATGATTTGAGTCAGTTTGGTGTTCGTGAATCATAATTTTTATATGGATAGGCATTTTTAACTAATTTAGTAGCTAGTTATAATTACGTTTTCCAAGCGTGTTTAGGTGTGATATGTGAACTCATATTTTTTGTTTTAATGATGTGCCTTTTAACAGTATCAAGTTTATTCAAAAACTAAACAAATCTTGCCTAAAAAGTGCATGCATCTAGGCTAATGTAAAGTTACATGATGAAGTCATACTACTGCGTGTGTGAATTTTGAGTGCGTTCTTTCACTGCATTATTCAGTGTATTGCAAAATGCATTTATGAATGCATGTGAATGATCACAAAATTCAAGATATGGGGGTTAGAAAATGTATATATTTATTAATGTATATATTTATTCACGAATCATCTGAGTCAGTTCGGGAGTTCGTAGCGGGATCGCAAATCATTTGACTCAGTTTGGGAGTTCGGAGCGGGATAGCGAATTTAATTACAAATACAAAATGTTGCAGAATAAGGTATTATATGAATGAATAATAGCCTAAAGAACCTTTATGCCGAAAGATTTCTTTCTTGTCATTATAGAACCTTTTTAGCATAAAAGGTTCTTTGGAGTTGAGTAAAGAACCCTATGGTTCTAAATAGAACCCCAATTAACATTTTTTTCTAAGAGTGTGTTGTCATAACGTTCACCTTGGAGATTGAAAATGTTTCTTTTTTGAGATCCCAGGAGCCCAAATTCAGACCCAGAACAATAAAACCCACAGAAGAAGTGGGAGTTCAAATGAGGAATATTTATATTACCAAACTGCAGGGAGAGGAAGAGATATAAGTCATGATCTGCAAGATTAACCACAATCTGATGTGATCCGACCACCTCAGAGAAAACAAGTGTTAAACTGCTGCAAGAGTTTTTGCGCAGGCACAGCACAGCAGCTGTGGTCAAAGAGTTCTCGTGTGTTCTGGTTGGTGGATGATGATGAATAGTGAGAGAGTTATCTGCTCACCTGGTTATGTTCGTGGATGTTTCGACGTGGAAAGCAGTTCGGAATGGAAATATTGATATTTTATTTGTTAACAACATACTTTTCATACCTTAATTTCAGCAAATGTTATTAAATTAGCGAACTAAGCCAATAGTAGCGCTGGCGGTGTCATTTGATTTGGATGGGAACTTCAGATTGTGAATCATTTGAGTCAGTTCGGGAGTTCAAATGCATTTATGAATGCATGTAAATGATCACAAAATTCAAGATATGGGGGTTAGAAAATGTATATATTTATATCATTTTATGTAGTTAATCAATATCACACGAAGAGTGCCATTTCAGTTTACCTCCAAAAATCAGCATGATTAAATGTGATATTAAGTTACTACAAACAATAATTAAATTACAAATACAAAATGTTGCAGAATAATGTAATATATGAATGAATAATAGCCTAAAGAACCTTTGTGCCAAAAGGGTTCTTTCTTGACATTATAGAACTTTTTTAGCATTAAAGGTTCTTTGGAGTTGAGTAAAGAACCCTATAGAACCCCAAAGAACCCTTTTTTTCCAAGAGTTTACATTTGTTAATAAAGTAAATAAAACGAAAACATGAATGTTTTAATGCTACTGAATAAAAATAAACGATCCACTCGAAAGTCTGCTCATCATGACAGGACCTGGATCAGTGAGCTGCGTCTCGGGCCGATGACGCCACTTCCAGGGAGTCGTGTTGTACACGCCCCCGTCCCTTGACTCCGCCCCCACATCAAAACAGTGCAACAAAGAGAAACGTGCAGAAAAGTGAAGTGCAAAGGAAAATTGGTATGGCAAGCTCAAACTAGACTGACACGCAAAATAAAAGCAGCATTGCAAATAAATTAATAGGAATTAATGACCATGGAAAATATTTATTGCAAAATCATTGCTTTTGTGCTGTTTCAATTATGTTTTGCAATTCTTAATTTTTGTTTGCAAAAAGCAAATTTATTTTCCTCAATACTTTAATTTTAGTTTGCAAAACTTTATTTTCTTTTGCAAAACGTAAATTTTTTGCGTATATATACGCCGTTAAATTGGCTTGTACTGATGTTCGAAACTGGCTAGTTCTGTTCACTAAACACACAGAGCACGCACAGGGCACAATGCGCACTTCCGAGACTCTGAATTACTGTCCTCCTCGGGGCAAAATGCTTGAATTGTAACAATCTGAGCTCTGAACGGCGTTAAGAGCATTTTAGGCAAATAGCCGCATTTGGATAAAAGTCTGACCATACAATCTACCGGTCCAAACTGCATACACGTGCTATCCACTGACAGGGCATGCAAGTCTCCCACTCGTTTTCTGCAAGCTAGCATGAGCAGTAGCGCCGTCTTAAATTAGAGCACTTTAAGGTCACTAAACTCGGCTGGTTCAAAAGGGGGGTCGGACAGCGCACTAAGCACTAACGACAGGTCCCAGACTGGCATCTGATGAAGGCGAGGTGGATAAAGCCGCCTAGCTCCCCGAAGAAAGCTCGTTATCAGGGTGTGCCTCCCCACTGAATGGCCGTCTAGCAAAACGCGAAAAATGGCGATATCGGCCACGTAGACTTTCACTGTAGATGGAGAACTGCCAGCATCCAGACATTCCTGTAGGAAGGTCAGAATAATGGAGATATCGCAATTCCTGGGGTCCTCATTTTTGTCAACACACCAGTTAGCAAATACTTTCCACTTTGTAGTGTATAAACGCCTCATCGAAGGGGCTCTAGCCTCTGCTATTGTCTGCAGCACTCGCTGATATACTCCTAGCCACACTCTCCATGCCCGCGGCTTCACCCGGCTTTGTAACCAGTGTTGAAGCAGTCTCATGTGCAACAAACCCAGTCTGCAGATGGAGGCTGCAGCCGCCATCTGACCGAGCAATCTCTGAAACGTTCTTAAGGGGATTGCCCTGCCTTGAACGAAGAGGGCTAGTGTATTGTGAATTGAATGGATTCTCGGCTCTGACAGCTTCGCAATCATAGTGCGCGAGTCCAGTATCATACCCAGGAATGTGATATATTGGCGTGGCTGCAGTGTACTCTTCTGAATGTTCACAGACAGCCCTAAACCTGTCAGGTGGGCGAGGAGTCTGTGTTTGTGTTTCTCGTGAGCGCTTCTCGACCACGCGATGACTAGCCAGTCATCGAGATAGTTCAGTATGCGCATTCCACTGAGCTTCAGGGGAGCGAGCGCTGTATTCATGCACATTGTAAATACGCGGGGAGCCAAAACGAGCCAAAACGACAGCACTTTGAACTGGTTTGCCACACCCTCGAATGCAAAACGCAGGAGTCTGTGATGTGGGGCTATCTGGATGTGGAAGTATGCATCATCCAATGAAGTAATCGTCGGGCTTAATGTGCACGAGGATCTGCTTCACAGTAATCATCTTGAACGTGCTTTTAGCAGCGGGCCGCTCTGTTCTTATACTTCTCTCATAATTACACTGCCGAAGCGGGGTTGTCTGCGAGCGAACTGGAGCGTTTAGCCACGTTTTATCGTGTTGATAACCCAATAAGATGCCGCCGGGAGTGTCGCCCATGCACTCAGATGACTCAATACAGGGGGCATTAATGTATGCTGCGGCGGGGGCTACGCGCCAGCCACCGGGGAAGCATTGACCGCTATATGAATGGCAGGTGACTCGTCTGTGGCTTCTTGCATGGGAACATACATCGTCACCTCCTCGGGTTTCCCCAAGCTTCCGCTCTGAGAAGCGTCTCTTGGGGGAGAGGCTTCGCTTATGTAGCGGGCATCGCGGGTAATAGTAGAGGGAGGAAGAAAGCTCTTTTGCTGAAGCATGTAATGCATGTTTATTGAAACAGAACTCAGCGGTTTCATTGACACAACATTTACACTGTTGACGAACTCTGGGCGGGAACACGCCCTCCCCGCTGCGGGTCCGACGAACACGTCCAGCACTCTTCCCTCTGGCATGAGCATCATGAACGCTGTTCCTTCTTGCCCGCCGGGCGCCGTTGGTTGCTAGAGGCCGGTTTCTTATCGAAACAGGGCTTCTTGGGCTGCCTCTGGCGGAACGGTGGCTCTGGCTCATGACGCTCTAGCGCGCTCGGGAACGCGTGCCTCGGACCATATCTGGCGGGGCTGGATTCAGACGGGGACTCGGACCACGCTCCCGGGTCGGAGGCATTTGTAGACATGGCATCGTCCTCGTTATATCCAAACAAGAACATTTCCCTCGCTTCTAGTGGAGGGCGGGAACTGGCCTCAGAGTATGAGAGGGAGATCTTTCACGTGATGATGGCGTGGGCCGATGCCAATACCTAGACAGAATCCATCGATGGAGCTCTCTTCAGTCTCTCGGTTCGTGGCTCCACGTCACCTATATTGATGGCTGTCAGTCAATCAGGTGAGGGCGGGGGCGCCACTGGCTATTTGCAGAGTTATTCAGTCAGACTTCATAATTTCGAGGAAATAGATTTCCGCCATATGTAATGTCGAGAGACCGAATCGATAAGGGAACTACATCGGCGATGACTGACAGCGAATAAGAGAGCAAGATACAGAGCAGCGGAGAGTTCGGCGAGGAGTTATAAACCACAATATCAGCAAGCATGGCTTCATTTCAGAAAAAGGCTTTCTTCTCTGTCTATTTGGACCCATGAAATGGAAGATAAATTAGTATAAATTTAGCAGGACGTTTCATCTGAGCTATCCCAGTCTCACGTGAAAACTCCGATCTTTCACGTGTGATATCGCGTTGTTTCCTTGTCACCATCTCACAGGTGTTTGGTTGTGAAACATAGTTTGCGTGCCAGACAGAGTTGTCTTCGATTCTTCCAATTGAATTAAAATATTCATTTATATCTCTCTTGAAGACAAAAATGAAAGGAAGTTTCTTTGAAAAGTTATACTTAAGAATGTAAAAGTTGACAAGAAATAATAATGAATTCATTTTAAACTTGAGAAGGGTCTAATTTCAGGTCACCAAAAACACAATTTAGCTTGTTTCTAACACATTTAGCAATTTTATAAAGTGACATCATATTGGAGAGGAAACAGCAGTACAAAACTTTAGTAAGCATAGTTGACTTTCTGAATTGTGCGATTTGATATTTCAAGTTTTCTATAAGTTAACACTGTAGCTACGCTGTAAACTCATGTAAACGTATATGTAAACTGACTCACAATCAGTCAATGAGGAAAGGCTAATCATTATTTCCACCCAGTTCGTTTATTATTATTATTATATTTTTATGACATTTGCATGCCAAAGCAAACAAAATCAGCGCATTGTCGTTACATATTGGTTCGAGTTGCTTTAGTTTTTCTGTGGCGTCACACACAGATTGACGCAGTACATCAGTTTACCACTAGAGGGCAGAACATGATGAGTGTTGTGTCTACAAGTGAGCCTCATTTCTTTTTCTACTCTGGAAACATTTTCCAAATCAATACATTACTAAATAAGAAAGAATGCATGTATAGGCTATAAGTCATCACAGTGTTTATAAGTCATAATATAAGTTATTAGAGTTCTTAATACCTCTGTATTGACATGATTGCTATTTGTTAAATATAGTTACACAACGTTTTAATTGCATATTACCAATTAATTTGAAACATTATTCTTCCTCCTTGTAGTTGATAAAATACATGTACACCTACAGTTTGTCTTCCATAAGCATAAGCATCAGTGTTAACCAAACAACTGGTGTTTTATTGATTTTAATGGATGTATTTATGTTCTCAAATGTGTAGTTTATATTATTTTAAACCCAACCAACTTCCCATCAGAAAATGTTTTGCTTGGTATTTTATCATCTAATGCAGTGCCATTCAGATATTGATGTAAGTGTCTAAATAATTTCTGTATTCATTACTTTACACATAACTCTTCTGCCTATACTTGCACTCACACTTCAGTTATGCAGTGTGTATATTCCCATCTCATTTGCATGCTGATCTGACCCCATGTTAATACCTGGGCCCACTCTTTTTCGGTTGTGTTTGTTTTATTCTCTACAAGACCTTCCCTGTTCTCGTCCAGACAACACGTTTATTTTCTTTAGGAACAAAAGTTTTGCCTCTGGATCCTGTGGTGCTCCCAAGCGAACACTTTTGGGGTTCACAGCGTGGTGACCTCTGAGGAGATGAAGTAATGTCCTGAACTCTTCAGCATCAAAGAGATCTGCAGGGGGCGGAGCTGAGACAGAACGCATCACAATGCTTGTCCACCTACACTCCCCTGCTCCTGTTCCTCACTTTCCTCAAGTATGCGAATATGAATGACTTCTGTCCTCTCTCTGTGACCTCTCTATCACATCACTGCTGGTGCTCTAATACTTTTAGCTGATGAGTGCAGATTATACATGACTTGTGTTTGTTGAAAGGGAAAGTTCACCCAAAAATGGAAATTTGCCTGCAGATTATCCAAGATGTTCAACATTATCCAAGCATTGCTTCATTTGCTCACCAACAGATAATCCCATCCCAGTAATCCACAAGTTACCCAAACCACTCCAGTTCATAAAGGAATGTCTTGTGAGGCAAAAAGCTGCATGATTAGAAGAAAGAAATCCATCATTATGGCATTTTAAATTCAAAGCATTGCTTCTGGCCAAAATATCAGTCCATAATCCATAATAACGCTCCTCTAGTGAAGAAATCCATCTCCTCTTGTCCTCTCACATCAAAATCCACCAACATATTTGTTTAGAACTGTTTTGGACTGTTCTGGAGTTTGATCTGTGTATTTTTCTCTTCTGATTCAGACGTGGCAACGAAGACCCATTTTAGCCAAAGCATTCATTTGAAGAACTTAAAATGGATTTGTTCCTTACAAACATGCAGCTTTTCAATCACAAGTCATTATCCAAATAGGATAATTTGTGGATAACTGTAATGTTTTGATCAGTTTTTTGTACTCTCATTTTGACGGCACCCATTCACTGCAGAGGATCCACTGATGAGCAAGTGATGGAATGCTACATTTCTCCAATTCTGATGAAGAAACAAACTCTACATCTGGGCAGATCTGAGGGTGAGTAAATTGTCAGTATAAAGGTGAACTATTCCTTCATTTCAGCTTTGCATCTCACAGGAATAAATTAAATTTTAAAATATATGGTATATTCAAATACTCAACAGTTATTTTAAAACGTGTGTGTGTGTATATGTATTGGGTTTTTTTTTATGTGCTTGTGCCTATCACCAAGTAAATGTGAACTGTAACTGTTATAATCAAGGACATGTGTGACCTTCAAAAGCATTTACCAACCAGTCAAAGATGATTTAAACCATCATGTGCCAGTTCTTTATAGAGGCACACTCCAAACAGACCCCAAGTTAGTTAACATTAAAAGTCCTTCAACCTACACATCATTTTCGAGTTAACATCTCACCCTGGCATCACTAAAGTACTTCATATACACACACTCACACTCACACACACTCACATACACTTACAGCTGTCAGGTTCGAATGAGACGTAGAGATCTATGACTGTAGCACACGCCAAGACAACACGTGCAAGAGCACAATGTATAGAAAAAAAAACACAACAGATTGGACCGAAACACACACACACTCCCCCTCAGTGAGCCTATGACAGTGATAAACGTGCAGTGTGTGTGAAAGGGACAACTAACAGACAGCAGCTCATTTCCACAGTGTGTGTGTGTGTGTGTGAGCGGACACAGGAGGAGCTGTCCAATTAGAGGCTGGACACCACGCGGTCCGCCAGGGAGGGGCTGGGGCACAGGTTTTGTTTTCTTGAAAAAGTGCCATAAAACAACTCTCCTTAATTGGCGCCCTTTAAAATTAGCATTTGCAAGAGCATTAGATTTCCTCTGGCTTTGTGTGAGTTGTTGACCTTATTCGCTTTCTGTTATTTCTTTGGTTTTATTGCAAAACAGATAGAAACAGAGAGGAAACTGGTATCTCTTGACTTTCTCTCCTCTGTGAACGTCAGTCGCGCTTCATTCTGATGTCTTTGATCAGATGTGGCTGCTGTTTTGTGAACCGCGTGACCTACGGAGACATTCAGGAGTTCATCATTAGCACTTTAACCAGCATAATCGGGTTTTATTTTAGACTTTATTTTACCCTGTCGTAAGATTTCAACTGAAAAGAAACGGGGGCAAAGTCTTACAATGGCTTTTACAGTAATGATAAGCTATAATGACAGACATCATTGGTCCATGTGTAAGCAAGTAAATGTATGTAATGTAATTTGATGTTTCTAGCTAGGAAAAGAAAGGTCAGCTTACAAACTACTTGGAATGAAAGAAATTAGATTAGCCTTTAAGTATGAAGATTATCATTCATTTTATTTTCATTCATTCATTCATTCATTTTTTGATAAGGGTGTATTGTTCAAGTGACTGTCAATAACTCTCATATGAATGAATCTGATGTCAGAAAGTGACAAATTTGTAGAATTTAGTGGTGAATACAGATGTATCATTAAAAAACTGGCATTTTATACAATGAAGTGTAGATTTAGCCATGATGTATCTGGAAGTTTAACTTCACATTTATTGATCTCTACAGCTAATAGGCATAAAAGCTCATTTGACTAATATACAATTCATATAACAAAATATAATTCCTTGTTTTTTGTTCTTTTGTGCTTTGGGTGAATAACAAGCCAGGCATGTTCTTGACAGACTTCACCCCAATTCGATCTTTTACACCATCTACATCTGTGGTCATCAGTTGCCTTTTAACTGGTTATGTTTGCTTGTGCTCCTCCAGCATGACATCCCCCTCCTCACACACACAGGTCCCATCTGTGAGGGGTCTTGTGCCATGTGTCCGTCCTGTGGTTGCTGTGGGCTACAGTGCCCATGTGTGCAGTGTCTTTGTCCGTGGAAGGTGACAGGCCTGCTTTCAGTCACTCGTCGTTGACCCAGAGGTCACGGTGCACAAAGAGGCCTGAGTTGGTGGCCACTGTACCGAAGTCTCATTTGAGGATGATTTACGATGGAGAGAAGTGTGTTTGAGCTCTTTTCTGAGGGGATCAGATTCATTAGTGCCACATAATCGAGCGTATTGGCTTATATGACTTTAATGAAGTTACACTGGGCTTTTGTTCAGACTGAATGAACTGAAACGTAAAAACTCACAATTTAAGGTTTTCACTCCAGATGTTTTACTCTAGAAAGTTCAGGTTTGTGTTTAAGAACTAAAGTGAACTCATCAGGTTTAAGGGTTTCTTCAAGCACATTAAAAATGATCAATGATGATGACGAGATGGAAAGATATATGCACTATAGCTCCAGCTTACATTCTTTGAATCATTTGAAGACTAACTTTTTATGTATGTATATATTTATATGTATATTTTATGTGCAAAAATACATTTTAAAAATAAAATTATGGTAATTATATCAACATTATTTTAGCTACATTTATTGTTTTATTATTACTTATTGAATATAATATTATTACTGAAAATAAATAAATAAATTTATTTTCTTAGTTTTTCCCCCCCATTTCTCATTTGGGTTTTTATGCATTCTTTTTGAGAGGTGATAATGTGGTGCGCCTTTCTTTCTCTCTCTCTCCTTCTGTCGAGTGTGTGTGTGTGTTTGTTTGTGTTGGAGGTTAACACAGTCTGTATTCATTGTAAGCATGGCCATCTGTGTGTTTCCAGCACTGCTGTGCATGTGTGTGTGAGTGTGTGTGTGTGTGTGTGTGTATTGATCTCTTCATTTGGATTCAGAGCCACTTCATGATGTTTAAACACAGATCAGCTGAGAAGAGTTTGTTACAGATGTTTTGTTGAGCCGCTTCTGGTGTGTGTGAACTGTGAACCATATAAATGTGTACTTTTGGACATTTGGTGTGAGAATGATAATGATATGCGTTTTTACAAATCAGAAATTACCCTTCAAATTTTGGAAAGAAAGCTCTTAGGGCTGTATTTATTTGATCAGAAATACAGTAAAAATGTTGAAATATTACTGAAATTCAAAATAAGCATTTTCTATTTCAAAGTATTTTAGATTGTAATTTATTCCTTTGATTAAAGACTATTTTTTTTTTGTATCAGCATCATTGTTCCAGTCTTCAGTGTCACATGATCCTTCGGAAATCATTCTTATATGATCTGCTGCTGAAAAGATAATGTTTCTTATTATTAATGTTGAAAACAGTTGTCCTGCTTCATGTTTTTGTGAAAACAGTGAGAAAGTTTTTTTCAGGATTCTTTAGAAAGTTTGAAAGAACAGCATTTATTTGTAATATAAATGTCTTTACTGTCACTTTTGATCAGTTTAATGAATCCTTGCTGAATTACAGTATACATTTCTTTCAAAATTACAAATTAAGAACTAGAAAAAAAAAAGTTCGGTTTATGTGTCAATAATATGGTAAGAGTACAGATGTTTTAAATTTGAATAGCAGCTCAGATCATTTGGTCGCTGAAGAATTACTTGTGTTTAAAAAACTATTTGTGTTCAAACTGTTAAACTCTTATTTTTGATCGCAGACTTTCATAACTTCCCTGAGCACAGTCTGAGACATTAAGATCTCTGTGATGTGAGACTAATGCCATTCTTTTCTCAGGAGAACCTTTTGGAGATTTCGACAAAAGTCGTCTTTTTTTTTGTCATAGCTTTTTAAGATTAACAATGGAGACATGAAACAGAATCTCATTTGTGCTTCTTCTTTTCTTCCAGGTTTGCAGCAGTGCTTCTTTGCACTTCTTGAGGATAAAAGCAGCACGATATCAGAAAGCGATCAAAGAGCAGGTCAACTGTCCCTCGTTCACCCCCTCTCTTGTCTTCTGCCTCTGGCAAATCATTCCCTCTCCTCTTCTCTTCTTTTCTCTTCTTTTCTCTCTTTCACTGTTCTAGTTGGGCTGTAATTTATGATGTTGCAGCAGCACAAATGAGATGCAGCTTTTATAACAGACGCCTGCTGACACACTTTAGCTCCCCTCTCTCTGTTAGGGAAAGTTATTGGGCTTGTTAGTAACGGCCATAAAAAGCTCAGGGCCGTTCACACTGTGCTTGTCATGATGTAGTTTAGTTAATGTCATTGTTTCAAGAGGGTGAAGTTAATAAATCACTAACTCTTCAATGCGCTGCACAACCACCCACACACCCTCACACACTTTCTCTCTCTTTCTAACTCATACCTTCTTTTCTGTAAGACTTTTATAAAATTACTTTATATTACATCATACAGTTTTCACTTTATATATTCCTAAATGGTTGTTCATATGCAAGCAGATGGGAATAGGTTAAAGAAAACAAATAAATATAAATATTATAATATATCATTAAAAAAGCAAAATAAATAAAATGTTATAATTTCAAAAATTCTATTCAAATATTGTTAAAATCACTTTAAATATCTATCTATCTATCTATCTATCTATCTATCTATCTATCTATCTATCTATCTATCTATCTATCTATCTATCTATCTATCTATCTATCTATCTATCTATCTATTTTTCTATCTATCTATCATTCTGTTGTTCTATCGGTCTATATATTTATTTAGAAAGATTAAATCTGTGGTGTTAAATTACAGTTTTTAATTACATAGCTATTATCACTTTAAATATTTTTAGAAAGAGCTTTTGTAGAGATTTTACAAATGAGTTAAAACTTTGAAATGACCATTTTTAAATTAATAATCCATAATTCTGAAAACTTCTTGTCACATTATTATGACGTCTTTAAAAGTTCTCATTTAAGGTATGGATTGGTGATTTTAAATGATAAACATTTCTAAATATGCAATTAAATTCTTGTGTATGCTTTTCTAAATGCAGATGTTTTTGTTGTTTCTTTTCACAATAACTGCACAACTCCATCTAAAAACTATTTGCAAATAAGCAATGTATTTATAACTTGTTTTAAATGGCATATTATTAATTTAAAACAATCTTTAAGGTGTAAAATGTATAGAATAATCAGCAAAAATCTGCATTAAACTGAATTCAGGTTTTAGCTTTCCTCACATGCTCACATAATGGTAATTTAGAATAGTTTCTTATAACTGTATAACTGTAACTCTACTGGTGATTAGACGTGACTGAATGTTCAGTGAATGTCTTGAAGCACCATCGAGGCTGGGTATCTCTGTCTCAGCAGCTTAAGATCTCTGAAATAAATGAGTGTGTGTGTGTGTGTGTGTGTGTGTGTGTGTGTGTGTGTTTGAGCTCAGTTCACTCTCAGCTCTAATCCTCACTGATCAGTTGAGACTACACACATAAGACTGTGATAATACTCTTATTTTCTGCTCACCTGAACACTGAAAATTCACACACACCGTCTCTCTCTCACACACAGTGGTCTTTAACAGCAGCTTAGGAAAGTCAAACACTTTAATTCCAAGTTAAAGACACAGATTAAGCATAAAAGAGGCAGAGGAGTGAAGAGATACTCTTTCATCCATTCATGAGCTTGCATTCGGCCTCTTTCTCTCCTGTATCTTCTTGCTGTGTGGTCTGTGGATAAAGTAATCATATGAATGAGAATGAAGCTCTTAAACACCATCATGTATTCATGAGCTCACACACACACACACAGATGGACATTTGAACACATCATCCATTGATGAATACTTTGAGATGAATGGTAGATATGTGTTTCATGCATATTCTCATGAAAATATTTAATTGGCAACATACGACTCATGCTCATCTTAAAGTCCATATTTCTGTTTTATTGCATGTCAAAGACCATAATAAGATTCTCAGTCAACAATTTAAAAGTTTACTTGCATAATATAATTTAGTGCACCCACAATAGAGGACAGTTGTATGATGTTTTATATTTGACAGGACAATGTCTCTATTAATAATATTCATTGTTAATTGGAAAAGAGCTGTGTAAATAAAAATTTCTCCTTTTGTGTTCCACTGGTTTGGAGCAACATGAGTATGGGTACATACTGTAAAGATTTAATTGTTCCATTTTATGTTAAACAAAGTGTAGGATACAATTTTGAATGTAGCTTTCAGTTTTTACCAGTATACAATATGGGGAAAAACATATTGAATGAATATTGAATTTTATTATTGATTACTGAAATTCAAAATTTCTTTTTTCTTTTGTAATACATTTCAAAATGTTATTTATTCCCTGTTTATTACTCCAGACACATGATCCTTCAGAAATCATTCATATGATTATTTGATGCTCAATAAACACATTTATTAGTAGTATCAAAGTTGAAAACAGTTGTCATATATTCCCATATCTTTTGTGGAAACTGTAATACACTTCTTGTCCTTACTGTGTAAAAGTATTAATTTATAAAATAAATTGCACTGACCCCAAACTCGTCAACGGTAAAGAGTACTTAATATTTCAACTCCATAGTTACTTTATGCTTAATTAATCCACGCATAACTGCTGTTGGATATCTGAGAGGGTTTTTCATGGTCTGCTCTCATTAGTGATGAACACTGTTAGTCCAGTCAGAGATCTGCGGTTCTTCTGGCTCTGAGCCTATAACATGCCAAAACCCCATATGTTCTTCACTCATGACAACACAACACAACACAACACACACTTCAGCCCAGAGAGAGGCACCTGCTGTGACCGTGGCTTGAGGAGCTCTCATTTATTGTTTTTTTTCAGCCTCTTTTTGTTTGGAAATTCTGTCACTATTTACTCATTCTCATGCCTTCCAAACCAGCAGTTATTGAAGATTTAGAATTGAGAAGAATCTATAGAATAATGACCACATCTGTAAAGCTCCAGTGGCCTGGAGTTTATTAAACGTTTGCTTTTGAAATAAGTCTCCTCAAGACTGCATTTCTTTAAGAAATACAGTAAAAACAGTAATATTGTGAAATATTATTACCATTTAAAATAATTGTTTTCTGTTTGTATATATTAGAAAATGCGCAGCTGAATTTTCAACATCAACACTCCAATCTTCAGTGTCACATGATCCTTCTATTATGCCGATTTGCTGCTCGAGGAACATTTTTACTATTAATAAGTATTTTTGTGGAAACCATGATGCGTTCTTTGAATAATTTTTTTTATTTATTTATTTTTTTAAATGGTTCGTTTTTAAACTCTGGTTCAGTTCAGTTCTAGTGTTTATTTATTTCTAGTTAACAATTGTAAATATTAACTTTTTTCAGCTTAATTTCAATTAACAACAAATTTCAATAGTTTTAGTTTTAGTTAAAAATAAAAACTTGGTCTGCACCACATCATATTGGGCTCTTTAGCAGCTCATGGATCATAATGTGAGTAAGCTAGTTTTGTGTAGGTACGCTGTGTGTGTGTTTGTTTTGAAGAGTGTAATGGAGATGTTAATGACTCCTGTAAAAGCAGTTATAGTAAGAGCAGTATAGTAATGTGTTATAGTAATAACTCTCTCTTTCTTCACTGCTCCTCCTCTGTCCTCCTCAGGGGTTTTTCACAAGCACTTCACACTCTATATTATCTAATCGAATTCAGCCTCCCAGTGTCTTTAGAGCCGAGTTAAAGTCTCTACTGTAGTCTGTCCTTAAAAGATCCTGTTCAAATCTACAAACCTCACGGAGAAAGAGAGGGAGATAGATATATAAGCAAAAGAACAGGACCAGGTCACCTCAATTTCAAACCAATACACAGTTTGTATAGAGAGAGAAAATTTTATTTATTTATTTGTTAAATCTCAGATCTTCACATTTAATTAAGGGCTTTAATTTTATTCATAAATATATATTGGTAATTTGTTATTCTCAGTGGTGATCCTCATTAATTATAAAAATAAATAAATACATAAATGAATAAATAAATAAATAAATACAGCATTCATTTACATTGAACCATTTATTTAATGCTTTCATCAAAAGTGACTTACAGATGAAAACATCTAGCGATTTGCCTTAAATTGTTATAAATATAAAAATAGTTATTAAATAATGAAAAAAGAATGTTCTAAATGTTAATAATTTAAAGGCAGCATAGCAAACACTTTACAATTATGTTCTAACATTTGTTAACTACATTAATTTTACTTACTAGCACATACTAAAATCAAAAGTTGTGTCTGTTAATATTTTTTTTAATGCCCCTGAGCTAACATGAAATAAAAAATGAACAGTTTTATTTTTATTAACTAACTTTAATGCATGTTAATAAAACACTGTGAGAAATTAGTTGCTCATTGTTAGTTCATACATTAACTAAACTTAAATAATTGGACCTTATTGTAAAGTGTTACCAAATATTCTCATGATGATGAATAAATAAATACTTTTTAATACATGAGTTTATGAGTATGATAACAAACATGTTAACAGTTAACAGATCATCCTAACATGTATATGTGTAATCACGTCACTATATTGCACTTCATTTAGATCATATGCAAACCATTAGAAATGCATGGTCCAAGTGTTTTTCACATACATGTGCATGCTAGCTATTGCAGTTTGTGTGTCAGTGTGCATATGTGTGTGTTCTGGAGGTGGGGTGTATTCAGTGCTATTGGGGCAGGGAAGGGGTATGTGGGGGTGAAAGTGTGGCCCCTCTGTCATTGGCTCTTAGCCTAATGTCACATTATGCGTCTCATTGTGTCTTTGTGATGCTGAGGAGTATAAATAAAGCCCTCTCAGTGTTCACACAGACACACAGTCATTCGTTTCTGCAGACCTACGAACTAAGTTCTTAGAGAAAGTAGCTACGTCTTAGGTTGACTTTTGAAACTTTGCGCAAGTGGATTGCTCTTGAGAGGATTGCAAGCTCTCAACCAAGTTTTTGCAGAAACAACTTTAAGATGGATTCTGATGCAAGCTCCACATGCAGTCGGTCTTCTTCACCAGAGCTGGCTGTGGGCTCCAGCTTTTTCTCAAACAAGGTGTTTCAAGCTTACTGTGCAGATAGAGAAACGGGGCAGTCCAGGCCTGAAAAATCACCACAGAGCACCGGATCCGGCGGAAAGAGCCGTACACGGGCCGATCTCTCCAAAGACGGCCTGCAAGATCTACGTCTCAAAGTGAACAGCCGCGAGCGCAAACGCATGCACGACCTCAACCAGGCCATGGACGGGCTCCGTGAGGTGATGCCCTACGCGCAGGGCCCATCTGTACGCAAGCTGTCGAAAATCTCCACCCTGCTCCTCGCCAGAAACTACATCCTCATGCTGTCCAGCTCTCTGGAGGAGATGAAGAAGCTAATAGGTGATGTTTATGGAGCCAGTGGTCAGAGTCACTCAGCTAGACGGGTTCTACCGCCAACTTCAGCTGCCCCGGTGTCACAGTTGTCGCTGCTCTCGCTTGCCCCGTCTCTGCACTCTCTGGTGGGCAGCACTTCCCAGCACACCTCCACACCAACAATGGTCCAAGCCCCTCATTCTCCACCCTCGGCTGGATATCTGGGTTTCCCTGCTCCACCTCTTCCCACCCTGATGAAAGACCCTCTGCATCTCTCCAGCAGCTACAGGCATTTCCCCGGCATGCCTTGCCCATGCTCCCTCTGCCAGCCTCTCCCTGCTTCCACAGCCAGCCTGCACAGCCTCCCCATGGGGAAGTGATTCAGGCGAGGCCCAGGCTCAAGGATGGAGTAGGCCAAAGTTAAAATACAGACTCAAGAAGAACTGAAAGCATCTGGATGTGTTTCTAGAAGTGTTGTAAACTTTGTAAATGTCCTGTACAGAATTTCTTTTCTAACAAACTGCTGCTATTTTTATATCACAAAATTTTTGTACTGTTATATAGCATTTTTGAACAGTCACTGTATGAACATATGTGCTTGTATGTTCTTTGTAGCAAAATGGCAATTGAAAACATATAGTTTTGTTTCTTAAATTAAACATTTATTATTATAATGAAAAATAACCTGCTTTTTCAGTGTCTTCATTTGATCATTTGAACAATCTTTAATATTTCAAAGTGCACCTAGTTTAAGGAAAAACATTCATGTTTAAGTGTTTGTTTCATTCAAGCTGCACGCATCACACTTTACTAGTTTAGAGGAATATTAGGAATATTTGCAGATCTATTGACTTGAATTTAATGCAGCATTTAAAACAAATCACAAAGCAGATTTTTAAATGCAATAAATAAGATCAAAAGATTACACAAAAGAAAAAATTAGTAATGAAATAATATAAAAAATTATGAATAGATTATATATACAGTTTTGTAACATCAATGTTTTTATTTTATCTGTTTTATTTATTTTTTTCTATTTTATTTTATTTAGTGTAGTATGCTGTATAACTATGGAAAACAGTGCACCATTTTACTCAGGAGATTTTTAACCCTGTCCATATAGTTTTATTATTTCTATTTATTTATTTATTTATACATTTATTTAATATTATTAATTATATATTTATTTATTCTCTCCTTGGTTAAGTTCAATGGATATCAAAATTTTGTACTAAAGTTAAACCTGTTAAATCATTTATTTTAAGTAACTTAATAGTTTTATTATTATTATTTTTTAATACTTAATAATTTTTAAATACTTAACTTACTTGCTTGTTCAAATAAAATTGAACAATAACTTTTTTAATTAAACTGTCGGAAATCTATAAAATAATTCAAGAACAATTACTAAATATGAATTAAAAAAGAAATCTTATAACCCACACAATTTCTAATAAAGCTTGTATAAACACGAAATAATGAGGCGCTAAAATAAAAATAAAAATGCCAGCTGCTGATCTGTTCTGAAATCATGTGTCAGTGTTTGAATGTGTCAGTGGGTTTCATGATATATATGAATATAAAATGAGTCCATATGTTTTCATCCAGCACCATTACTGCAATATTGCCCACACCATGTTTATGTTTTTACCATATGCTAACAAACACAGGCATCATTTCTGCCCTCTATAAAATGCTGCCTTTGGACTGAACCATCTGTACCGAGACTAGTTAATGTATGAAAAAGAAAGGCAGCCAGACCGCTCGGAGCCCGGGGCCTACTCTCACCCATCAATCAGCGAGAGAGAGACGCAAGCTGTCGCCAGGTTGGCGCGTCAGCATTGTGCAGCACACACAGGGGACGGCCAGCACTTCTTTTCATGTTAGTGCAGGAAGATTTGTCACTGTCCAATAAAGCTGTGATCATATTCAGGCCGTCCTCACTGGGAGTCGTTTTCATGAGAGGATCTGACAGCTGTGCACACAATCATTTGTTAGCTGGAGGATCATTTGACTTTTTGGATCTTCTGATATGACCAATGGTTAGAAATTAAGGTGTGAAATATTGGGCACAGTGGCATCAGAAATAAACCAGGACTCAGAGTAAAGTGACGAAATGCACTTACATTTGCATAAACTTATACTTACATTCATCTATATATATATATATATATATATATATATATATATATATATATATATATATATATATATATATATATATATAGATATATATAGATATATATAGATATATGTAATATAATGCATATGACGTCACCATGCACTAAAGAATTAAAAGTCACTAAATAAGTGCTATTCTGCATCCAACATCAGTTGCATGCTATCATGCTGACCTCTGTATGGAATTTTGACTCATCATGCAAGTTTCAAGTTTACCCTGATGCACTAGACGTCAGTCACTATAGAAGTCAGGCAAGGCATTCCTTGAAAGGAATAACGCAGAAATATTTAATTGCTTTTATCCCAAGCATCTTACAAAAGAGGAACAAAAGCATGCTTTTTTGGTAATACTTTTATTTTTGGTAGCTGTGCATTTTAATGTTTATTAGTGAAAAGCTTGTGGACTTGTGGATGTGGATTTTAAACTGCATTAATATCCACACAATTTTAGTTTGTACAAACTGAGAGAACATTATTTTGTGTTTATCAACCTGCTTGCTGTTAGGAACAGAGAGCATTAAAAGAGCTCTCCTTCGAAATATCAACTATTTAATGTTAACTTTTAATGTTTTATAATCAAAGCAATGCATCACTGAATGAGTGGATTTTAGGCTCCTTGCATGGTAAACTCACACAGCTTTGATTAGCACTCTTACAACATACAACACTCTTAAAAAGAAATACAAATAAACAGCCTTTCTTTTCAGGAGTGCAGTTTTAGTCTTTAAATTACTTAGAGTGAAGCAGACATTCTATAAAACAAAGGATACAAAATGGTATTTTTTGCTCTGATGCCATAGAAGCCATTTTTAGTCCCCCAAAGAACCTTTCAATGAACAGCTCTTAAAAGAACATTTTTCTCAGTGTGTCCAACATTTTAAAATCTAAAGAGCCTCCTTTGGAAGGGAAAGGAAGTGTATTTCATAATAGTGCCAGTGCGCAAAATGCTGCAATCCAATGCGTTTTGTACTTGAAATCTTCATTTAATTGTGTGAAATCCTTTATACACACATGCACGCAGTTTGAGACTGTATTTCTCAAGAGCTAAATCAAGCGTGAAAAATACACATTTCTCCTCACAGGAATCCCGGGCCGACAACTGAGAGATCAGAGGAGAGATGAAGTGATGTGTCTCTTCTCCTCCTCTGCTCTCCTCCCGCTCTCTCTCACCCTAAATGGAGGAAGACAATAGCACTCGCTCCGAGCACAAAGAGAGGGCGCAGGGTGCAGCCCGTAACACAGCCCCCTCTATTTGTGGATTTTTCTTGATGTGGTAACCAGCCCGGTTGGCCTGCAGAGGGCCCTGACACACCAACAGCAACACAAAGGCCCTTAGCTCCATATTTATGGGCCCATTGACAGCGCTAAAGAGCTCCTGTCAGGGGCCTGCTCGCAGTCAGCTGGTGAACGTCCCAGCGGGGGGAGGCAGCTGCCATCCTGCCCAGAGAAGAAGATCCCTCTGCGGTCCCTGTGTCCCTGCGACCCCCCTGAGCCGGGGCCCTCCTCCAGGTCACAGGCACAGGTGTGTATGAGCAGCTGAACATATTGTGGGCATTACTGGGAGCTGTGGCCCAGCCTGCTGCACAGGGATAATTAGACACATTGACTTGTGCAAAGCTGGTGTTTCCTGATTGGGGGCAGATGATAATGGTCCATAGAGAGTTAACAGCATGCGATGTATCTGTATGTGAATGCTTGTTAGGGAAAGATATATATATATATATATATATATATATATATATATATATATATATATATATATATATATATATATATATATATATATATACACACACATACATTTTTTTTTTAATAGTCTCTTTTGCCATGCACTGCAATGTTACTTTTTTACTGTCAAATCCAAAATGGTAATATTGTGAAATATTATTGCAACTTAAATTAACTGTTTTATACATTCATTTTTACAACAAGATTTTTTTATTGCACACCATTTATCAAATAAATTTATTTCATTGTTTAAAAATACAGTAACATTAAAATTGTGAAATATTACTATAAATGTGATTAAATAATTTTCTATAAAATAATCTAATATTATTAAACTATATATATATATATATATATATATATATATATATTCTGATGTTCTTGAAAAAAGTCTCTTATGTGCTCAAAAGTCTCATGGAGTATTGATCAAATAAAAACAGAAAATGCTGTTAAATTCAGTTTTTTTTTATTTCTTTTTTTTTTTTTTTTTTGGTTACCACAGCTGCAGGCAGTGCGCAATATTATTATTATTTTTTTACTGTATTTTTGATCAAATAAATGCATTTATTTTTTCACAACTACAGGACAATTTTGAAATATTATTGCAATTTAAAACTACAGTTTTTTTTAATTTGAATATATCTTTAAATGTAATTTATTCCTGTAACTGTGAGTTTAATTTTTAGCAACATTACTCCAGTGTTTCCATTACTCCACCATTACCCCCCCCCCATGTATTAACTGTATTTGTTACTAAAATAGTAACAGACAAAGATTAAATCTGTCAGAGATTGAACCACTCAGCCTGTAAGTGGTTACATGAAATCTCATTCTTTTTTCTTGTATTTTTTGTGCCTGATGATACTTCTGCAATCTGTTCTGAACCTGACATACTGTAGCGGATTCATCTAATCAATACATGAAAATGCCTTCTGCGGCCCCAGGTTCAGACTGACAGAGTTAATTAGGGAACCAAAGGACCCAATTAGTGCGGTTGGGGAGCATTTGGGGGACATATTGTGTAACTCATGCACATATTGCTCAGGGAGGCTTTAATTAAGAGAGAGGCAGCGCTCACCCGATGGCAACGCTGACCCGGTGACATCCTGTTAAACCTCACTTCCTGTCAGCCGCTCTGTGCTGTGACAAGCAAAACACATCTGAGAAGGGGGTCATATGTGTATATAATGTGAGGGGTCTGAGGCCTCAGATGTGTAGTTAAGCACTCCCATTAGGACTCAATCCATATGGGCTATTCTGAATTCTAATGAGGTGATAAACCCATCGTGTCAGTTCCATCATGAGCAAATTCACTTCTTGATTATGTGTAACAAAGTGACGAGACAAACTCTCTCCCATGAGACTTTATGCTATTTATGTTTTTTTTTTCAGTCCTCTAAACTATGAGATAGCTAACTAAGATCCTGATTTTTGGCCAAATGTTGGCCAAAATTCTGGTAGATTTTACATTTCAATATATTTTTAAAAAAGAGAAGAAAAAGGAAAACTGTTTAAAACTGTTATCCTTAAATTTAGAATGTTTTTCTCATCATCCTATTGAAATAAATAATATAAAATCTAATTAGTACACACACACACACAGAAACACACACTATAATATACACTTTATACATTTATTTTAAGTTATTAAATTTCATGAAATATAAAGTCAAATATTTGTCAGATAAAATATCTCTAAATCTTTAATATCTTTAAAAATAGTTCTAAAGATGAAAAACATGCAAATAGTACTTTATAGCACTTATATATAAAAAACATTATTTAGACATTTTGTATTCATTTTACAAGTATATAAATTAATCGTAATTGTTCATAGTTCTTAAATTTCATGAACTATAAAGTAAAATACGTGTCAGAATTTTCTTTTATTTTTCTGACACACACATTTAATACCTACCAAGTTTTTTTTACAGAATTAATTTATTTCATAAATTAGTTTATTGTGATTATATTGTGTTTATCGCTTTTGGCGGCCCCTACAGGTCGTCAGTGTAATGACAGTCATTTTCGCGTTTCCTCACAAATCTTGAGCCTTTGCGGTTGCCTTACCACGCAGTATAATTTTTTTATTTTTTTTACTAACCAATTTATGCACATTTTCTCTTTTTAGCGCAAGTTATTGATTTACATCACTATTAAACTAATTAATAAATTATCCTCACTTTGTTTAACACGGTGTTTATGAATATTATTTTGACGCTTTGGTGAGGTCAGAGTTCAGGCATTGCTGATGTCGTCATGCGCTGAAGATGGCAGACGGGTGAGTTTACAGCAAATATATGCTCACTTTGCACGATATAAATAACGTGTTGTCATTTAGCAACATTAATTTAACTCTAAAGAGTGCGTATCCGCATTAAAGAGATGTTTGTGACCTTTGTAAATGATGGGTTTTATTGGAGGATGTGAAGAAGGAAGTCAGACGGGTTTGTTTACAAAAATATCACAGAGTCATGAACAAAAACATGCATGTTACAGCCATCGTTATTAGTTATAATATTAATTTAAACCCATCTAATATTACATAAACAGGGCATAGATCATGTATATCACATTAAAGGGCTAAAATGTCATGGTGAGATATTGAATGAAGGACTCATAAAGCTCGTTTGTCACAGAATGTTCCAGACTGCCATTGTTGACAGAGCTGGAGTGATTAGAGTATGATCTACTGATGATCGATTGATTATATGTCTCATTCATATGATGTACTTTTTAATATCTACATCAAATATGTCAGAGATCAAATAAAAAAAAAATATATATATTTTTTAAGAATTATAGTCAAGATGCTATAACATTGTTTATTTTTGACAGTGTGTAAATAATCAAGTTGTAATTAATGACGTTTAAGTGCCAGAGTTTTACCAGAGGATAGTTCCTTAAAAAGAGAACTGATTCCTTAAATTACAACACAGGCCTTTTTTTTCCCCTGAAGTTATACAGCGTTTTAGTGCCACGTTGGAAAAAAAAATTTAATCTAAGATTACGAGAATGAAGTCGAAATGTTTCGAGAATGAAGTCGAAATATTACGATAATAAAGTTGAAATATTAAGAGAATGAAGTTGAAATGTTTCGAGAATAAATTCAAAATAATTTCGTAATATTTTGAGCTTATTCTCGAAACATTTCGACTTTATTCTCAAAATATTACGACTTTAATCTCGTAATCTTAGAATGATTATTTTTTCAACGTGGCACTAAAAAGCTGTCGTACTAATGATTCTGTATAACAGAAGTTACCCATATGTATCATTTGTGATGTTACTAAATGATTTGAATCACGTGTGATGGTCACAGGGAAGGAGGATGGTGGGGAGGCTGGCTGACACAGAGCTTCCAGGCCGTCAAAGACAAGGTGAGACAGATCCAGACCATAATCCAGATCAGATCCAGTGTGGACGTAACGTACAATACATTTTAAATCACACATTTGATTTCTTGTGTAATATTTTGTACAGAATTATTGTTGACACGTAATCTGTTCATTACCATTAATCAAATTTGGTTTCAGTCCTGCCTAAATTTGTATTAAAATGCATTTGTATGTCATTTAATAATAATTTATGAAATGTATGTGCCCGTTTGGTTTCAGATCTGCCTCTATTTGGTATTTTTCATGCAAATATTTCATGTTTATTCGAATGAATATATTTCGAAATTAATATAAGTGCTCATGAAATAAATAGTTATATGACTACTAATCATAAAATGATGGGTTGTCTCAACAGTCAGCTGAGGCATATGAGTTTATCAAGCGTGACCTGACAGAATTCTCCAGCGTGGTCCAACATGACACGGCATGCTCCGTTGTTGCAACAGCGAGCGCCATTAAGAGCAAACTGGCAGTAAGGAAACAGTTTTACAACACACCATAACAATGTTAATTCTTACCTTCTTACCTTGTTTAGTCTTCAGTGCTAAAGCTAGACATATCAACCCTTTAGTTCAGTATGTATATACAAACCCTAGCCACAAATGATAGTTTGCTTTTTTTTTAGGTTGAAAGTTCATCAGAGGCCACAGAAAAGGTGAAGAAGGGCATATCGAATATTCTGGGTGTGATCACAGACACTTTGTCCCCTCCCCCAGACATGACCATCGACTGTGACGTCATCACGCTGGTAGCCACTCCGTCAGGCACAACAGAGGTGTACGACAGCTGCAAGGTCAGCCACATCCACACATGTTAAAGAAATAATAGGTTAAATACATGCATATATATTTACATGTATAATTAAATTCATATACTGCATTTGCTCTCAGGCTCGACTCTACAGTCTTCAAGCAGACCCTGCTACATACTGCAATGAGCCTGACGGTGTGTAAATGCTTCATGTTTTAGATCTAGATCTCAAACATGGATGTTTTTTGAAGAGTTTTGAAGAGCATTCCATGTATTTTTCTCTTTCTAGGCCCTCCACAACAGTTCGATGCCTGGTTGTCCAGTTTCACACTGGAAGAGAGGAAAGCTGAGATCTCTGAACTGCTGGTCAACAGCCCCGCTCTAAGAGCTCTTTATGCTAAAATGGTATGATGCAACCTTTAATGCACTTCCTTACTGACCACGATTCATCTGTGCATGTTATTCCACCTAATAAAAACATTAATTTGCCCGTGTTGACGTCAGGTGCCGGCAGCAGTGGCTCATTCAGAGTTCTGGCAGCGGTACTTCTATAAAGTGTTCCAGTTGGAGCAGGTACAGCAGATCTGTGTCTAATACTGACCCTTGAGTTGACATCAGGCTTATGAGCTTATCTGAACACACACAGCTCAGGTGCTCAAACAACATAATGACAGGAAACTTACCAGCACAGCACTGTCTTTTGTTGAGGTTTCATATTTGCTCTAGGTGTGGTATCAAACACACATTCAGTTAGTTCAAGATTAAGATGAGAGCTCCATCTGCTGGTCATGTGTGTATATGCAGTTGTATATGCAGTATTTGGCAGCTGTTCTGTTCACACCAAAATTCAGGAACAGTTCACACCAAAATTCAAATTTGCTGAATATTTTAATATTTAATCACAGGCCATCCAAGATGAAGATGAGTTTGTTTCTTCATCAGAACAAACTAAACTGCTGATAAAAACATCACAATAATCCACAAGAATTCCTCACCCCTCCAGTCCATCAGTTATCATCTTGTGAAGTGAAAAGGGTTTTTAACTACATACCTCTGCTTCCGCTAAAATATGTCCTCTATCCATAATATTGCTTCCTTCACTGAACAAATCTTGTCTGAAACAGGAGAGAAATATACACCGATCAAGCACCATTTACAAATCTGTTCTGATGAACTAATAAACTCAACTGATGAGTTTTTATTGAAAACTGATATTTTTTTATTTTTTGGGAGAAACATTTCAGTTAGTCCCTCATTGTCAATACAATAATCAAAGGCCTCTTATATAGTTCCTGTTTATAGTTTTGTTATTCGAGATGTTTCCAGAACAGCATATTCTTTATTAAAAACAACAGTTGTTGAGAGAAAAAATATATATATATATATATTGCATTTTTTCTATTATTATTATTTTATTATTATTTTAAGATTTTGTTATTTTATTGCATATTTTAATTATAAATAAATCAAATTAATTCATTAACATCATTTTAAGTCACCTTGTAATTTTGGAAAGGCCCCTAATTGGTCTAAAAATGAATCTACGTAAGCAGTGCATTGATTATAGAATTTAATAATGTATTATAATAGTACCCAGTGTGTTAAACATTTCTTTCATAGCCAAAAAAACACAATTTTGAGTTTAATTTTTTTTTTTAAATCAAGTCAAATAATGTTCTGTTTGTGACTTCAGGCCGATATTGGGAACAAATTAAGTGTTGAAAGTTCACCTAGAAATGAAAATTCTGTTATTTGCTCTATTTATTTTTAAACTTATTTATTTTTAAACTTATTTATTTACTAACTGCTTGTTTTAAAAAAAATATATATTTCTATTCTTCTTGTATTTAATTTTTTTATGCAATTAACAAAAGCAAAAGAGGCATCTTACACTAGCTTGCTCTATTCTTTTTCTATTCTATTGGTTTTCTTTTATTACATTTTTACTTGCTATGTTCACTGTGTTAAACTAACTGAGACTTGTTATAGCATAGCACAACATTGCTCTTTTCTTGATTTTGATTGCTTCTATTGTCTTCATTTGTAAGTCTGCTAAATGACTAAAAGTTGTCATTAATGTTTATTTGGTGGCATTTTAAGGGATGCACAGGTATATTTATAAAATGGCACAGTACCTTGTACCTTATTAATCTAAAATGTGTGTGTTTCTAGGAGGAGGCCAGGAGAGTAGCACTGAAGCAGAGAGCAGAGCAGACGGATCATTCTGAGAGTCTTGGCTGGGAGGAAGAGGACGAAGAAGGTTTGGCTAAAATTAGCATCATTTTTTATTTTTAGTGGAAAGTGTCAAGCATACTAGCTAGTTTAACCTTGCTGTTTATTTGCCTTAAAAGAGAGCTCACAAGGTTTTAGAACAGAGCATTTGTGTTCCTTTATCACCATCCTTCTTCTCTCTTTCTCTAGGTGAGTTTCTCGGGGCCACGTCTTCCTCTCGCTTAGATTTCACGCCACCTGTCGAAGAGGCATGTGTCCCTTCATTAACAAGAGACGCCACTCCTGAAAGCTCTTCACCCGCTCAAGTGGTGGTTTCCACCAGCAACGTAGCATCTGACGTCACTCCCTCCGCAAGCAGCGACAGCGTCAGTTTCTCCACCCAGATCGAGAATCAAGCAGACTCCGTCACCATCAGAGTCACGCAGCCATCGCCCGCTGCAGACCAGGTCTCTCAGAAACTCTCAGAGGCCAGTCTTCAGGAGTCGTTCCCAGAGGAGCGACCCTCACAGACCGCCAGAGAGGACGTAGCTCAAGACCTCCGACTGTTTGAGCTCAACTCAGACAGCGGCAAATCCACCCCCTCCAATAACGGCAAGAAAGGTGAAACTGTTTTTTTTAATAAAGATATCGATTAAACAACAACAACTAACTTTTAAACTGTAGCACATGATTTGGTATGAATGAGGTATTGAATTCTGATGTTCTGATGTGCACATGTAGGATCCAGTACAGATGTCAGTGAAGACTGGGAGAAGGATTTCGATCTGGATATGACAGAAGAAGAGGTTCAGATGGCTTTGTCTAAAATAGACGCAACAAAAGAGGTTTGTTCTTCACGACAGTTAGTCAAGTAAATATGATGAAGCTCTTTACACCATGTTTAGAAATAATACTATTTTACTTCTTATTTTCTGAAGATTGGACAGTTACTAAACTGTGTTCTTTTTCTTCATTTGGTAGATGTTTGTATCTAAGATAAAGAATTTGTTTCACTGAGTTTAGATGTCTGGTGCATGGCCAGTTCAAAGTTCTTGTTTTAGGAGATTAGTTGATTGATGTGCGAGTAGGATGCCTCTTATAGTATGTTTTCTGTGGCTTATCAGGATGCTTTAGCATTAACAAGTCAAGTAGCCTTTATTTTTATAGTGCTTTATACAATACAGATTGTTTCAAAGCAACTTAATGGTATAAAACAGAGATAGATCAAATATGCGTCAAATTCTGCTGTAAAGCAGCTCTAATAACACAATAGTGTCATTATTCAGCCCCAAAACAGTTCGGTTCAATAACTGTTTAAAATCTATCAGTTATGAAACCAGGTCAGTGATAAACAGCTTTGCTAAAGAGAGCAGTGTAGATATTTATCGCAACGCAGTTCAGTGTTCAATAAGTGTCAGTGTTGCAAGATTTGTAAATTATGAACAAACTAGATTCAGCTATGAAGCAGTTCTACAGAAGACTATAGTGTTATTATTCAGCTTGATTTAGTTTGCAGTAAATGCTGCTCCATCTCTGCAAGCGCAAGAGTCAGAGCTGCTTATAACATGATTAATAACAATAAAAGAAATGGTTTTATACCTAAAAAAAATGGTACACATCTTATAAAATATCATGTTTTAATTGTTATTTTTTTAGTATTATTTTTTTTTCACAGTTGTATGTGCATGTTAAAAGTACCATTCCGTAAGTAAGAATGATCCTGAACAAAATAAAGATAAATGTCTTGGCATATGATGTGGTAACTGACCCATTTAGATAAGAGTAAATGGAGTGCAAAATTGTAAGAGCAAAGAAAGACAGAGCTGTACATATTGGATTATTTCGGAAACTTTTCTGTTCCTTACATGCACAACGAGACATTTGCAACATGTTTTTTTTTTTTTTTTTTTACACATACTGATTGGTTCTATGCAGTCAATCCATTTCGCAGTTCTTTAAACTGTTGTTTTCGCTTGCAAACCACTGTTCACAGGCTTGCAGTGCTTTTGACCGTCTTTTGGCGAAATCAACGTGCCAGAAGTATAAACGTGGAAAAATGGATGTCAGAAGAATGCAGATCATATTTATTTTGCGTTAGCATTTAGCTGCAGTTTCACATTACATGAATTACACTTACGAATAACAGTAAAATGGTGCAAATATTTTTTTATTGCGCTTGAGACCAGATTTACACCTTTACAATGTTTCTCCTGCACATGCAAATTTAATTTAAACTTATGGTCTTATGTACACTTCCACAAATATTACCGTGTGCATGCAAATCTTTGACGTCATTTTACCTTCATAAAAAAGTTTACGAAAACTACAGTTTAACTTGCAATGTGGTCATAAGTTTGTCTGACAACCTCCAAATGATTTTTGAGTGGTTCGATTACAAGACATTTCAGATTATGTGCTGTACATTTGTGATGTGATCACCCCAGAGGAATGGCAATACCAGGTGTAGTAATAAATTCCGTTTTTATTATGTTATGTCTTTACCAGTTGGAAGATGAGGACTGGGAGAACTGGGAGTGAGAATCTGGTGGAGGGAAATCTGGCCTGATATCGACGTTGCTGTCCCCAAAGTGAACCATGCTTAATATATATATATAAAACTCCTAGTCTACGGCCACACCTGCTCATACATCCAGTCCAGTGAGCGGGTCACCTCCTGCAAGTGAAATTTACTCTCTAGCTAAACACATGTCCACCAAGCAGTGATGTGAAGTGTGAGGAGGTGATCCGGTCTCATTCTGGCTGTCCTAAAAGATGACCTGCGGTGAAACACGAAGACTGAGCAGAGAAAGCACGTATCAGTTAATGAGGAGAGGTCACCTCGTAATGCCATTTGTAACTGCCGTATGTACATTAATGTTATTCTTCTTTGGAGATTTCAGTGGGAGAATGGAAATTAACTGCCGGGGCTCCTGATTAGCTGTAATTTATTAAACTGTTCATCATTCTTCTAGGATTAGAAAATAATCCTTCACATGAAAAACATATGTAAGTTATGTTTCTTTCTTTTTTTGGCATAGAGGCTTCTTTTTTTCATTTAGTTTCTCTTGAAATGCTAACACCTTTAATCTCATGCAAGTTATTGTGGTATTGAGAATGGAGATGGAGAGATGCTTCGTTTATTCTGCTGATGCTGTATGGCCTTGTTCAGTGTTGTGTGGAATGAAAAAATGTCATGCAAAAATTACAAAAAAAAGTACTTTCACTAAATGCACCTGTTGTTCCTGTGCTGTCCACTTTATTTCCCTGTCTTTGTCTTCATCTTCTCATAGACTGAAATTGTACTTGTGATAGATCGTCCAGATGATCATGGGTCACTTGGCTTACTCTCCGTAATATAAAGACCATTTGAGTTCCCATTTATTTGACACTTAAATAACACTTTGTATCAATATCTAATAATCTTTATCTTTATCTTTCTTTGTTTAATGTGACCTGTATTTTAAACTGTGCAAGAAGCATTCAGAATTAAGTTAAATTTTTCGCCTGTACTGTACTGTTATTTTTAAACATGGTCACAATTAAAAGTTTTCATGGACGAAATGTAGTAATTTCAATAGAATTCACCACGCAGATTTCACAACGGGGTCACTCGAATTCACTTAGCAACAGAAAGCTGCTTGGTTTGATATTTCTTAAGGCTTTGTTTGAAAGTGACTAAAAAAAAAAGAAAAGAAAAAACAACAACAAAAAACTATATATACATATATTAGTGGTGGGCATAGATTAATTTTTTTAATCTATATTAATCTCACTGTAATCTTGAAATTAATCTAGATGGCTCATTTGAATTCTGCCGAAGGCATTCAGAACAGTGGCGTAGGGAGTGCCTGTGCCACCCACAGTGGCAGCTGGCACACCTAAAATTGATGCAGAATTATTTTTTATAGTCTCAATAAGATCGGCACTTCGGAGCATGTTCGCGACTCGGTTGATTCAGATCGGCACTTCGGAGCCTGTTCGCGACTCGGTTGATTCAGATCGGCACTTCGGAGCATGTTCGCGACTCGGTTGATTCAGATCGGCACTTCGGAGCCTGTTCGCGACTCGGTTGAATCAGATCGGCACTTCGGAGCATGTTCGCGACTCGGTTGATTCAGATCGGCACTTCGGAGCCTGTTTGCGACTCGGTTGATTCAGATCGGCACTTCGGAGCATGTTCTCGACTCGGTTGATTCAGATCGGGACTTCGTAGCATGTTTGAGATTTTTTCAAATTCAGATCTGGACATCGAAGCAGGAAGTGTTTGTCAAACAGTTAATTGGTGATAAATTAATATTTGGACTTGAGGCTTTTTTTTTTACCTGTCGATTCAGCATGTCGGGTGATATCAGCTAAATTGGGCCACTTTTTGGTAAATCGTTTGGGACAATAATACAATACCATAAATGCCTATTCCATGTGTATTTATGATCAATAATGACTGTTTTTGATAATTTTGTGTTGAAATTATGTAATAAAATATAATTATTTAGGCCCTATAGTTCTTGAAACATCAGTTGTGCCAACTTTTTTTGCATGAGCAGTTTAAGGTAAAATGGGCCAGCTGTTCAGGTAAAATGGGCCTGTCAAACTGCAAAGGGAAATAGTAATTTATCATCAATTTTAATTTCAAAACAACTGCTTATACAGCCACATAACATTTAAACTGCATTAAACAAACATATCCATATGTGCCATTAAAAAAATATATACATTTTGGGTGCAAACCCACATATTCAAATGTGCAATTAAAAAAGTCGATTTTGGAACAACATAGATCAGTGAACTGATGTCAGTTGTGTGTTTGTGTGTGGGTGTGTATGCGTGTGTTTTTTGTGTGTGTGTGTGTGTGTGTGTGTGTGTGAACAATACATTTAGAACAAAATGTGCAAATTACAAAAATTCACATTCAAAATTGATAACTGATAACTGATTTGTATGTGTGTGTGATATATATTAGTGGTGGGCATAGATTAATTTTTTTAATCTATATTAATCTCACTGTAATCTTGAAATTAATCTAGATTAATCTAGCCACGGGTGTGCCTGTGCCACCCACAGTGGCAGCTGGCACACCTAAAATTGATGCAGAATTATTTTTTATAGTCTCAATAAGATCGGGACTTCGGAGCCTGTTCGCGACTCGGTTGATTCAGATCGGGACTTCGGAGCCTGTTCGCGACTCGGTTGATTCAGATCGGCACTTCGGAGCATGTTCGCTACTCGGTTGATTCAGATCGGCACTTCGGAGCATGTTCGCGACTCGGTTGATTCAGATCGGCACTTCGGAGCATGTTCGCGACTCGGTTGATTCAGATCGGCACTTCGGAGCATGTTCGCGACTCGGTTGATTCAGATCGGCACTTCGGGGCCTGTTCGCGACTCGGTTGATTCAGATCGGCACTTCGGAGCCTGTTCGCGACTCGGTTGATTCAGATTTGCACTTCGGAGCCTGTTCGCGACTCGGTTGATTCAGTTCGGCACTTCGGAGCCTGTTCGCGACTCGGTTGAATCAGATCGGGACTTCGGAGCCCGTTCGCGAGTCGGTTGATTCAGATCGGGACATCGGAGCATGTTTGAGATTTTTTAAAATTCAGGTGGACACACTCTAGACTCAATCATCAGTAGGGCTCTAAACTTTTAATACATTGATTAGAATATGTGTGTTACCCAAATAAAATAATGACTAAAAGTAACGTTAAGGCTTTGAGAACGGATTTGGTTGGTGGTGCATTAGACCAGGGGCTCATCTCTTGTTTCCAAAATATGGCGTTATTTTATGGCGTTATTTCCGTGTCAAATGTCAAGAGCGCATTATTGTTGCGCGAAAATACATTAATAATGCGCGAATCTCTCTCCTCGAGCGCGTAATATAATGTGCGGAACGCGAATCTCTCTGCTCGCGCGCGCTCTCAGTTTTAAGTGCAGGCATACTCTCTGATGAGCGAGCCCAGAGAAAATTCTTACAAGAGCAACGTATCTGAGAGCGCGCGCCCAGTTCCCGCGCGCAAGCAGAGAGATTTGCGCTCGCGCATTATATTAATGTACTTTCGCGCTACAATAATGCGCTTTCGACATATATATATATATATATATATGTCGATCGAAAGCGCATTATTAGATTTATAATATATATATATATATATATATATATATATATATATATATATATATATATATATATATATATATATATATATATATATTCTAAATCTAATTCCTAACGCTTATTAATATTCATTCTGCGACTCTCTGGAAACAAGGAGATGATGACATGCGATCTAAATATAACTTCAGGAGAAACATCTTTAAGCAAGCATAATTAAAACATAAGCCTCATTTACAGTATTTTAGTTGCTTTAATCAATGCAGCATACATTGGCTGCAATGCGTTTTTATGAGAGTAGCAGCTTCTTTTGGGGACAGCAGATGGCAGACTTGACCAAAACCTGTGGTTGAAGCGAAGAAGGTACAGTTACACCCCCCCCCCCCAAAAAAAAAATATTAATATTTGTCCCTTTGTATTAAGTTATTACTTGGTGCTTGGTTGATAAGGTTAATTTCAGCTCATTTTCTCAGTTTAAAGCTTATTGTGAGTGAGGAGTGTTTTTTTGTTGTTGTTGTTAGCATACTTCATGGCAGTGTTTGGGACTGTGTTTTTATTGCTTACTGTTTTCTTTTAATGCTATTTTCTGTATACATTTAAAAAGTAGTGTATGGCACAGTTCTAAACTTAAAAACTGTTGTCACAAGGCCTCGCTCTGGTGAATGTTTAATTCAGTGATTGGTGTGCAGTCATCTCAGAAATGGTTATTTTGCATTTTTTTTAATCTAATTTCATGTAATGCTTGTGTCTGAAAAGTCTGGAGAAAAAAAGTAAAAAAGAAAAATAGCTGTTGACTACCTCTAGACCTATATCTCAATTTACCTTTATACCACTTAAGTTCTGGGACAGGCTGCATTTAAAAGTTAATGAGATAAAATAAGTTCACCATGAAATTGCAGATGAAATACATTCTTTGTCATCTGGTTATGATTATTAATACCTAAAACCCCTTTATCTAAACACATTTTTTAAAACACATTTGGTGTAGTTCTGAACCAAATCTTCCTTCAGAAATGTAGGATGTGGTCAATTTTAGCCATTATAGTGTGCATGATCTGCACTTAGTAGTAGACCATCCAGTTACATTTGGAATACTTATTTCAGCATACTATAGTTTAGGATACAAAAATACTAATTTCAAATACTATTTAGGGCAGGTGGTATGTGAGATGGGACACAGCATTATTCTAGTTTAATGCATTGCATTGTGGGATACTGTTCTGAGCAATGTGTTATGTTGTATACTGCTCATTTTAGCCAGTGGTACTGTATGTGCAAAAACATAAAGGTGGTTAAATAGTTACGTGAAAGAAAATACCAATCATAATTTAGTTTGCAAATATTACATTGACATCATTCCTGTGAGTTATATTTTGAAAGTTTGAAAAGTCCATGAATGTTTGTCAAAAGGGAGAGCTTGAGATTTTAAATGTATAAAAAATGTAATATATGAATATAGACTGCTGAATAGAAGTTGTTCAAGTTGAATTAACTGCGCAACAAACCCTAACCATAATTCTTAGGAACATCAAAAAGCCTTTCAGGATCTAGAAATGTTATGTGTTTAGAGAAAGTGTGCTTTAGTATTTGAGAAGTAGTGAGTTGGAAAGATATTGAAAAAAGAGAAACAGGATGAGTCGTGGTGGCTCATTATTCCATTCCTATACGTTTAACCAAGCCCATTAAAAATAATGAGATTCTTAATGAACTCTTCTCATCACTCTTTAACTTTCTTGTCAGTCTAAAACCCTTTCAGTTAATTCAGCCGTCTTCAGCCTTGAAACTTGAAGAGTCCTTCACTGTTTTACACACACACACCTGATCGTTCTTCAGTTCCTGAGCTTTGAACAGCAGGTTTGTGAAGTATTTCTGTCCGAATGCCGGTGATGTTGGCCGGTTTTTGTTCTTTTCAATATTCACTGGGTTTATCAGAGTTTAGAGGGACAATGACATATAAGTGACTAGAACTTTGGCTCTTTCTCTGTATTTTTACATTACTTCACATGCCATTGTCATACTCGCATGTAAATAGCATAAAGAAATCCTACCTGCAATGTATCTACTGTAGTATGAAGTGTACAATATTGAGTTGAATATGTTTAAATGTATGCATTTAGCAGATGCTTGTATTCAAAGAGACTTAAAGGGTACATAACATACACAGTTTCACCTAATCTCATGTTAATCTTGAGTACCTATAGAGTAGTACTGCATCTTTCATATCTCAAAAAAGTATTTAGTTTGATCATATTTATAAAAGAAAAATACAGCTTTCCGATTCTCTCCGGAAAAAGCCGATACACTCCGTTGCTGCCCCGGAAAAACAAACTGCAATTCCTGTTCATGTAATGCTCGGTTATTGGTGAAGCTGAATACAGTAAACTCTCCCTCACATCCAAAAATGCACTTATTTGGAGACATTCTCAAACAAATCCTATGCAGCGCTGCAGATGATTTTGAAGCGTGTTGATGTGCGCCGTCTCGTTCTCCTCTGGTCAATGTGTGTGCGCTGGTGTGCTGTTCCAAGAGAAATGCTCATATAAGGACTTCCGTTCTCGTCTACGTCATTAGATCCACGATCGAAAAAAACAGCTGAAGTTTGTACCAACCTGGAAGTAAGATTTTCAGCACAGAAATTCTCAGTCATTCGTCCAAATTATTATTTTTTAAACTTAATATGTGTGTGTGTGTGTGTGTGTGTGTATAGACTGCTTTGAAGCCCGTTTCTTCCGTATTACAAAATATATATATAATAATAATATTAGTAATTTTTGACTGTTAATTATTGGATAAAGTCAAAATGTCAAAAATTCTTTTTATCTATCAAAAAGTCTTTTTTTTATCTTTTTGACTTTTTAAGGCATCAGTGTATGGTAAAAGGTAATAATAATGACAAAAATAAATAAATAATAATAATTATAAGTATGACAAATCTTGCTAGTCCAAATCATTTGGTAAACCATTATTATTAATTATGACATAATTGGCAAGTCTTTATCTCAAAATTGTGACTTTTATCTCACAAGTTTGACTTTTTATAAAAAAAAATATATATATATATATATATATGGTGAGAAACACATACAATATTGAAAAGTATTCATATAGTGTATATGGTTACGTTTAATAATATTTACAATCCAAACATTGTTGTTGCATATATTATTCTCTGTGAATAAAACATGTTATGCTGCCTGAATTTGGCCTAAAGAAGGTATATTAGATAGCAAGAAAATTAGCCATTGTGAGATCTAAAATGTGCAGAAAGAGACTTTAATATAGCCCAGTAACCTTTAGTATTTAACACATTTAGAAAGCTGACTTTGGTATAATGGTTTGCGTCTGCTGTAGTAATTCAGATCTGACCACACTGGCACACACTGCTCTACATCACTTAGGTTGGCATCTCATTCGGGTTTGCAATGCTGCGGTTGGCATCGTTTGTATTTAATTGACCTGCCATGCCTTTGCCAGTGTTTGCTTTAGGTCTAATCAGTGTGAGGTAGACGACGTGGCAGAGATCTGTGTTCGTTTGGCTTGGCAGCACTGAGGGTAAATCTCTCGAGCTCGAGGAGGGCAGCCTGGGATTTTCTCCATTGGTTTTGGCATCACTCTTATGGAATGGTGTCATTATGTTTAAAGCTCCTGTTGCTGTGAAGATGTCAAATTTACATTTTACAACTTTGGTTTGAAATCTCATGAGGCAACCCTCAAGCAGCCCGTGTTATTCTTTCAAGTTTTAAAGTTCATATTTCTTCTCTTATTTTTTTAAATAGGGTTCCCATTAAAATATACTAGGTAATATCCTAATATGTTTGGCTGTAAAATATTTAATTGGCTAGAAAATGACCCTTCAACATTTTTTTGCAAGCGATCGGTTGCTCTTGTAAATGCAATCACTATAAAATTATTTTTTAAAAATCTTTATCCAGTAATCACAAACGAAGTGTGGGAACCCTGGTTTTAGCTCACTGCTTCAGTTGCTAACTAGTGTGGTCTCCCTCCAGGTGGTCCATGTTCTATTATTTAGAGAGAAAAAAGAAGAAAAAAGCTCCAAACTGGGAGGCACACTATCAGGAGAAGACTGGGAGAATGGTTACCATAGAAACAATGCTGTCATCTGTATTCCTGAGGCAGACTGTCGAATTGAGCCGCGTCCTTCATTTCTCTGCTCTGTCAGGAATGGATAGTGTTAGAAGATTTTTCCTGACAAGGCTGTTGCTATATTGATGCTGTTTTTATTGCCACCTGTTTGGGTGCAAGATTTCCTAACAAAATCGAGCTGTACATGTAACTTGTAGTGACAGAATCCAGTTAAAGCCAGCTTCTGATGCTTTCTAGCTGGTCCATGGCTGCAACTTCAGATTATTAGTAATGTTGGTAAATGAGAGCTAGATTAAGTTCTATTTTTTTTTTGTGATTATTATTATTATTTTTATTTTTTTTTAAGAACAGCAACAAACCATCTACCATGTAACAAAAATATACTGTATATTACTTAAACCTTTATTTTAATTTTTTTTTTAGCCTGCTAGTTTGCTTTTCTTCATGGAAAAATGTTAGTATGAGCATGTTGCTTTTTTTCAATCTCTCTGAGCTTGCTGCAAATGTATGAAATATTGGTCACACACACACACACACACACACACACGCACGCAAGCACGAACGCACGCACACACACACACACACACATTATAAATAATGTTTTGTTAAATCATAATATAAAAAGTAATAATTTTGACATAAAAGTCATTTATATGATGAAAACATAATTATAGGATAAAAACATTATGAGGTCATTCTAATATAATTATGATCTATGATTATGACTTAATTTTAAGGTCAAGTTCTCTTCAGCCACGACGTGCGTTTCTCTTACAGATCTTACAGATCAATATTTGACAAATTAACAAAAAAACATTAGAAATGTATATCGAATATATTTCTAAATGCCACACAGTGCAGTAAGAGTGTATTTTATTAATGAAAAATTCTTCAATAGTTCGTCATACACTGGTGTTCTTATAGCTCTGTCTGGACTTTGTACTTGTCTTGTTACTTAGAAGGACTATTGATAGATCACAGATCTTGTATTAGTGCCAGATTGGTGTATTTCTCACAATATCTCTTTTTTTCTCATCCATAAGCATGAATGGGGGCATAGGAATGCTGCCAGCAGCGATGGAACCATGCTTGCCACTGAGGAATCCTGGGAATGTTTCCTCTAATCAGCCGAGAATGGCATACAAAGAGTCTCTTTTCCTCTCCTCTTAAGCCCTGAAGGCAGAGACACAATTTTCAGAGATTTTGTGGGTATTGTGTGTGTCCCAAGTGCTCTGAAAGATGAAAATGAGTTTGGGAAGTTTAAGCTGTTTTGAAACACTCAAAGATGGAGTTTATCCTCAAAGCTACGCCGATCAGAGAATTCAGTCTACTGGAATACAGTTCATTAGTAAGCTGTTTCACCATCAAAAATAGTACTTAATTATTGCAAATAAAAGTTCTGCTTGATCCACTATAATGTGTTTACACTGGGCTCAATATGTGTCTACACCAGCTTTCTAACAAGCTTTAAAAGCATAGTTCACCCAAAATTTCAACTTTGTCATATACTCACCTATGTTGAGTATATGACATTATTTTATTAAGCATTTTGAAATCGGCAGACGACAAAACTGCTGTGCTTATTTATAATAAACCAAACCTTTTCAGACCTAAATGTATCTTTAGAGCTCATCGGCATAAATGCATGATTGATTCTCAGAACGACCGGCCAATCAGGGTAGCTTTCTAACAGTTTATTATCTCAAATAATCAGACTGAAAAATCACAGACAATGCCTTATGATTAAGCCTCATAAAGACTGATTCTTGTGAGAACACAATAGAGCCGAGACCACACACACATCCGTCTGCGTCTGTATGTCCTCAGGGAATGTCAGCCCCTGTGTCATGGCACTCGTTTATCTGCTCTATCACTCTGAGAGCCAGAGAGAAAGAGTCTAAGATAATGAAACCATGTCTCTGAATATGATGGATGATCAGAACAAATGTGAAATCTGAGCATGCTCTGCACGTTCTCTCTCTTTTCATCCGCCAGATAAACCACAGCGAGGAGACAAGAAACAAATGAAAGAGCTGAAGGAAGGAAACAAGATACTTCTACAATGATTTTTACTGCATGTTCCTCAACTTCTCCATAAACCTCAGTAACAATTTAGATTAGTTTTCCCTCAATAAACTCCTAATTTGCTGCTTGTTTGTTTTAAGTAAGGTAGTTGTTGTGGTAGTTGTGTTTAGGTACAGGGTAGGGTAAAATAATCTAGAGTATGGTCATGCATTAATATGTGATATACAGTAAGTACTAATAAATAGCCAATATGCTAGTAATATGCATGCTAATAAACAAGTAATTAATAGTGAATAGTGTTACCTAATCCTCTATCAACATTACAGCATATGTTTGTTATTAAATATCTAGTTTCAAGCAATTTCTGTTTTCAACACTGACATTAAGAAATGTTTCTTGAGCAGCAAATGAGTATTTTAGAATGATTTCTGAAAACACTGAAGACTGAAGAGTAATGATGCTGAAAATTCAGCTTTACATCACAGGAATAAATTACATAAAATATATGAGAATGGAAAATTGTAAATTGTTTAAATTATAATATTTTTTCACAACATAACAGTTTGTATAGTTTTGATCAAATAAATGCAGTCCGGGTGAGTATAAGAGACTTTTGAACAGTTTTGATCGTCACATCAAAGCCAACCTGAGATGTTTCTGATCTCTGGCCTACTAATATATATATATATATATATATATATATATATATATATATATATATATATATATATATATCTTTAGTTCATGTTGAAAAAGCTGGGTTGCTCCATCATGGGGGGTGCTATGTTGAGATCCCTAGACTAAAATTTAGTTGAACTTACACTACCTCAAACATTGACATTTTCCAGAGAACATCGACTTGATATGTTGTGCATTGGTCAAACATCACGTAAACCTCCCGGCTCCTCCAGATGCTGATGCTGTTGTATTGACTGCTTAGAAAAATGAATAAAAGTTACTTAATTGGAGTATAACAGAATGTGCTAATGGATGTCACACAGCTGCACCAGATGTGATTATCTTCACCCGGTTGTGCTCTACATGCACACATGGAGATGTTTAATTGTGTCATTAAAGCCACTCACATGTTAGGGATGGAAAAATGCAGTGTTTTCACACAAATGATGGAATTATTTGCTCATAAAGGCAGATCTCCCCGCTGACCACGTCTCTAACATCTGCTATCCATTACACGTGCCCTCTCTCTGACTCTCTCTCTCTCTCTATCTACGCGTCTGTTATTCTTTGGTCTTATCTTTGCACTCGTTCCTCATGACGTGATCAGCAGATGAAGAGTGTCTCTGCCTGTGTCCTTTTCTTTCTTTCCAAGTCTTCCAAGTGATGTACCGTCTCCAAAGCAGCCATTGTTTATTTCCATGTCATCTTTGTCTTTCTTTTCATGTCTATTTTGTGTCTCTCTCATCTTTTGTTCCTTCAGTGGATGAACGTTGTGTTGGAGGTTGGGGTTTTCCTTATCTGTAGAGGAACAGATCTGGATTTGTGAAGCTGCACACACATGCACACATCCAGTTTTCATTTCCTCATGAGCGTTAGTGTCTGTGTCACACTAACTACACATGCTGAGTAAAATCATCCATCATTTTACATTTTTTTTAGAAACAACATTAATTCGATTGCCTATATTACTGTTCATGTCAAGAACACATTAACGCTGCTTTAATGTGCTGTCTTGGTAGGTAGCTCACTAGGTTTATAACAGCTCTAATGATGAGCGATCCTCACATGAGGAGAGAGATAGAGATAGTCTTGGTCGTCTGCTGTGTGTTCAGTGTGCGGTTTCCATTGAGAGGAAATGAAATATTGTTTTGAAAAGCTCTATATGTTTTTCTCATCAAGCTCTTTGCCAGCTAATTAAAATCTTTAGGTTGTATGAATATTTTAAATTATGTTTTTTTTTTGTGTCTTTATTTTTTAAACTGTTTTTACAGTTGAACCATTAATTAATGTAATATAATAATAATTTTGGATTACGTAAGATTTTTTCACATTAAATTAATACTATAATTCAGCAAGGATACATTAAATTGACCAAAAGTGATAGTTAAGACATTTATAATGTTAAAAAAGATTTTGATAGTCATTATGTATAATGCATTATGCAAGGTATTGGTAATGTCGTTAAAATGCATTATATCATTTGAAGGGTTGTTTTTTGTGTGTGTGTGTTTTAATGCATTGCAATTTATGAAGGTGTTACAATGTGTAAATAAGTGTTATTATAACTGTGGTTACAATTATTCATAAGATCAATGCATTATAAGGGATAATTTATGCATTCATACTACTTTTCTAATGCATTATATATAAAGCATTTAATACATTCTTAGTAAGATTCATGTTTCAAATAATTGAAAAAACTTTTCATTAAACTCTCTTCATTAAATAATCCTGATTTTTTTTTTTTTTTGCAATTAAGCAGCACAACTGTTTTCATCATAATATTACTGAATGTGTTTTAATGATAATATTACTGAAGTATTCTGAAACCTTTTCTTTTTTTGCATTACAAAAATGAGAATACGCTTTTATGCTTTGCTGTATTGAGAATGTCACATCAGTTTAAGAGCAGTATATGTTTTATATGGTGCAGAATGTATTCTTGACAGTTCTGTCGGATTCACCCAAGCAGATGGGATGCTTTTCTAGTTAGCAATGTGACAATGAGATGTCTTGGAAATAACGTAACAGTCAGTCAGTGTGGAGTGGTAAATAAGTGAGTGTGATTTTCTCGCTGGGCTGTTAGTAACACATGTGGCATGTGGGAATCTGAGCAATGATGTTGTGTTTGTCAGTCCTATAAAGACTGCGAAATATGTTTCCTAATTGGACTGGTCCTCTAACCACTAAGTGCTGAAAGTTGTGCTCTGCTATGTGCAGTGCTGCACATTCTACAGTGTGTGTGTGTGTGTGTGTGTGTGTGTGTGTGTGTCTGTCAGTGTGTGCTGTTTTGGCTAGGTGGCACTGTGTCTCTGAGTATGATTAACAGTTGTTCCTGTCTGCTGTCAGCCATTTCAGCATGTCATTTCTGACTGGGCTGTTCACATCTCCTTTAAGTGCCCACATGAAATCTGCATGCTCTTTTTCATGCTTTCTGCTCTGACTGGGGAAGATATGTACAAAATGGATTTAAACAGATGATCTGAAATAAGGGGGACAGGTTAAAAACTATTTCCGCTTGGCCTATGAATATTAACTTGGCAGCACAATGTTTTTTTTCCAGTAGTGTGAAATGATTGCTGAAAGGTGGATATTCGCATAGCAATCTGCATAACAGTTTGTTCACTGCTAATGCAACTGCTTGGTTTTAAAGTTTTACATGACAGTTTTGTTTGTTGCACTACTGGCACTATATTGGCTACTTTGTCTAATATGTGTCTGTTCAGTGCCTTTTGTGAGTGGAGATTCAAAACATTGAAATAATTTACGATTATACTAAAAATAAATTTTGAAAAATTATATGTGCAGATGCTAATCTTGTAAACATGATCTCTGTTCACACAGATCCACAAAAATGACTATAAACATCATATCATGCATGCCAGGCCAGTAGTTGGCAATGTTACTTTATAAAGAAACCCTACATATGAGCCATCAAAGTTTTCACAAATTAGAATTTCATAATTTACACAGAGATGATAACAGTACTGTTTTCAAAATAAAATTGCACTTAGAAACCTGTTTTCAAAACTTTGCGCTTTCAGGCTCCCAAAACACCATTGTTGTAATAAAGAATGGCCAAAATACAGAAAAGCCAAAATGTTTTTCATTGAAAACAGCATTTACTGTAAACCCACAGATGAGGCGTTTTTAGATGCAACTTAAAAGAATTACTATAGAGATCAATTTAATTACATCTTTGTGTTTTATTTGATTCTATTTTGTGTTAGTAGTGTTTTTATTGTTTCTGTTGGTGGTGGTGTTGTGTGTGCGTGTGTGTTTAATGGTTGTGATTGTTTTTGTAAGTGGGCTTTAAAATGTACAGCTCTTCAGTACCTGTACAGAACAGGTCAAAGCCGTTCCAAACCTGTGTTTCTTTCAGCTGTCAGACACAAAAGACGGTATTTTGAAGAATGCTGATAACCGAACAGTTGATGGTAGCCACTGATATTCATAGTAAGGCAGAAAATACAATGGAAGTCAAATTTTGGTTAGCAACATTCACTTCAGGGTAAGAAAATGATGACAGAATTTTCATTTTAGAAGCACTGACAGCCAATCAGAATCCATTCTACTTGTCATGCATTTAAAGTGGCCGAATGTGTGTTTATACATGTTGTTGGTGTGGACGCTAATATAGTTATCATTATAGTTATCTTTATATTTGTATTTTATATTTTATATTGACCCTGGACAACATAAACAGCCATAAGGGTCCATTTGTTTTTTAACTGAGATACATCATCTGAAAGCTGAATAAATAATAAATGGTTTGTTAGGATAGGACATTATTTGGCTGAGATTAAACTATTTGAAATTATGGAATATGAGGGTGCCAAAAATGAAAAAAAAAATATTGAGTCTAAATATTGTCTCAATGAAGTTCTTAGTTCTACTAATCAAAACAGATTTTTGGCATAAAAGTAAAATCTATCATTTTGACCCATACGATGTATTGTTGGCTATAGCTACAAATATAACTGTGCTACTTATTGACTTGTTTTGTGATCCAGGATCACATTTTTCATTCTTGGTGTGAACAGCGTTTCATGTTGTTAGCTTAGCCAGGTTAGCGACATAATCTCAGTGGGTTGAGTTTTCTGCACTTCACGCATCAATTTAAGAGCTTTCCTATTTATTCACTTACTATACGAGGTTCTGTATTAGTTAAGATGTTGCCTTATAAGGCAGACAACAAGACAGTTAGCTTGGTTTTGGAACAGAGCCCTAAATGGTCACTCTCCCTCTCACCCAAATGCACGTTCTCTGGTTTTGTCTTTTCCAGCCGTCACCCTTCTCTGTGTCAGGGTGGGGGCTGGGGGGTTATTCAGGACCCCAGTAACAGGTTTGATTGGAAAGTATTTGCCCCCGGCAACCAATCCGTCGCTAGCACCACACAGGATGTTACCATACCAACCGAAGGGGACAGGAGGTGTAAAAGGGATGATTTGGTCTATCTATCTATCTATCTACAGTATCTATCTATCTGTCTGACTGTCATGACAATTATATGGTCAAACTTTAAGTTGGCGTCCAATTCTCAGTATTATACTCTAAATACTCTCTCTGGCATGCACTAATAGTGAACTGCACTCGCTGATAGCATTGTTTATTTGCATGCAAAGTCTGCTTTGTTTTAGCAGCCGATTCACTGAAGGAATTATGCAAATCGTATAACGGCACAAACGGCCAAAAATTAGTGCTGAATACAATTTGCATGCTGCAGTTCCCTGTGTTACAGAGAGGATTTGAGTGCAATGTTATAGACGATGCAGCAGCAGACTACCACGGCCACCTGAATCTGCTCTTTAAAATGTTGAAAGTGCTCTCAGCTGCACAGAGCTTTGGACACTTGCCCAGTTTTCAACTCATCTCTATCATTTCATCATCATTTTGATATATGACTGCAGCCACAACTGGTAGAAAATGCTAATTTGTGTATTGCTTTACACAGGCTGTATTTGCATCATGTTATTTATTTTTTTTGCCAAACAAAGAGTTTAATTAGCATATAAAAGAGTGTGTGTTTGTGCTAACATGATAAAGACTTAATTTAAAACTCATGGCAGCAGATATTGCTTGGTTAACTTGGATTGTTAGCGGTTAGTGTATGGAAAAGGATTTTACTCTGAAATACCATACTCAAAACTGCTTAGTGAATTCACTCCACAGTATTTGTGTTCGAAAGAGAGCATAGAGACGTACAGTAAAAAGAGGGATGAGAAAAACGAGGACGCTTGTGTGTGTATATTGGCTGCGTTTGACGCCAGCTGTCCCAGTGTGTCCAAAAAGCAGGTTTTCTGCAGATTACCTCCCTGAGCCAGTTCAGTCTGCTTACTGGAATGAGATTAACAGCTGTGTGTGTGTGTCTGTGTGTGTAAGAGAGAGTGAAACATCACAGATTCAGAGGCAAGTTTGTCTTCAATTCTGTCGTTTTCTCCCCCATTCTTTTCTGGTTCCCTTTCAGTTCCTGCATGTGCATCCACTTGGGTAACCCTGGAGACAGGCTCCTCTCTGCTGCACTGTAACCATGGCAACCGCATCCAGGGCATGACAACGTCTCGTGCACTCAGATTGTCAAGTCTGAACCCCAGAACAGAGACACAGAGCACTGTTATACTGAACTAAAACACACAACATGCTCATGCAACCATCTCTTGATAGACAGACCCGACACGACAATATCTGACTATAAGCAACACCTTCCTTTCTGTCACTTCACCTGCTTTACTACAGAGTCAGAGTGTGTGCTATGGCATCAATACAACTATTGTAGGAGAAGTAATCAAACATTTATGAGCTAGGGATGAAGGGGGAGGCAGGAATGAGTTAAGGAGAGGGATATCTGGGGAAAAGCAGGAATCTAGGTCACAGATGCTTTGATGAAACACACAGACGGCTTCAGCATCAAGCAGACGTGTCAATGTAACAATAATGATCAATGAACTACAATAATATATATTTATTTATTTAATTATTTTTTTACAGAAATTATATGTAAAATGAAAGGTGTTCATTTTTTTTCTTTTTTTTTCTGTGAGATCTACTGTTAATGTATTATTAACCATGAGCACTACTGTGTTGGATGTAAAAGTAGTTGCATTCTGTGTCATTTTTGCTGCTCTCCGTCTGGATGTCTTTGAATGCATCCTGTGTGAACACCTCTTCCAGCTCTTAGTGGTGTGGCGAGGTGTGTTGCATGTAAAAGTATTCGCGTCTGTGGAATGTGCCACAGAATGCATTGAATTTAGGAAAAATGCTGAAAAAAACAAATGGCTGCTTATTGATTGTAAGTATAGGTAGATGCTAGTTGTTAAGTTTAGGTACTTAGAAGGGTTAAGGGATCTAGAATATGGCCAGGCGGAATAAGGCATTATTATGTGCTTTATAAGTACTAATAAACAGTCAGTATGCTAGCAATATGCATGCTAATAAGCAATTTGTTAATAGTGAAAAGTGTTCCTTATGGGTGCATGATATATATCGGCTGATGATTAATGCGCATCTCATTAGTAAAGCCGGTTCTCTAATCAGCGGTAAATTCCATCAGGTGCATGATTTCACACAGAGCAGCTGTTACTATACGGAGCCGTTGTTAACTGACAAGCTGCACAAATTCACGTTCATTATCAGCTTGGATTTGCGCAGCTTATCAGTTAACAACGGCTCCAACGGCTGAAATCACGCACCTGATGGAACCGGCTTTACATTTACATTTACACTTATTTACATTTATTCATTTAGCAGACGTTTTTATCCAAAGCGACTTCCAGATGAGGACAGTGGAAGCAATCAAAAACAACAAAAAGAGCAATGAAATATAAGTGCTATAACAAGTCTCAGTTAGGTTAACACAGTACACGTAGCATGGGCTTTAAATAATATAAGAAATAAAAAGAAAACCAATAGAATAAAAAAAGGAATAGAGCAAGCTAGTGTTAGAGGTCTTCACACACACACACACACACAAACACATACAGTTGCATAATAAATGAAAAGAAAATAGAATACAAAAAGATTAGAAAGGCAGTTAGATTTTTTTATTTATTTATTTATTTTTTTATAATAGAATTAGAATAGTGAGTGTTAAAGTTAGAGGGTCAAAGGATTAGCTGACGAGATGCGCATTAACGATCGGCCAATATTGTGCACTCTTAGTGTTCCTTAATTGCTCAAAACCTTTTCCCCTGTCTCTCAAAATTTACACACTTTCTAGTGAGCTGCCTATGTAGGCTGCATTATATGGCATCATGGGTACATTTTCAACTTAAAGGTTGTACTCTGTTTATGTCTTTATGCAAAGAAATACACTTCTGTTCTGAAGTTCGGGGTCAGTAAGATTATTGATAATGAAAGAATTATCTCAAGATCACCAAGGTTGCATTTATCTGGTCAAAAATACAGTAAAAACAGGAATATTCTGAAATATTGTTATAATTATTATAGTTTTCTATTCTCATATATTTTAAAATGTAATTTATTTCTGTGTTCAAAGCTGAATTTTCAGCATCATTACTCCAGTCTTCAGTGTCACATGATCTTGCTGAATGCTGAAAAACAGCATTTATTTGAAACATACATTTTTTTGTTACAGTATACATTACTTTACTGTCACCATTGATTTAATGCATCCTTGATAAAAAATGTCCCCTAAATACAGGTATTTTAATACAAGTACAGCAGGCATGTATGTTTATGTAGTTTGTGTGTCTGTTTGGGGCTTTGAAAGCGGATTTGACATGAGGTTTGGCGCTATGTATAACTGGTCGCTTTGTTTTCTGTTTGATCGCACCTCAGTCAGATCATTTCAACTCACACTTCACACAAGAAGTTTCCTTCAGTGGCTTCTTAAAAAATAATTATTTGCCTGAACTACTTTTCATAGTGTATATTGTGGTGAAACACTGATGAAGATAAACTACTTAGCAAAACGTGTGAATCTGACTAGTTTATGGTTAGTTTCTGAACAATTAATCAACACGTAGAGACCACTTAACAAATAGATTCACTATAAATACAGTCTTTTTGAAAGAAGTTATGAGTCAGAATGGTTACACGTGAAGGCCTATTCATATCTGAATTGCCATGCATGTAATGTATTTATTTGCCAATTTAATCACTGACAAAATCACCCCAATCATTGATAATTGTTTTCAAAACAGAGCTATTTATATTTCTTCATATTGCAATATATATAGCAAAAAACAAGCATATATCGCAATTTTCAATATTGTGCAGCCCTAAACTGAAGAGATCAATTTCAGTAGTTTCTATTATTCAGTTTTTTAAATATGCAGTTATTATTAGTGGATATAAATTCCTTTATTGTCAGCAAGTTAGCTACTTAGTTTCCTGTTTTTTTCTGACCACAGAGCACTTGAATTTGACATTGTGTAATTTCGACTAGAAAAGGAAGTAGATTCTTGTGAAAGCAGCTTAAGAACACCCCTAACCTATGGTAAAATCACCATAAAACATGACTAGTCCTGGCTTATTGCTTCATTAGAGTCATATAACTTTAGTCCTGACATTTTGTAAAAGTTATTGTGAAGATTAGGCGTCATTTAGACCCAAGGTTATAGCCATCGATGTTAAACAGGTTCACTCTGAATTAGCGCTGATTTTAGATTTGCGTGCTCACATATTAGCACAGGATTAGTAAACATCAGATTAGTCTAATGCACTCTAATCTATTGTATTGACATCTATTGTGTCACTTTCTTCTGTTTTAATACAGATAATGCTAACAAGACTGTCCAGGATTTATTTTAATGCATGATTTTTTGTATGTTTTAACAAATGAAAAAATGTTAGTTGGAGGCAAAGGTTTGAGACCACTTTTTTCATTTAAACCTATGTTCATTTTTCATTTAAACCTATATATATATTAATAAAAAAAAAAAAAAAAAAAATATATATATATATATATATATATATATATATATATATATATATATATATATATATATATATACTTTTCTGTTTTTCTGCTATATATTTTGCTTCTGATTTCTTGTGTATGTAAACATGTATCTTGTTTTAGAACAAAACGACACTGTAAAAAATTATACGATCAGTATGGCAACTTTTTTTTTACATTAAATCGTCAAAATAAATTGAGCAATCTCAAATCTTCCTTACAGTATTTGCAATTCAGCTTGATTTTTTTTTTTTTTTTTACGTCTGTTTGATTTTATTTCAGTTTAAATTACTTGTACAGTCGAGTTGATTATACGTACAATTTTAAGTCAGCAAACTGAACTTACATTTTTGTGTTAAAATAAGTGTTTAAAAACTTACATATTTAGTGTTTTCCTGGAAATTGAAAAGTGTTTATAATCAGTCTTACAATGGAAAATATCAGCATTTTTGATGGCCTCAAATTTTGGTCACCAGTGTGAATCTTCCTATTCCTCTCTCTCTCTTTACCCCCATTGGCATCGAATCCTTTGCAGTAAATCCATTTGTATGTTTTCAATTACATATCAAATGGATGTCGAGGTTAGTGTAGCATAGCCTAAGCCCCTGCCTTTAGAGCAGACGCACAGCCCGACTGTGACCTAAATATCTACACAAAATCACTACACCAACAGAAATCATCATGTTAAGAGAAATAGGTCACATTTCGGCCATCACTCGATTAAAAGCTGCTCTGACCAGAGTTTCTGTGATTCACTCTCAGCCATTCACCACTGATGATCTCTTGACTTTTAGGTCATTTTAATACTCACAAATCGGTATTAAATATATAACCTATAATAATATCTAGCCCATAAAAATACTGTATGTATGTCTATGTATGTTTAATACATATATGTCATGCAAATGAATACATGTTGATGTTATATAGGTAGATATAAAACATGAAAAAGATACATACATAAGCATACAGATTATTTTCTTAGATTTTATATTTATGTTGGATGTATAAATATATTGAATACCATATATGTATATCCTCTTTAGTGCATTGTGGTCAAAACTTTTTATATTTATTTCTATTTCTATTGTCTTTTTAGCTAAGTTTGTACAGTACAGTGTATTTATGTAAAAACGATGGCCATATTTTATATTGGGGAGCACATATTCCATATTAACTAAGAGTTTTATTAATATGTGCTTTTATAAATAATAATAAGTAGTCAATATGCTGGTAATATGCATGCTAATAATCAACTAGTTAATAGTGCGTTCTCTAATCTAAATCTTTAACAAAATTAGATATGGCATTATAACATATATGGCAATATCCTTTTTTATATTGGGCAGTATATCTCATATAATATTACATTTCTGTGTATGATTCATTTGATTTTCTATTATTTAGACTAATGAAACTCAATCAGTTTATGAAATTTTGCTTCATTACATAACGAAAGCATCCTTTGGGATAAGAGACAGTTAATAAATTGATTAACTGTTAATGAGATTTCTCTCTCTCTCTCTCTCTCTCTCTCTCACACACACACACACACACACACACACACACACACACAGTCTGTAATTTACAGCGCCTGCAGACTGAAAGACGTGTGTGATGTGAAATATATCTGTCTGTATTTGAGCGGTAGTATTTCAGAGCTGAGCGTGTTGCCCTTGGGCAGCGGGGTAACGCAGGCCATTATGGATCGAGCAGGACTATACATCACTCATAATCTTACCTTATAGTGGTCCATAAGATATTTTATGTGAGGGAGATGAATGGATGCTGTATCAAATAGTCCGTAAATGTTATTGAGTTTTTCAGGACACACACCATTAACTTATTACTCTCTCTCGCTCTCCCTCTCTCGGTCTCACCCATTGTTCTTTAAACGGGAAATACAGTACGCATGCTTTTAGTATATCTGATTATTTCAAAAAAGCATATTTAATATATTTTTCCATGATATGGCCTACATTTTGTCTGCTACTGCTTCTGATTCTCTTGTAAATTAATATCTTGTTTTAGAACAAAACAGCACATATATGTATAGGTCAAGTGTGTAATTTCTGTGCCATTAGTGTCATAAACAGAATTGCAGAAATAATAATTGTTTTTCAGACAGTTTTCATATACACTGAAATGTGTTTACAGTTAGTTATGTGGGGATCAGGGTTATCTTGATATAAAATTGACTATTTTTTTCCAAAATTTTTGCAAACACAATGCACACACATTGTTTATTTTATGGATAAATAATGTGCAGTCTTACCCATGATTAGCATGCAAATATAGCTATAAATTATAAAGGAAATACTGCGGGCTGACACATTTCTGCCTCTACACATTATATAATATCATACGGTCCAGCCGTAACACCCAGAAATGAAAACATACATGCTGTCACTCTGGGCCCCTCATGTCACCCCCTGTTGGCCCTTCTGTCTGAGACTGGGTATTTAAATGAAATAACATCCACAAGAGGAGCCTTACACACACACACACACACACACATACACTAGCACACAAAGGAAATCACATCCAGGCTGAGGGCCAGAGGGGCCCTGTGACAGGGTGTGGACAGGCTTTAATGGCAAGTGTGTGTGATGGCTGTGGACCCTGTGGACAGTAGTCAGATCCATTACTCTATATTCTTTCTGGAAGACAGCCGTGAAATCTTTCATATACACTTTTGCCCTCTAAACTCACATTGGACATTAATGAAAGTCGGGCCACTGCCAACACACACATGTACGTTAACCCTGTTTAAACTGGCCTAAAGTGGATCGCTAGTTTAAGCTGCTTTAGCTGGTCAGTAAGCCAAAACCTCCTCTTAAACTGCATCCCCAACCTTTTTTACTTCAAAGACAATTGTTCAAAAGCCTAGAAAATATTATAATGACTTTTCTAATCATTTGTGACTCTGGTTTTTACTCAGAAATATCTATTTATCAGCCATTTCTACGGAGTAAACTATTTTAGGGCTTGTCAACTATTAAATCATCCTTGACTTTTTAAGACTTTATTAATTTCTGAGTTTTTTTAAACATTTTATTCATTTCTATGAGTTTCACAGGACTAGAACTCAGAATTCCCTTGCATATGCATGTTTCTTCAGAGATTTCTGGATTTATTATATAAAATGATAGCTGTTGAGGGAATTCACTTGAGAAACACGACATCAGCTGTTTTACATGTAGCTCATTTTAAAGCTTGTTTTGTCTTATTGTAAATCATTTTAAGTCATCGTACAGCCTGTTTGGAAGTGTGCTGAAGCCCCCTAGTGAGTCCAGGCCCCTCTGGTGGAAATTCACTGTTTTAAAATCATCAAACTAAACCAGCTTGACAAGTGAAAACCAGCCTGGCGGTTAACTAAGACCAGCAAACCCATCTATTGGTTTTTTCCCCAGCATGGAACTCTCATGCACATTCCATTCAACTCGGAAAGTTGGAATGTCCAACTTCCTGTTTGGAACAGTGTAGTAAAACGCCACTTGAAGTCGGATTTTGAACTTGGAAATTCATTCGGAAACCTAAAACCCTTATTTGCAAAATGCATATGGAATGTAATAAACCACATATTAAGCTCTCTGATAACTTAACTCGGCATAGCCTGCAGTTGCAGTTTATTTCTTTATATGCCATTTCCTGAGGATCAGGAACCGGAAGATCCTTATGGTTGAAGATGTAGTAGTAGGAATATCCCGCAGCACTCTGCTTGGGTTTCTTATGATGACAGAAATACAGAAATTCAGGCGACTGGATTCTGGAGAGCAGTCCACACACACACACACACACACACACACACACACACATAAGTACAGAAACACTACTCGCTCACATACCAGGAAGCTGAAATCATGACCTCTGAACTAGTCCAACTATTCATCATGGCTTGGCCTCTTTTGCGTTTGGATGGGTCGGCCAGCTGCGAAACATACGCACACACAGGCATCTGTGACCCATCTGTACACAGCGAATCCTGGGGACCGTTTATCAAACACTGGAGACATGGACTAGCTTTCATACTCATACGCCCCAACTCTCCCTGATTCTCTTTGTCCATTCGTACTGTATATATTACAGTGTTACACTTCAACAGCTTTTAAAGCAAATCACTGATCACAAATATTGTGTAAACAGACACTGAACTTACAACAATTGAGGAAAGCATAAGCAATTTATCATAAATCGTTACTTTTATTGTAGAAATGCCAAAACCAAATGTCTCTACTCTAACTCCTCCTAGAGCTTTCAAGCAATGCGTACTAACCTCTTTATGGACCTTCAGCAATATATTTTCTGGTTTGAAGAACAAATATCCTCGTGAACATTTCTGCACATAATTCATTAGATGTCTTGAATGCCATTGTCAGCATATACAGATGAGAACATGTTTGTAGTTTGTGGCACAAAACAGAAGGTCTTGAAGATCTCTCATATTGTTTTAGCTTTAAAATCTGCTGTGATAAGCAAGTTCATTTTCAGCTATGAAAAATGAGCCAGCATACAGTAGTTTTCCTCAGCATATTAACTTTGATTTGGGCTTTTATTTACAATATATTAGCATGACAATTCACTTACGTATATTAGATTAGTATATAATGAACTAATGTGACAAGCTGTCATCATATCAGGGTTATTATTATTCCCTAACACTAACACTAAAACAAAAAACATTAATTTTCTTTTCTTAAAAAAAGTTAACTGAAAAAAAAAAAAAAATTAAGTACTAGTCTTAAAAATAATTACATAAACTAAAATCAACAAATAAAATAAAACTAATAGAAATGACAAAAAAGGCAACAAAATTACTAAAACTTTATTAAAGTAAAAATTGTATCAGCTGTACTTAACAAACCAATGCATCACATATATTTTATTTTATTTATTATTATTATTATTATTATTATTATTATTATTATTATTATTATTATTATTATTATTATTATTATTTTATAATTAAAAACAAATGTTTAAAATCACCCAGTGAATTACATTGTTAGAATGTTTAAAAGTTATTCAAATGTCTAACTGACATTGAAGACAATTTGCATACAGAATTTAGATTCCCCCCCCCCTGCATTTATTTACATAACAGCACATCTTTTTAATCATCTATAACTGCCTTTACTCTGGGAATATGGTGTCACATTATATATTGATTGGCATACCAAGAAGACAGAAAGCAAGGTGCACACAAGCGTCTTCATAACAGATGCTATGCAACTTTTACTTTTAATTTTATCAGAACCAGCTTACCTGACACTATGCTTTGCAAGCACTGCTATTTCCTTCTGGAAATGCAAATCTAGCTTCGTTATTCTTTCGGTCTGCCTACTGTCACAATGATGCAAGGAAATAGGCCTGATTTTGCATATGCATCCTAACTTCAGTAGCTATATCAGGATATTTAATCACAACATTATTTGCATATTACTTGTCAATTGTTTAATAGTTTTCACTTACTTTAATTGGCTTTTTAATACTAAAGGTTAGTTAATTTCACTCTTCTCTTTTTTACTTCATTAAAATGTAAACTTGAATTACCGAATTAACATAAAACCATGTGATGATGTTATAAGTCTCAAGTGCTGATAAGTAGGTTTGGTTCAATGATTTGGTTAACAGAGCACTTAAAAACATCATCACTTCATCGATTTATGCAGAGAGGAGCAGTCAGTGTTTTTCATTTACTATTGTTTTTAATGTAAGCTTGTGGATGTTGTTGTAATCTTCTGGAGTGCTCTCTCTCTCTCGAGTGAAATTATAATTCTCAGTTTCAGATTTTTCCGAATGAAGTCACGTCGTTCCTGTCCAGAGTAAAGCTGAATCCAACCAATTTCAGCAAACTCTTGCAGGATCAAAACCCTCCCACGGATGGAAAAGCTTTTGATCTGGCTTAAATCCAGGTTGTGTTTGGAATGGCTAAACGGACAAAGATCTTCCACGGGTCACGAGTAAAGAAAACCTGTTCTTCTTTGCTTAATAAAGTTTAAATGTATGCTGTATTACATGCCATAAACTCCTTCTAAATCATCAGTCGTATTCCTCCAGGCGTTTAATCTGATTATATATCCACGTCTGTATGAGTTTGCTATAATTTAGTGAGGTTTCTTGGCTGCGGAGGTCTTTGGATTTCCTCTGAGAACCTGTTGGATCGGAGTGTCCATTCCATTCTTATTCCTATCCCCTCTCTCGCTTTCCATAACCAATTCCAAATGTGGCCGATCCCACTCCAAAAACGTCCTTCTTACACCCTGCTTGGAGCCTGTTTTGGGGTGGTGGGTTAATCAGAAGCAGGTTTGTGAGTCGGTCTACACCCTTACAGTGGGTCACACTCACATAAACACACTGGACAGCGATGGAGAGGTTTTAGATGGATTACATGTGCCGTACACCCTCTTTTCATTGGAAAACAGCCAAGGATGGATCCTAACACACACCCGAAGATTTCTGGAACACATTTCAACTTCCACCAACCCACACATTCATCAGAGTTCAATCTGTTCATGTTTAATATCAACATGTCAACATCTCAAAAATTTATTATTATAGATAATAAACTAAATGATCGATACAATTATGGATGGATGGATGGATGGATGGATGGATGGATGGATAGATAGATAGATAGATAGATAGATAGATAGATAGATAGATAGATAGATAGATAGATAGATAGATAGATAGATAGATAGATAGATAGATAGATAGATAGATAGATAGATAGATAGATACGCTGGCATTAGAATCTGCTGAGGGGGCTGTAATCTCAGCTGGAGCATCAAACATACTGTAGCTCTGGTCTGTAGAAGTTCACGCTCAGAAAATAGCATCTGTTGAACGTTCAGTTTCACTCTCCTTCCTTCTGTCATTCACACATCCCCTTTTCACTGCAGCAGCTACTTCCTGTTTTCCTGTAATGGATCTCCTGTCTCTCTCTCTCTCTCTCTCTCTCTCTCTCTCTCTCTATCGAATGTGCTTTATCTGATCTGTTCTTCTGTGTGTCAGAATGCAGTGAATGTCTATCACTGTTGTTGTTGTTGTTGTTAACCATTCTCCAGGCTTCCCGTGGGTCCCTAAAAGTCTTAAATTCACTTTGGTCAAATGTGAGGTCATAAAAACCTGAAATATCTTGAATGTTAGAAGAATGGATCCATAAGTATACTTCTGGATGATATATACAGTATCTGTACAGGTCTCAAAAACTCTTGAATAACTCTGCATTACTGGTTCTCCGGTAACTCCAAAAGACTTTAAGATTGACCCTTGACCCTTAGAGTGGAAATTATGCCCAGACCACTGTATCTTTTCCATTTTTAGTGCTTCTTTCTTTCTTTCTTTCTTTCTTTCTTTCTTTCTTTCTTTTCAAAGCTTATCTCCTGCAGTCTCTTTGGCAGCAGTATGTAATTTAGATTAGTCTTTCAGATGTTAAAGTTATATATATATATATATATATATATATATATAAAGCTCCTTACGAGCTTTCAGTGAGATTAATGACACGTTTACAGAATAATTCAATCATAATGCTGATATATCAGCACAAAGTGTGTGTGTGTGTGTGTGTGTGTGTGTGTGTGTGTGTGAATGATTCAGTGATGTTAGATTAACCCTCGCCATACAGTACATGTCCACAGGCGCAGAATTGAGTGGGCTTTTATAACTCGTTCTCTGTGAGCTATGCATCAGGCTTGAACATTTTTCAGCTTAATGCTTATGAAGTGAAGGCTAGCCAGGGCTGTTAATGCATAAATCAAGCTGTTACATATAAAAATATTTCATTGAGATGTCAAATGCAGTTTGGAGCCATCCATTTGATCAAAAATGAATTTACAGGCAATTGTAATGTTATAAAAAATAAAAAATAAAAGTGTTTAACATCGTAAATAATAGGAAATGTTTCCTGAGCAGCAAAACAGCATCTTCGATTGATTTCTGAAGGAGCATTTGACACTGAAGACTGGAGTAATGATTTCAGCATTTATCACAGCAATTAATTATATTTTGCAATATATATTTAAATATAAGGCAGTTATTTTGAATTGTAATAATATTTTACAATATTATTGTTTTACTGTATATGTGACCCTGAAAGCAGTCAATAAAAAAAAAGCAATAGCCAAAAAAAAAAAAAAAAACATTGTATGCGTCAAAATTATATTTTTATGCCAAAAATCATTAGGATATTAAGTAAAGATCAAGTTCCATGAAGATATTTTGTAAATGTCTTACCGTAAATACATAAACAAGGTATAAACAAGGTCAGGATCTCTAGAGAGAGACTGAGTGTGTCATATCATTCATTTTTGATCAGTAATATGCTTTGCTAAGAATGAAATTGGACAACTTTAAAGGTGAGTTTCTCAGTATTTTTTTCACCCTCAGATTCCAGATTTTCAAATATTTGTATTTCGGCCAAATATTGTCAGATCCTAATTAACCATACATCAATGGAAAGCTTATTTATTCAAAAATTTAGAAGAATGTACACTTAAGACTGGTTTTGTGGTCCAGGGTCACATATTTGGTCAAATAAATGTGGGCTTGGTGAGCGGGAGTCATCTTTCAAAACCATTAAAAAAAGCTAATCGACCCTAAACTTGTATGGCTTTAATGAATGTTTTGAAAGCAGTAATAGAGCATACTGACAGACACACCACTATTAAAGTGACAGACAGCACAGATTTTATTGAGCGGATCTCTTCTGCAACAGTGGACATGGATGGTCAGGCCACTTAAAGGTCACTAGATTTCACCCCCAGGATCTCTAGAGAGAGGCTGAGTGTGTCATATCATCATTGAACACTCTCATTCTTCAGAAAAAGTGTGAAGAGATTGTTGTGCAGAAAAACGAAGAATTTTTTATATTTCTTTTTTTCTTTTTCTTTTTTTGGACAGCTCGCTCTTAATCAAGACTTCACACTGAGCTAATACATAAACATTAGCCTTTACTTGCAAGAATACTTCACCACCAAAAATGTTATACTCACATTTGCAATCAAAAATCCCTCTGACAGACGCGAGACGTCTCCGAAGATTTCCTTTCCTCTCTCCTACTGAAGATGAATACATCTCAAGACATCATGTCCTATTCCTGCAGTCACAACCACTGTCGTTACAAATGATACGATTAACCAAAGTTATGCAAATATATGTATATATACTTTTTTTGTTAACGAAGACTTTTTAATTGCTCAGAATTACAGTAAAAACAGTAATGTTGTGAAATAGTATTCTAGTAATATTGTAGTGTAAAAGGTTTTATTTCAATGTATTTTAAAATGTTTTTTTATTCCTGCGATGGCAATGTTAAATAAACAGATTTTTTCCCCTTTTTTTATGTAGCAAACTGTGACTTTTTATTATAGTGACCCATACTCAGAATTCGTGCTCTGCATTTAACCCATCCAAAGTGCACACACACAGCAGTCAACACACACACCGTGAACACACACCCAGAGCAGTAGGAATAGATCCTTATTGTAAATTAAAAGGGTTAATTTATTTTAAAAATAGACATTTACATGATTGATAAATAAATGAAAGAGGAAATTTAAAAAAGGGACATTAAAAATGTAAAAAAAAAAAATACACCAATGTGCAAAAGGTTAGGGTCATATTGTTTATCTAGCTTTTTATTCATTTATTTGGAAAGAAATGAATCTGATGGTGTGCTCAGAGTTCAAATTTCTGGCCATTAATTTTTCATATGCATTTTTTATTTAAAATATTTAAAAAAATGTTTTTGGCCAAACACAAACGAAAAATAATAGCATTTTAAATCCATCTGCAGCAAGACCAGATTCCTTTTATATCATAAGTTTGCTGAATAAAAAGTCTAAAGATAAACATATGACGGTCAATTGTCTGCTGATTTAAAACTCATTAGAAGATTCTTGAGTCACAGCAGATGTTTTATACAGTATATCATGTTACAGTTCCTTACAGAGTTACAGAACAACTGGAAATTCATATTTACCTTTAACCACCAAAGATAACTTTTGACTCACATCTGGTGCTTGGTGAGATTTTATCCCCATTTACTCCAACTACCTTGACTTTGACTTGCATTTTTATCACATATGACTGTATGTGTGACTAATCTCTTAGATGAATGTAATTGTTTGCGTACTGAAATATATATGAAAGAGGAGAGCTCAAACCGCACACGTTCTTCACCTGAAGCCCAGTCTCTCTCACACATGTACCACCCAGCGTGAGAACATTCTTCTGTGCCTTCTCAGTTTTTCTCCTTCTCAATCTTTCTCATGGTCCAGGCGTCTCCAGCTGTTTCTAATACTCCTCTCAGTCATGCTGGATGCTTTGGACCTATATGATTACAGCTGTGTGTGTGTGTTTGAGCATGTGTGTGTGTTCAATCATATGTTCCCATCTGGCTCCATCCCAGGGGAAGTCGACCCACTCTTAAAGAGCTTGGCAAAGGTCTGGTGTTTAGCAGCTCTGGGCTCACAGCGTTCATTCCTGCGTTGGTGGAGTCTAGGCGCAGTAAAGCACTTGATTGACGGATTAAACATTAAACAGGAAATAGTTTTTCTTTCTTCCTTTGGGTTTTCCATACAGAGATGCTGATTCAGTGGTCTGTTAAGGTTGGAGTTGGCCTAATGCTACTGGAGGAGTCTAGAAAAGATACGCTTACATCTATCCCAAGTGTGCTTTTTCATCTGGAAGATCATTTTGCTCATCTGCAATGCATTCCCTGTTGAACGTTAGAATGGCATGTGGCAGATGTTTTTGCGATGTTCATGAAGCATGCAGACTGTCATCACCTGGTCCATCTGAACATGGCTAACATGCGCTCGAGCACTGGTCTGACAGTAACAAATCTCAGTACTCGAGGGGGTGATCCAGTTTCCCTTTGTGCTATTAAAGCAGATGTGATTATTCTGGGAAGTTGCTGTAACCATATTGACCTTAACTAACTTGCTTAGTTTCTCTTCTCTTCAAACTATTGTTCTGCCCTAACAAGAGTTGAGCTGGAAGAGAAAACTGTAAAGACGGTAAAAGCCCATTCACACCAGAAACTATAACTATAATAATAACAATAAAAGAAAAGAACGGTACATGTGGACAAGTATGGTGTCCCATATTTAAAATGTGTGCTCTGCAGTTTTCCCTTCCAAGTGCACACGCACAGCAGTGAATAGTGAACAAACACAGACACATCAAGGAAAGTGGGCAGCCATTTTTTAGCACTATTTTGCTAAAGCTAATGGCACAGAGGAAGAGTATTATTGGAATCACTTTCAGATATTTTATTTGTATTTTTTCAGCTGATAAGCAATAAAAAAACATAGACAGCCAATCAGAATCCAATAAGTGTTTCCGAGGGTCTTAAAAAGTGTTTCCACAAATTAAAGACCTTTAATACCTGCTATAGCGCCCCTTGTGGAAACACTAGGAAAGTGAAGTGTACTTGTGTTTGGGATCATGGCACTATAAACTAATGTGGACATTTTCACTACCAGAAATAATGTAAATATAAGTATAAGATGTAACATAAAATACTGATGAATGAAAACTAAGAAGAAACCATTTCAGTGAAAAACCATCAGATGTGAAGAATTCTGGGAATGTAGATTCTCACAGTAAATTTTAAGATGACTTGTTCTTTTTCACTTCCAAAACTGTACATATAACAGCATTTTATTGTAAAATTGAGTTTAAAGTTTTCTACTGTGGTTACTTAGCATTCATTTATACAATCACCATAGCATTTTTAGTCTTTTACCGTTAAAGTTATAGTCATCTTTAACAAGTTCACTTCTGAAAGTCTGATTTAATTTGTGAATTTTCTTTCCTACAGGGACAGATAAAATGAAATGTTTAGTGTCAGATTAACACAACATGCAGTGCGATTCACTTCCCCTAGAGTCATTCACCATCAGGGAAACACGTCACCTAACTGTGTTTAGCTGTGAGTAAACTGTGTTTTGTTATCTGTGTGAATCAGACACTCAGACAGACGGGCTGCTGAGAATGTGCTGCAGTCAAATTTAAAGTGCCCTGTAAATACATTTTAAAGTCTGTCAAATGGGGTCATGGGTGAAGTGCTGGCATATCTTCGCTGGGTGATTCATGCGTGGAACATTCTGCATGTGTGGGGGAAACATGGCTTGAATTTTTTTAAATGAATCATTTGAAGAGGAATGAATTGAGTTCTCAAGGGGGTTTTGTGGCGGTGGCTTACGTTCCCCTTACCTCTAAGAATATGACATTTCAAGATGGTCCCCACCCCCGCTTTCTGCAGCGGTTAAAGGGTACAGTCGTGACCACTGTATCTTTGTCTTTGAAAGATGATTGATAGATGGATTAAACCTTTGCAGTTTATATAAAGATATTATTGAAAATTTCCAAATGTCATTTAAAACTTGCATGTTTTGTTAGAAATTAGAAGTCTAGGTTGTGTCAGATGCCTTGTTTTAGGTTTGTGTGAGGGAAATACCAATATTTAATGGGTTATTTTTGATGGAAAATACAAATGCGTTTAGTATACATACTGGCATCTTTTGTGACATTATAATCTAATCAAAATAGCTTTGTGTGAGGAAAAGTCCAACATTTTATGAATCACTACTCACGGAAAATCTCAATTTGCAGTCATGAACTGGCATGTCGAGTTCAGTTGCAATGCACATCAAATTCAATGACAACAAATCTTGTGCAATGCAAAAATGCACTATTTTTATTTTATTTTTGCATGCAAACGCAAATAGGCATTCTTCTTCATAGTCACTTAAAATGGAGTTGCATCTTCTGAGTTCCATGGAAGAAAGTCATACAGGTTTGGAACAACATGAGGGTTGGTAAACAAATTTTTTCTTTTATGGGTGAACTATTCCTTCAGTAGGACACGTTCAGTCCCACTCAGTCTGTATTATAGTCTCTCTGGAAACAAACTTTGCCTTACCAATCCAAACCATGAAATACAACACAACCATCAACACTTGTGCTTTCATCTTCCAGCTGGTGAAACAGAGCCAAGAGGAAATGAGAACACTTTTTTTGTGAACTTCCTGAAGACCTTTGTTTTGACCTTTAAATAGCGCTTAGACTTCCACTAGACCTTGTGATGTGAAATAAAACTTCCCCTTGTGGTATACTTAAGGTATTTATGCTACATTTGTTGATGGCTACTTTAGAGTTGTTAACAACATATGGTTAAATCATAATTTAATATGATACAGTATGGCACCAATGTTCTTCTTATATTGCATTATGGCATACAGCAGGGATAGGCAACTTTGGTCCTGGAGGGCCACTGTCCTGCAGAGTTTAGCTCCAACCCTAATTAAACACACTTGAATGTAAGTAGTTGTAAAATAGAGTAAAAAAGGTAATATTGTAAAACGTTATTACAATTTCAAATTACTGTCTCCTATTTTGTCAAATGTAATTTATTCCTGGGATGCAAAGCTGAATTTTCAGCATACTTTCTCCAGTCGTCAGTGTCAGAGAACATTCTGCTGTCTAAGAAACATTTATTATTATTATCAATGTATAAAATAGTTGTGCTGCCTAATAATTTTGTGCAAACATTGTTTAAGCTAGATTTTTTTGGTTTTATTTCTTTGTAATATATTTTAAATATATTTAACAAGACATGTGAGGATCAGGTTTAGGTGCAGGGCTATGTTTAAGGGATAGAAAATGTTATTAGCTTTATATAACAATAGTTGAAGGAAAGTCCCCACAATGACAGAAAAGCAACCGTGTATGTGTGTGTGTGTGTGAGTGTGAGGGTTATATTTACAGAAGTGAAGCTGGTTAAGGCCAGCCTGTTGCTGCTTTCACAGCCATTCGAACAAACAATACTCTCACACAAACAACTAATATACACACACTATAAACAAACACACGGTGCAGAGAAACATGAGAGTCATAAATGTTTTGACAGGTCTAGATGTGTGAGGTCACATATTGAAAGGGAGTTACTCGATATCACACTATTACTTCCACTGCAACTGCAACTGAATGCTTCTGTTCTACTAATGCATAATCATATGGTTAAGTATATTATCTTAGTAGACAGTAAGTTGGGTCTGTTCTTGTTTTGGACTGGAGAAAGCCATTTTCCACTAAAATTATGCTGATTGCATCGCTTGCTCCTAGTTTTGAGAAGTGGAATGCATTGATGTGTTGTATTATTATCAGAATGTGATTGTGAATGAGATTAAAGACTTTAGCTGAGGGGAATATTATCAGTGCATGAATTTAAGTTCTTTTTTCATATAGTATGTGACCCTGGAGCACAAAACTGTGCTCTTAAGTTACATGGGTTTTTTGTAGCAATAACCAAAAATTATAGATTTTTATTTTATGCTAAAAATCATTAGGATATTAAGTAAAGATCATGTTCCATGATGATATTTTGTGAATTTCCTACCAAAAATATATCAAACCTTAATTTATGATTAATAATATGCATTGCTAAGGACTTAATTTGGACAATTTTAAAGGTGATTTTCTTAATATTTCTATTTTGTGTGTTTTTTGCACCCTCGGATTCCAGATTTTATACCAGCAGTCAGACTAGCTGGTCTGAACCAGCATGGGAATTCATTCGGGTCTAAGCCAGTCTTTTCAGCAGAATGAAAGAGCAATATGAACAATACAAGAGAGGTATGGAGAGAGCAGAGGTTGGAAATGAGTGAATGGTGGGAAAGTAGGACGAAAATAAGCAAAAGAGAAAGTGCTGTGCAGTAGGAGGTTCAGAGAGAGAAAGAGCCCTTTAAAAATGGGGGTGTGGGAATGAAAGAGGGCAAGAAAATAGGGGGAATGAGAGGAAAGAGGGAGATTTAGTTGTGTAGTTGGGTGTGGGAATGTGGGGTCAGAGCTCTGCCGGAAGAAGAGGCTCTTGGCAGGACACAGCTCAAAGGGATTGTGGGAATTTATACAGGATTAGTGGAGTGTCTGATGCTCAACAACTCTCATGCAGACATGCACAACTAGAGCTATACTGAACATTCACAGTATATTTGTTATGACTTTAACATTTGTTTTGTCCTCTACACATGCTAAAGTTTGTGTTATTACACTAGGAGTGTCTCGTGAGTATGCAACCGTTATATTAGACTTCAGAAGCACAAATGAAAAAACAAAGGAATTGCCTAAGTTGATGAGGAGAAAAGTTTGAATTTTTGGATGTAAATACAGGTGCTTCTTAATAAATTAGAATGTTGTGGAAAAGTTCATTTATTTTGGTCGGTTATTCAACTCAAATTGTGAAACTCGTGTATTAAATAAATTCAATGCCCATAGACTGAAGTAGTTCAAGTCATTGGTTCTTTTAATTGTGATGATTTTGGCTCACATTTAACAAAAAGCCACCAATTCACTATCTCAACAAATTAGAATATGGAGACATGCCGATCAGCTAATCAACTCAAAACACCGGCAAAGGTTTCCTGAGCCTTCAAAATGGTCTCTCAGTTTGGTTCACAATCATGGGGAAGACTGCTGATCTGACAGTTGTCCAGAAGACAATCATTGACACCCTTCACAAGGAGGGTAAGCCACAACATTCAGTGTCAGAGAAGCTGGCTGTTCACAGAGTGCTTTATCCAAGCATGTTAACAGAAAGTTGAGTGGAAGGAAAAAGTGTAGAAGAAAATGATGCACAACCAACCGAGAGAACCGCAGCCTTATGAGGATTGTCAAGCAAAATAGATTCAAGATTTTGAGTGAACTTCACAAGGAATTGACTGAGGCTGGGGTCAAGGCATCAAGAGCCACCACACACAGACGTGTCGAGGAATTTGGCTACAGTTGTCGTATTCCTGTTGTTAAGCCACTCTTGAACCACAGACAAAATCAGAAGCATCTTACCTGGGCTAAGGGGAAGAAGAACTGGAATGTTGCCCAGTCGTCCAAAGTCCTCTTTTCAGATGAGAGCAAGTCTTGTATTTCATTTGGAAACCAAGGTCCTAGAGTCTGAAGGAAGGGTGGAGAAGCTTGTAGCCCAAGTTGCTTGAAGTCCAGTGATACGTTTCCACAGTCTGTGATGATTTGGGCGCAATGTGATCTGCTGGTGTTGGTCCATTGTGTTTTTTGAAAACCAAAGGCACTGCACCAGTTTGCCAAGAATTTTTGGAGCACTTCATGCTTCCTTCTTCCGACCAACTTTTTGAAGATGCTGATTTCATTTTCCTGCAGGATTTAGCATCTGTCCACACTGCCAAAAGCACCAAAAGTTGGTTAAATGACCATGGTTTTGATGTGCTGGACTGGCCAGCAAACTCACCAGACCTGAACCCCAGAGAGAATCTATGGGGTATTGTCAAGAAGAAGATGAGAAACAAGAGACCAAAAATGCAGATGAGCTGAAGGCCACTGTCAAAGAAATCTGGGCTTCCATACAGACTTAGCAGTGCCACAAACTGATCACCTCCATCCCACGCTGAATTGAGACACTAATTAAAGCAAAAGGAGTCCCTATTGTATTGAGTATATATACAGTAAATTAATATACTTTCCAGAAGGCCAACAGTTATATATTTTTTTTATCGGTCTTATGGAGTACTCTAATTTGTTGAGATTGTGAATTGGTGGCTTTTTGTTAAATGTGAACCAAAATCATCACAATAAAAAAGAACCAAAGACTTAAACTAATTCAGTCTGTGTGAACTGAATTTATTTAATACACAAGTTTCACAATTTGAGTTGAATTACTGAAATGAACTTTTCCATAACATTCTAATTTATTGAAAGCAATATACAAATTGTTAAATTGTGAGATAAAAATGTGCAATTACATTAAAAGAAAACGAATTTCCAAAAAAAAAAAAAAATATATATATATTGTTAAATCTAATAAATCTAAAATCTAGGACTCATTCTTTATGAAAGAGAGAGAGAAAAAAAACATTCTGAATTGCAAGATGTGAACTCTAAGCCAAAAAAGGAGATATAAAATATATATATATATATTTAAAAATATATTGTTCATTCATTTCTGTCTGTTTCAATTAATTACTTCTAAACACAGCAATTTGTATGCAAAATCACTCAAATATTTTATATTTTTATTGTATTAAGATATTTGTATTTTAATATTGGAGTCTATGAGTATGTAGAGTTATAATGGTGGATCTAAATTATTAAATATTCTTCTTTCATTAGCCCCTCAATAATAAATAAATAAATAAAATAAAGTAAAAAACTATTGTGGAAGAGAATTGTATCAAATTTGCAAATAAATTTCAGAGCAAATTCATAAATACGTTGATATGTATAATACTGAGATTGGCTATTACACACACATAATGCAGCTCATACAAACATTTGTTAAGAAGCCAGCGGTGGATAGAGAGAAAATAAAATGTTCTCTTCGGCTCTTCAGTGGTATTTGGGCCCATGTTGACTTTGGGATCTGGTAGCGTTCTCTTTGCAGTCATCCATGTAGGCAAAGACAAGGAAATATAGCTTCACTGAGCTCCAGTGGAAAATAAACATATTTTCAGCACTGTTAGTACACATCTGGAGAAGATAAAGATCACAATGATCTTGTATGTATATGTCAGTTTTATTTTGGTTCTGTCACCATAACCTAGTGTTTTGAAACAGATGGTTTTGGTTTGTATGTTTGTGTATGTTCATGAAAACAGAGGAACATCATTTCATCCAATCAGCCGTAGTTGCTAGTAAATGATAGTAAAAATCTAGTTAAAAATAATCCAAGCTTGTTTTCCACTTTCCTTTTTACTAAATAAATACAAGAAGTAATTATATTTAGGTATTTTATGTGTGTGTGTGTGTGTGTGTGTGTGTGTGTGTGTGTTTTGAATCATGTTTTTATTGAACTTGACCATCTGATTCACAGGATTGAATCAAATTGATCAACTCTGATGCCATATTTGATGCTATTAAGGGGGGGGGGGGGTGAAATGCTATTTCATCCATATGCATACTGAGTTTTTTACACTGTTAAAGAGTTGGATTCCCATGCTAAACATGGACAAAGTTATGAAGTTTTTTTCGAGTATGGCTCTGTGTTACGTTAGATGGAGCGGAATTTCCTTATATGGGTCCTAAGGGCACTTCTGCTGGAAGAGCGCGTGCTCCCGTATAGCAGAGCAATAAGAGCACAACACACTTCACTGATCAGAGCGAGAGCGTCGCGAAAAGTCACAAAAGAAGTGTGTTTTTGGTTGCCAGGGCAAGACAACCCTGCACAGATTACCAAAAGAGTAACAGCATTAAGGGACCAGTGGATGGAGTTTATTTTTACAGAGCATCAACGGAGTTGTGCAAGTGTTTGTGTTTGTTCCCTGCATTTCGAAGATGCTTGTTTTACAAACAAGTTCCAGTTTGACGCCGGATTTGCACATCGTTTATTTCTTAAGAATGATGCAATCCCAACAAAAAAGGGTCACGATCGTGTGTTGGAACCGCAGGCGGTGAGTAAAACTGCTTCAAATATCTCTGTGTTGTTAACTTAGCTATTGGCGCGTAAGCACATCAAGTAAACAACATGCGATGTTGGCATCAAACTGCACTTTCCACATGTAAATCTAAAAAAAAAAAAAAAAAGATGACATAAATTGGAACTTAGTCATTTTTCAAAACCGCTAAGCAAATATATACAGTTTCAGTACATACCACATAGAGACGTCGTTGCTGATGCTGCTCTTGTTAAATTTCAGCCTCTGGATCTGATTCTGGATCATAAATAAACGGCTGAATCTGACTGTTAGCCATGGTTTGTTTTGGATGATGTTTTTTCCCTCACGGTAATGTCACAGCTTCCAAACGCTCTCAACGCAAAAGCCTACTCGCGCTCGTGATTCTTTAGCTCCACCCACACGTCACGCCTCCAACCGGTCGCTATTTTCCGGGAAAAATTGGTACAGACTATCTTTCTCTTATGAAAATAATAAAACTAAAGACTTTTTGGAGTTATGAAGGATGCAGTACTAATCTATAGGTACTCAAGATTAACAGGATATTGAGTGAAAACGAGCATTTCACCCCCCCTTTAAGCATCTCATGATCAGCAGCTCTCATACTTAAAAGAACTGATTGTGAACTAGTGTACAGAATAAATTGTAAATATACATACAAGGACACTTATGGAAGTATATTTCTGCTTTTTACATCTCACAGTTCCACAATTCTGAGAAAAAAAGTAGGAATTGCGAGAGAGATAAAAGTCATGATTGCAAGATTAGAATTCAATGCACTGTAAAACAGAACAGTGAAATTAATCAAATTAAATTAGTTAATTGCACTCAAATAATAACGAAAGTTCATTGGACTTAATTTAAATAAGTTCTGTTAACTCAAAAATTTGTTGTAGTGAGGTGAAGTTAAAGTGATTGTGTTTTCTAGTTCCCAGCATGCTTTGCTTCAGAAAACAAAGAAAATAAATTTAGAAATTAAGTGTTATTTTGTGTGTTTTTACACAAGATTAACATAGAGGGACATAAGTTAATACATAAATGTTGTGTTATATTAGATTTTACAAATCTAATATAACACATGTTTATGTTATGTTGGATTTGTAGTGTTACCGTTGTGGTGAAGAGTAGAGCCTGTGGTTAGACTGAGGATGGACAGCAAAAGCCTAATTTTGAGTGTATTTCCCACATTATAGGAGTTGAAAAATAGATAAAATTATGAGTGAATTACTCCCTAATTATAAGTTCAGAAATATAATTATTTAAGATAACTGAGATAATTTAAGGCAACTGGAATTAATTTTTTTAAGTTTATGTAAACTTAAAACATTTAAAAACATCACTTTAATGTTTTTGTGTAATCTGTTACAAAATATTTTTTGAGTTCTGTGAACTTATCAGGGTTTACAGTGTGGAAAAAGTCTGAATTACAAAATGTAAACCTAGAATTAAAAAAAAAGTCATAATTGTAAAATTTTAAGTCGTTATTCCAAGAACAAAAAGTCATGACTGTCAGATTTAGAGTCAGAATTCTAAGAAAAAAGTCATAATTGTGTTATGTAAAACCAGAATTCGAAGAAAATTGTGAGGACTGAATTGGGAGATTAAAAAGTTGCAATCGCCTTTTTAAACATTTTATTCTATGGTGGAAATAAACTTCCATAGACTGTCCATAAAACCCTCTGACTGTCATAATCTTTTCCAGTTTTAAACATGACACATAGCTTGACTTTGATGTTTTTAGCCACGTTAACAAATGTAAGATTCTATGAAACATTCATCAGAGGGATGCCATAGCTCTCTGATCCGGCACAGGGCTTCAAAACAGGAAGTGGGGGTCTTTATGAGCCCTTGTAAAAACAGCTAACAGCTCGATGCAGATTCTGGTTGCCGGGGTGAGACCCGCTGGAATGCTGCTTCATCATAATGCGGTGGGCTGCGGTCAGCGTGGAGCTTCGTGTACCAGTGAAACTAATGTCAGCTCAGCTTCACCAGCAAGGTTTACTGTGTGTCCGTAAAGATTTACACACTCATTTACATGGGTTTAGATACTCACTGCTGTGGTCAATTCTAGAGAAAGATAATTATAAGACTGTTAAGTGTCATAGTTAATATACTTGAAATTAATCTCTGTATACTGAGAAATTGTTTATAATCATCTTGGAATGTTTAGAGAGAGAGAGAGAGAGTGAGAGAGAGAGAGAGAGAATCAGTTTAACTATATTTACAGCCTTTTATTTAGAATTCAATTTTAGAATGTTGGATCACCGCAAATATTTCTAAAGTCAGTCCAAAACAAATTCCTTCAAGGAACAGTTTACCCAGATATGAAAATTTAGTCATGAGTTTGTTTCTTCATCAGATTTGGAGAAGTGTTGCATTCCATCACTTGCTCACCAATGGATCCTCTGCGGTGAATGGGTGCCGTCAGAATGCGAGTCCAAACAATTGATCAAAACAACACAATAATCCGCAAGTAATCACTCCAGTCCATCTGTCAACATTATCATTGAGACACTTTTAACTACAAACTGTTGCTTTCAATTAAAATATTATAGTCCGTATTAATCTGTTTTCTCCAGTGAAAAGTGAATCAGGGAGAAATATGCACAGATCATGCACCATTACAAACCAAAAAAGTTTTAAACAAATATTTGCCTGGATTCTGATGTGAGAGTACAACAGTTCATTAATTAGTTTATTAAGAAAAACACATTGCATTTAATGTACATATTTACATTTAATCAGTTCTTGCTTTCCCTTGGAATTGAACCCATGATCTTGGCATAGCTAGTGCCATATTTAAAATCACTGTGCAGATTTTCTCTTAAAATCAGTACAGGAAATGTGTAAAAAATGACTCATAAAACAATTATCTTTTATGTATTTCCTGGTTTGAATGTGCATATACACTAAAGATACACAGAAGTAAGTTAATACACAACTTTTGGAGTGATCAAAAAATGTCATTCAATATAATACTGGCAGGATCTGCAGGCCAAAAGTATGTGAATACCCCTTCTAATTAACGGTTTAGAATATCCCAGTAATCCAGATCATAAATCTTTATGCTACACTGTGCAATGACGTTGTGGGCTTTCAAATTTGTAGAAACCGTTTAGAAAAGAGTATTTTCTGCACGCTTAGAAAAAAAAGATAAAAAAGCTTAAGGTACATTTTTCTACCCTATTTACCCCTAAATGGCAATGGAGTCTGATTCACTGTCCCAATTCATCACAGAATGTGTTCAGCATAAGAATGGAAAATGTGATGTTTAAGTTCAGTTTAAGTTCATCACGCAGTCACACACACACATGCACTTTCCTCAAGTTCAAGTTCGCTCTGCATTAATATTTGAACATTCAACCTGTTGCTAAACATTCTCTCGCCAGCCATAGTTTGATAGTTAATCATTCAGCAGCATGTTAGTAAGAGAGATTCAATGATCCATTATTATCTTGACACACTGAACAAAGAGACTACAGTTCAACAGAGTCAGTGAGCCCTGCATCCGAAGAAACACCAGCACGCATTCTGTGTGAACACTAGACAAGAAGAGAACATGTACTGTATATACCACTGTATAAAAGATTTTCAAGATATATATATATATTTGTAAAATACACAGCTATATACGGAAAACCACTTGCAGTAAAATGTAGCCAGTGTTCAGTAAATGTTTAAATATTAGATTAAGATAAAATTGTAATTCAAATATGCACAAATAGTAAGTACAGCCACAGTAAGTTGCAGATAAAAAAAGTAAGAATATAAATTGTAGGCTATAGTAAATGTGCAAAACGAGGAGAACTAAATTTTCAATCAATTCGTTTATTCAGTAAGGATGCATTAAATTGATCAAAAGTAGCTATAAAAATCATGATAAATCAAGCTAGTAGCATGCTAAGACATATTAAAACAAGTTAACATGTTAATTCATGCTAGCAACATTGTGTTAGAGATGCTAAGAGATGTTAGCAATATGTAACAACATGTTATTTCATGCTAGCTATGCGTTAATAATGCTAACAATGTGCTAAAACATGCTAAGACATGTTAGCAATATGTTAAAATGTGTTAATAACATTTTAATTCATACTAGCAATGTGTCAAACATGTCAACAATGCATTAAAACATGCTAAGACACGTTAGCAATATGTAACAACATGTTATTTCATGTTAGCTATGCGCTAATAATGCGAACACTGTGCTAAAACCATGCTAAGACATGTCAGCAATATGTTAAAATGTCTTAAATAGCATGTTAATTCAAGCTAGCAATGTGTCAATCATGTCAACAATACGTTAAAACATTCTAAGACACATTAGCAATATGTAACAACATGTTAATTCAATGCTAACAATGCACTAATAATGCTAACAATGTGCTAAAACATGTTAGCAAATAACTTATCATGCTAAAACTTGTTAAAACATGTTAATCATGAAAACAGGTTAGCAACATGTTAAAACATGCACATTTAATCATGCTAGCAATATGTTAATTCATGCCAGCAATTTGCTTAATCATACTAACTACATTCTAACATTATGTTAGCAACATGTTAGTGACTTGAATGTTAAACATGTTTAACATGTTAAAATGATTAAGTTAAATATTTAAGGTTCAAGTTTTTTTAAGTTATTTCCAACTTTCAAACAAGGTCAAGCCAACATCACCATTTGTTTACAAACTTTACTCATCAATTTTAAGTTGTAATAATATTTCCCAGTTTTACTGATTTTAATGCATTTCTGATCAAATAAATGCAGACTTGGTGTAAAATATTATATACCTACTCCAACTTTTGAACTGAATTGTGTAGTGATGTATTTAATATTCACAAAGTGGTCAAGATATGAACACATCAAACAATTTTTTTTCTCTAGATTATGACATGCATTGTATGCTGACGTCTGAACTTGTCACTGCAGGATCAGTTCAGTCTTAACCTCACATACTGTATCTAAACCTTTGCAGAACTTGCTCAACAGAGTGGTGAATAATTATTGCGTTGCTTATAACAGTGCTGACTGATCTTGCATTGCTTATAATAGCCTTGTATATATAGCTTATAATAGCCAAAAGATGTGTTGCATGAACATTTTCTGCAGAACCGAGCATTCAACTTGCAGCAAAAATAGGCTCCACTGTAGAAGTCTGCCTGCAGTGCTGCTTTTGCTACGCTGCGCCGCGCTGCTGTAGTCTGGTAGCACCAGCACCATCACTTACTGCCACAGATGTGAGATACTGTGAAGGGGATTTCCTCTGTCAGTAAACACATCCTACTCACTCTCTTTTTGAGTGACTATGTGTGTTTTCACCTTGATGATTTGCATCACTCAATTTGTCTGTCATTCATCCTCCCTCTTTCTTTTTCTCTAGCTGAGGGTGTACATGCATGATTTGACTCAGTCTTAGTGTGCACACTAAAATGGCAGTGGGGAAGTTTCTTGAGTTGTGCATGTTGGTTGCGAGCCTGCACTTACTGTGGGTGAGCACTCTGTGTGTGTGTGTGTGTGTGTGTGTGTGAGGGAGAAAGAAAGAGGGCTATGAGGAAGTGACACATAGAGACGCTCTAAAATAACATGCTCATGTGGTGCCCATAAGTTTCAGCTTTTGTGCCATGACTGACACAGGCAAGTCTGAAATGAGCAAATTTATTATGTATAAAATACATATATTATGTATTTATAGTATGTATAAAATTCCATATACACCACACATACTTGTGCAGTCACCTCAGAAAGGCAGAGCTTTTAAAAACTGGAATAATATGAGTCATTCTCGTGTCTGTTTGATCATATGTGATGTGCAACACAATATCTGATCCATTTTTTATTTTTAACTTGCAGCCTTTTGTACTGTTTTTGGGAAACGGGTTGTTTAACACAAAATAATATTGTAGAGGACTTCGTTTTACACATTGGGAATCGGTTGCATTGTGAAAAGTAGACAATTATATATATGATATATAAAATGCAGTCAAGTGAGGTTGAAATACGTTGTCTTAGAGGTGAGACAGGTTAAATACTACCATAATTTTGGGTTTATTTATAATTATTTTTATTTAATTTTAAAAAGAAATTATTACTTTTATTCATCAAGGATACATTAGATTGATCAAAAGTGGCAGTAGGGTAATGATTCAGCTTTGTCACACACACACACACACACAAGCACATATATATATATATATATATATATATATATGTAATCTATTAAATTCAGCATTGGTGAGCATAAGAGGCTCATTTAAGAACATTTTAGAAACCTCACTGTCGTGAAAGCTTTGAATGGTAGTAATGGTAATGAAGGATTTTAATAAAGGATTACAAATACATGATAACATGCACTTGTGTAATGTTCACAATGCAACCTCAAATATTAAGATTGTACACTCAGTTTTGATTTCATGTTGAATATAAGTTACTTCATGGTTTCTACTCTTTATTTAGCTGCAATGGAATGGCAAAAGTGTGTATCACAGAGTGACATCATACAAAAATCTAAATGCAACATACACTGTACTATAGGACACACACGCACTAACACATGCATAGATTTGGGGAACAGCAGGATTAGGACACTTGGGTGGTTGTTTTCTTTTTTAGAGGCACAGTTAGTCTCATGACCAATCAGATCGCTCGATTCCTCCACTGTTTGTATTGTGTCCTCTATGACATCACCAGGGCCACTCGCATACCTGTGCTGTCATTGGCTGGTAATGCAGAATCTGCTGACCAGCTACAGAGATCACAGCCAGTGACATCATCAGCTGGAGCTCAACCAATAATGGTGACACTTACAAAGAAGAGAAAACATCCTACTCAATACCACTAATCTACACACACACACAGGGTTAAGGTATTAGATACACCACCCACCCAAAAATGAATTTGGAGAGTGATAGAAGAGGTTAGAGAGGGCATTTGATGCCAGGGTTTGTTTTATTAGTTCTGTTCTCTCTTAAAACATTGATGAAAGTAAATGTCAATTCCTCATTTTAATCTCTGCTTTAGAGACAGATTAAACTGTTTCTAAATTACTGTCTGTGTTCCAGATGGACTCCTCTGACAGTTCAGCTTCCCCTTTCTTTCCTTGCAGTATCACATTGTCTTTCTGTCTGTCTGGATAGTTCTTCTTTCTGTACAGGCAAATATGCTCAAGTTTATGTAGTTTTATTCAGCATGGATCCATTAAATTGTTGTTGCTTTCTATTCCAAATAAATTCTGTTCTTTTAAAATTTCAAAGGATCCCAAAAAAAAAAAAATCACTATTCCACAAAAATCTGAGCAGCGATTTAACATATTAGAATGATTTCTGAAGGATCGTGTGACACTGAAGAATGGAGTAATGATGCTGAAAATTCAGCCATGCATCACAGGAATAAATTACATTTTAAAATATATTAAAAATAGAAAACAGTTATTTTAGATTGTAAAAATATTTTACAGTTTTACTGTTTGTACTGTAGGCCTAAATCCAGAAAATCTTATCTAACCCCAAACTTTCGAAAGATATCATCATCATATAATTCAATATAGTGCAGAGTGCACTTTCACACATTTTTAAATAACATCTGTGGTATTTCTGCTCTAATTATGCATTTTGGTGGGTCACACCATGTGTCACATTTTTTCATATATTACTTTGACACCACAGTTCAAGACTCCTGCTTTCTGTTCCACTCCATTGTGCTCCGTTGAATACAGGTTCCTTTAAAAACTTAAAATATGCATCAACTGAGTTTTTACAAGATTTAAAAAAAAACATTTCCCCTGGTTTTCTCGATGATATGCCTCAGCTGAAATAGCCTGCAGCGCTTCAGAGGACACTGAAAAATAACTCAGCAAGACAGGCTCTGTGTGAAATAACCCAGAGCGTCTTCCTGCCAGCAGGCTCATCTCTATCACATCTAAACCAGGGAATGCTTTATATGCTTCATTTAGGGATGCACGATATTGGATTTTGGCCGATATTCGATATGCCGATATTTTCAAAATAATTTTGGCCGATCCCGATACCGATATCGATTTATATACAAATTTTTTGCCTGATATATTTAAACTTTAATTTTACTGAAGAGAAATCCATGTATCTCTTCTGTACTGATTCTACCATAAATGTATTATTTTACAAATGTAGACAGACATTCACACCTGAAAAACAGGTCAATTATTTCACTTGGAGAATATCGGTTTGGCTCATCGGCAGAAATATTCATATCAGCCGATACCGATGATGGTCATTTTAAGCTTTTATCGGCCGATACCGATGTTGTGCCGATATTATCGTGCATCCCTAGCTTCATTTAATAGTAAAATAGCATGTTGTTTTGTATCTGCGTTGTAAACACTCTCTGTGTTGTACCTGTTTGTGTGGTTGAGTTGAGATAGCGCTGCAGGTGTTTCAGAGCGACGCTTTCCCACGCTGATACAACACTTGGCTGATACCTTGCAACAGCATGGCCCTGTTACCCTCAGCATGGAATTCATGTCAATTAATAATGTTCAGTCATTTTTAAAACATGGACGTGTCATCGTGCAATGCACAAGAAGCTGAAGTTTGAGAGCGGCCTGCGTCAGCCAGGAGGCTTTAGGCACTAAATGAAATGGGTCTTTGAGCCTTTGCCAAGAAAAGCTGGCATTTTCGTGGTTGCTTTCACTTCTTCTTTCTGTTTTATGCTGATACAGCCACCTCAAAAAGTTTTTAAAGGGTTTCACTTTGAACAGCATCTACTTTATCATTTATTATTTTTGCAATAAATGCAATAAACTTAAATGTTATCCACTTATAATAATAATAATAAAAAAATACACACACACACACACACACACACACACATGTCCACACACACACACACACACACGCACACACACACACACACACACACACATATATATATATATATATATATATATATATATATATTATATATAACGTGCTATCTAATGCAGTGACATTCATATGATTTGAAGTGTGGTCATTATAATTAGAAATTAATTAAATTCATTAAAATAAATTAAATAAATCCCAGTTGTTTATAATATTATCCAGTGCAATGACATTCATACATTTTTATTTGGTTGTGTTCAATTTGCAATTGATTAATAAAATAAATATATGCCATTTTAAAAAATGTATTATATTCATACATTGTAAATGTGGATGTGTTCAATTTACAATTAATGTATTAAATAAATAAGAATAAATTAAATGAATGCCATCTTTTAAAATAGTGTGTTATCTAATTCAATGACATTTATACATTTTAAAGTGTGGTCATGTTTAAATTAAAATAAAATAAAATAAAATAAAAGTCCTTTTTTAAGTATTTTTTTTTAATAATGTGTTATCTAATGCATTGATATTCATACAACTGTAAGTGTCCACATACTGTTTGGGATCATTTTACTATTTTTGCATTCCCTGAACACGATAATGACAAATGAATGGAGTTGAGTCTGAAACATGGCAGTTGCAGGGGATTGTGGGGTTGTATATTTTATCAGTCAGTGTGTCTGTGGCGCTGATAATGTTTTCAGCAGAGAGCAGAGGGAATGATGGAGGAGCTGCAGGAATGCAGGACTGTGCTGGTGGAGCTCTGCTGTGTTTATGTGGCTGTCGATATCAGTGACCATAGAGATAAACGCAGTATAGTTTGTCGACCACAGCCACAACAGGAACTGATGAGAATGCCCCACACACACACACACACACACACACACACACACACACACACACATGTACCTGAGCAGCTGCCACACTAATGTTGCTTTACAAGCTATTCGTCAATAGTTATACTACACTAAGGATATGAAGGGGGTAATATCTTTAAATATATGACTGTTTTCATTAATTTAAATACAATATTGATACTTTTAATGACCAGTGATGCATTAAATTGATCAAAAGTGACAAAATAAATCATGTTTAAATTACTTAACATTAATAATAAAGTTTTCCGCATTAATAAAAAATGTTTCATGTGCAGCAAATCAGCATATTAGAATGTTTTCTAAAGGATCATGTGACGCTGAAGACTGGAGGAATGATGCTGAAAATTCAGCTTGGTGTCTCAGTAACAAATTACATTTTAAAAATATATTATACCAGAAAACAGTTATTTGAAAAGTATATAATGTTTCACAATTGGAATTTTGTTTTGTTTAAATAAATGGCCTTTGTGAGTATAAGAGACTTCTTTCAAAAACATATGAAATCTTAACTTTTTAACACTTGTGTGTATCAGTATTTATAATTATTATGAAACATATTACCAGAGCAGAATTTTCTGAATTTGACCTCAGATTGCACTAAGCAACTGGGATTTTTATTAATTTGAGAGACTAAAAATATTTGACTTTTCCCCAAATATCGATACAGATTCTTTCAATATTGCACTTATAAATAAATCAATAATTTAATATTGATAACCTAATGCATCTAAAAACTAGTCATCCTAATTTATAAAATAAAGTTGAAAACAGTAGCAAACTTGGCCAAACTACAAAAAGATGTCAAATGGCTCAGATTTAATGTTATTCATTCCATGAACCATCCAGATGAATCATTAAATCATTCAGTGAGAAGGAGGAGAGTTTTTGATTATCGTCCCAGTTCACTCATCTGCGTGCACATTAGCATGTGACATGAAAACAGAGATGCAGTATTTTTGTCTCACTAGCATACTGGACTACCATCACATGTCATTGTACTTTAGGTTAGTCACTTTTTCAACAGGGTGCCTCACTCACACAAGACCTTTAGCAGATTCATTCACCTTGTCACATGTTGTCATAATGTGTCATAAACTGTGACAGATTCATATTCAGAAAGTCTGAACTGAACACACACACATACCAAAGGACACAGATACTTCCGCTTTTTTTTCCCGGATGTGTTTATGCTGAATCCCTGTTCCTTAAAAACACACACTCAAGTGAATTTCAGCCTTCCCCAGGCCTTACATGGTTCTCAGTGTGATCCTGAGCTGTGGAGTGTTTTCACTCCATTACGACAAGGACTTTTCCTGAATAGCTGAACTATTGAGGTTCTTTCATTCAGAATCCTCTCCTTATCTGTAATTAAAAACCTTTCATTACTCTAAGTGTTTGCCTTCCCTTTAGTCAATAATGGATCTAGTTATAAATGCGTAAGCAAGTTTCCCATAATGCAATTCTGCTTTATTTGCAAGTGTGACAAATGTTTTCTGAACAGTTTTTATGCAAAACTGTAGAAAAATTCAGTTCAAATGTATTTGTATATCACTTTTCATATATACAGTCTTGTAGAAAAAGCTTTACAGAAAGTGCAAAATATTTAGCATTTTCTGAAGAATGTTTGTAACCAGACCAGACTTCCAAAATATGGGAAAAAAAATACTATGGAAGTCAATGGCTGCCGTCCACAAGCGCATGCACTGTATACTGTGCAGTATTCAGTAAGTATGATATAGTTTCCATTCCAACACAGTCACGGCCGTCTTTTCTCTATCTGTCCCTGTCTGCTGCTCTTTGCATGTTTGTCTTCAGACTTCATGATTGCATCGACTCCCCCCGGTGCTCCTCAAATCCCTCCACACTTTAACAGAAATGCACTGCTGCAGTAAATCACTCAATACACAGCCCAGCTCGCTCTGTGCCAGATCTGTGTGTGTGGATGGAGAATTCTTGATGAGGAGATCCCAGTCCCTCACCGCATGGAAACTAGCTTTACCACTGACGCCATTATTTGGCCATAATTTCAACATGCAGCTTGAGAATTAAACAATCCCAGTTTTTTCTCAGCTTCATGAACGTTTGGATTTAGTAGGTTTTATTTTTTTCCTTGTGTAATAAAAACCTCGTAAGAACTGCACAACACCTTTACACCTATTGTTAACGAAATAGCCCTCCTGGAATTAAACTTCTTTCATTTATTCAGCCTCACGTCATTATAAACTTGTATGACCTTTTTTTATTCGGTGTAATTTAGAAGATATTCTGAAGAATGCTGGTAACCAAATATTTTTGGATCCCTTTGACTTCAATTGTATGTTCAATTTGTTTATTTATTTATTTTTACAAACATGCAGCTTTTCACTTCACAAGATGTTGACTGATGTACTGGAGTGCTGTGGATTGTTTGTGGATTATTGTGATGTTTTTATCAGCTGTTTGGACTCTCATTCTGACGGCACCCATTCACTGCAGAGGATCCAATGGTGAGCAAGTGATGTACAGTAGTGCTACATTTCTCCAAGTCTGTTTGGATGATTTTCAACAAATTCAAATTTTTGATTGAACTTTCCCTTTAATACAGATGACAAACCATATTTAACACTTTCTTTTACCAGTTGTAAATGGAGACTTAATATACAGAAAGACAGTGTACCTGATGTCATTACCTGTTTCTGGATTGAGTTAGTACCAGAGTAAGATTAGGTTCTCGACCGGCCCCAGAAGGCCCCATCTGCCTCCTCCAGATGAAGCACACATCAACAGCTGTTCACCGCTGACTTCTTTAAAGTGCAGAGAGCCAAACCATGCATGCAGCTATAAACTGCAGCACACTGTCTGAACATCTACATTTATTAAAGATAGTGTGTTTTTGTTTATTTATTATATATTATTTATATATACTGTAATTCTTCTAATGATTAAACAATTGTTACAAAGTATATTTGTTGATATAAAATTAATGTATATATAAAATATCTGTACACTATATTTTAAATATACATTAATTGCATGACTATATAAAACATTTAATTTACTAAAATATAATTCATATAAAATATTTAGATAAAATATTTATAAATAAATTATACATATAGTTTCTAATACTCCCTAAGGCTGCATTATTATTATTTTTATTTATTCATTTTTTTAGCAAAAATGCAGTAAATACAGCAATATTGTGAAATTTCTTACATGAAACGTTAAAACTACTTTCTGTTATGAATATATTTTAAAATATTATTTATTTCTGTGATGGAAAGCAAAATTTTCAGCATCATTAAGAAACATTTATTATTATTATTATTATTGTTGAAAACAGTTATTAAATTTAATTTTAATTTAATTTAATTAAACACATTTTAAGGAAAGATTATAAATGTCTCTACTGTAACTTTTGATTAGTTTAATGCATCCCCATTTCATTCTTTATTTTTTTTTTATGGTAATAGTGTCTAAAAATGGACAACAGCATATATAAAATGCCGTAATATATAACTAAACAATCTTGTCGCTCATGGTAGATCTGCCTGGAAAAGTTTATACATCACAGTTAAATAATACATTGGCACTAAATCCATTTCTCTTTACAGCAACACTGTGACCTCTGGCAATAAAACTGATGTAAGCATAAATAATATGAAAGCGAGAAAAGGAAAGAGTCTGTCAGCACCCACTCAGGGTTTATTCCTCATCATCCAACACCATCAGAAACACCACAGCAGCTCTGAGTGAGTATCAGTATTATAATGGAGCCATTCTTCTTCCTACAGATCAATAAAAGATTCATCATGTGATACAAGCTAATCACAGCACTACTACAGCCTCCTTTAGCCATAAATAGAGATTGCTACCCACAAATACACAAATTACACACACACACGAGACCCTAGAGTTCTCTCTTTTCTTCTTCAGTGTTAAATGGATAGACCCCATGTGGGCAGTATTGGTTCTGTCTCCCACAATGCATCAGTTTTAACCACCTACGGTTAGACAGTAAGTAGCCACCCAAACCTTCCTGTGGAACACTACAGGCATCCATGTGGTCAATACACCTCTTTAAAGCCCACATCCTCCACTCCTGATGGTCGAGTCAATCAAGCAGATCAAGAGAGATGACAGTTTGAGACAATCTGACAAATGTGGAGGCAGGATCTCCTGAGGGACATAGCTTCATAAAGGATCTATTGTTTTATTTCCGCCTCATTCATGAACAACACGCTCTGTTCTCTCAGTTTTGTTCATGAAGCCAGTTGTTCAGTTCATTCACAGAGGAGATGTCTGTCTCATGCAGCGTTACTCATTTAGACTAAAAACATATTCTTTGAGTAAGGCTGTCCAACCATGAACTGTAATGTTCCTTTTACATGTTACAAAAGACTGTAAAGCAAGAAAAAGGCACCAAGGTAGTCACATTTAGCAGCATTTAGGAGTCTTTACGATAACTCTAATAAACTTTGAAAACCCATTCCTGTCACATAAGAAAAACAAACATGCTTTGGTGAATCATGCAATCAAAAGTCTAAAGTACGAGATTAAAAAAAAAAACATAAAAGAAACCTAATTATGACAAAAACAGTCTTTATTATGACATAAAATGTCCAGCTTTTTCATAATTATGACTTTTAAAGGTTTAAAGTTTGAGACCTGGTCAAAATTATGACAATTCTACGCAATAAAGGTAAAAACTTTGACATAGTTATATCTCATAATTTTGAAATCATCGCATATTTGACTTCATCTCAAATATGACATATAGTTATGCCTTATATCTTATAATGTTGATTTTTTTTTTTTGCCATAAGTGTGGCTTAATTATATCATAATGATGACTTTAACTCTTAATTTTGACTTGCATCTCATAAATATTACTTAAAGTTCACAGAAAAATTAAAATTAGGCTGTGTTTTACTCACCCCTGAGGCATCCTATGTGTATATGACTTTCTACTTTCAGACGAATCCATTCAGAGTTATATTAAAAATTGTCTTTGATCTTTCAAGCTCTATCATTGCAATCAGCGGGTGTTGCATTGCTGACCTCATACATCATCTGCCCATAGATGCTTCTGTGTAAAACTGTTGGCGCAAGCTAGATTCAAGTGATTATTAAGTTTTGAATATGGACATTTTTCTTACAAAAACGCATCGATTCGCTACAGAAGGCCTTTGTTTTCCCCCCAGAGCCATGTGAGACACTTTTTTATGGATGGGCGCATTTTATTTCACATCTTTTGGACTGAAGCAATGCAACACCCACTGACTGCAATGATAGAGCTTGAAAGATCAAAGACAGAGTAAAATGCAGCCTAATTTTCATTTTTGGGTGAACTAACCCTTTAAACTCATAAATAATGATAAATAATGATAAAACATTTTATGATTATGAATTAGTTTTATAATTTTATAAACATCACTTTCTCAGAATTTCAACCTTTTATCTCATAAATATATAGTATATGATCATTTTACTTTTCATTTTATAAATACAACAATCCTATGTCATAATAATATGATTTTCTAAACTAATGAATACGAGTTTATATGAATATGAACAAGAAAGTATTAAAATGAATGTAAATAAAACAAACAAAAAATATTTTTTGGTCTTTTCTTTTCAATGAGTGGTAACTACACACTGTCACGGTATAAAAATAGGAAATATATCTCCTGAAATGATTTTTATTTTGTGTTCTACAGGAGGGAAAAATATAAATAACGATATGCAGGTTTGGAATGAGGAACGATGGAATGAAGATTTCTTCGGAATGATAATTTCTGTTAGATACTGCCCCCACACAGAATTTTCTGTTTGCAGAACAGATGGACATGCTGCATATGTAGCGTTCTACAGATAAGGTTCTACATACGTACCTAGTGCTGTCTTCAGAAAGCATCAGGCAGTAGGAAGCTCACAGACAGTTTTGGAGCAGAGCCTGATGTTTTACACTTCTTTCTCATATGCTCTGCTCCCCTTTCCTTTTTTTTTTTTCTTTTCTTCTTTTCAGCACAAAGTTTGTGTCTGCGAGGCGGCACGCTGCCAGATCTCACAGCTGCCAGAGCGGGAGGGGGTGTTAAACCGCCACACAACTGGAATGCAGTCAACAGTCGGCTCCTCGGGCGTCTGTGACGTCACAATCAGGCATCTGCATCGCTGGTGCAATAAACCTTCACCCTGACCAGTCGTTCACTCTTTTCAGAGTAAACACAGCACACTGCACGTCTCAAGTCACTATATCAATATCCAAAACCCAAGAGCCTTCAAGAGTTCAAAACTCTAGAAATTCTGGCAACTTGCAAAAATAAATGCATGATGGTTTAATGTTGGAATGAAGAAATTGAGATGTAGATATTAGTAAAGCAATGATACCGTTGTAGTATAAAATTAAATAATTTTTATTAAAGACTTAATTTTTTCAATACAGTGCAACATAATTATTACAGTATATTTATTTTGTTTAATATTGATCACAGTGTGTGTGTGTTCACTGCTCTGTGTGTGTGCATTTCGGATGGGTTAAGTGCAGAGCACAAATTCTGAATGTCACTTCATTAATTATCAAAATGGTCTTTTTTCCCCATTTTAAACATATGAACAAAATTTGCCTTTTTAATCTAATAATTTTGACTTTTATAATTAAAATTTTCTGTCATGGTTTTGACTTTTATCTCATAAGTATTATATGTCATAAATTAATAATTTAACAAAGCATTTTTTTCTTAAGTGGCACAGTGCAACACCTCATTCTGAAACCTGCCAAACTGCCCAAAAAAAAAACATTTAAAAATAAATAAATTAAGATGTAAAATTTTTTACATTTATTAACATTACTAAATTATATTATTTTTATTAAATACTCAACTTTTTTATTTTAACATAAGTACTATATATGTATTTTGTTTAACATTTTAATAATGTAAAAAAATCTGAATAAATATAACCATTTTATAGCCATATTGAATTGACTAAAAACAGTGGGAATGTGGCCTATAAAAATTGAAGTCTAAAGAAATGTTTTAAAACTCTGTTGACTTCATGCTTTACATGTTACCCTTTGGAGTTATCATCAGGAAACATGGTGTTAGCTTTCATGATGATACTCAGCTCTATATTTCTTCGTGGCTCGGTGAAACACACCAATTTGAAAAACTAATTGAATGCATAGTCGATATAAAAAACTGGATGATTTCTGATTTCTTGATAATTACTAAGAACACTGTCTAAGACTTAATGGCTGCTCTGTCAATTCTTCGTCATCAGTTAGGAACCTAGGTGTGCTACTTGATAGCAATCTTTCCTTAGAAAGCCACATTTCTAGCATTTGCAAAACTGCATTTTTCCGTCTCAGAAATATTTCTAAATTACGGCCTATGCTCACAATGTCAAATACAGAAATGTTAATCCATGCATTTATGACCTCAAGGTTAGACTATTGTAATGCTTTATTGGGTGGTTGTTCTGCACGCTTGGTAAACAAACTACTGCTAGTCCAAAATGCAGCAGCAAGAGTTCTTACTAGAACCAGAAGTATGATCATATTAGCCCGGTCCTGTCATCGCTGCACTGGCTCCCTATCAAACATTATATAGATTTTAAAATATTACTTATAAAGCCCTGAATGGTTTAGCACCTCAGTATTTGAGTGAGCTCCTTTTACATTATAATCCTCTACGTCCGCTACGTTCTCAAAACTCAGGCAATTTGATAATACCTAGAATATCAAAATCAACTGCGGGCGGCAGATCCTTTTCCTATTTGGTGCCTTAACTCTGGAATAACCTACCTAACATTGTTTGGGAGGCAGACACACTCTTGCAGTTTAAATCTAGATTAAAGACACATCTCTTTAACCTGGCATACACATAACATACTAATATGCTTTTAATATCCAAATCCATTAAATTATTTTTAGGCTGCATTAATTAGATAAACCGGAACCGGAAACACTTCACATAACACCCGATGTACTTGCTACATCATTAGAAGAATGGCATCTACGCTAATATTAATCTGTTTCTCTCTTATTCCGAGGTCACCGTAGCCACCAGATCCAGTCTGTGTCCAGATCAGAGGGTCACTGCAGTCACCCGGATCCAGTACGTATCCAGACCAGATGGTGGATCGGCACCTAGAAAGGACCTCTACATCCATGAAATACAGCAGAGACCAGGACAACTAGAGCCCCAGATACAGATCCCCTGTAAAGACCACGTCTCAGAGGACCACCAGGACAAGATCACAGGAAACAGATGATTCTTCTGCACAATCTGACTTTGCTGCAGTCTGGAATTGAACTACTGGTTTCATCTGGTCAGAGGAGAACTGCCCCCCAACTGAGCCTGGTTTCTCCCAAGGTTTTTTCTCCATTCTGTCACCGATGGAGTTTTGGTTCCTTGCTACTGTCGCCTCTGGCTTGCTTAGTTGGGGTCACTTCATATAAAAAGAAAAAAAAATATGTTGAACCTTTGTTAAGCCTTAGTATAATCTTATTTTATTTATTTATTTTTTTTAAATTCTATAGAGAGTCTCTCTCTCGAAAAAAAAAAAAAACATCTTACTTTTTCTAGAATAAATAATTATTTATAAAATGATTCAAGAAATCTGCTAAAAATTCCTGTATTTTTTCATATTGCAATACTGCAATATTGCAGAAAAACAAACCATTGCAACATCAGATTTTTTATTTATTTTTTTTATTGTGTAGCCCTGCGTCATCTTTAGACCTTTGCAAATCAAGCCAGAGATATTTGCATTCCAAACGCATCTGAAACAGTGTAGACATCTTTCTCATACAGCCACGAGAATTTGTAAACCTCTGTGGTGACGTACAGCGTGCGTAGAATTGAAAATAAATCAATGGAGGAACGTATGAAGGCCACTATCTTTCTCTCCGCATCCATCTAGGGTCTGGAAGTGAAGTGTAGTGGAAAATCTTCCCTCCGTGAGCCTCCAGCGCTGTGTGTGTGGTGTGATGTTATGACAGCTCTTACAAATGAACATGCTCCCCTTTTCCATACAACAACACTTCATAGTGACCACGTCCTGTCAGGCTCCATGAACTACTTTTATGGCTCTTTCATGGAGTTTTTGGTCCTTGCTTGATCGCCAGGGTTAACTGTGAACTGACTCTGAATAAAAATAAGAAAAGTTTATATTCCAAAAATTAAAAAAAAGTATCCTTTAGAGAAAAAAAAAGAGAAAAGAAAAAAGACAGGAGGCTGAATTTTCATTCTTTTAACATTTTAAAAATAACAAAAACACATTGCTGATGAATTTACTATGATATATTAATTCAGCCATGGAATAAAAATATAAAAATTAGCAACTTTTTTTATCTTACAATTCAGAATTTTGTTCTCACAATTGCAAGTTATAAATTCATAATTCTGAGTTTCTATCTCATAATTTTGGCCTTTTTTTCTCAGATATTTTTTATTATACCTCACAATTCAGTTTTTGTTTTTGAAACCTAAATACAATTGGCAGAAGATAAATCTAAAGTTAGGCTATAAACAAATACATCTCAGTCGCACAACTTCAGCGTCACCAGAATTATGCTTCCGATGACTCGTTCACGCTTTACTTAAAATCTGCCATTAGTAAAGTTGGAGTTAGATTAGTTTCAAGTACACAATTATTAACACAATGGGGATTTAAAACTGGACTTGTGAGTTGATGAGTGTATTTGCTCAGTGTGATGACTTTTACTGTCTCCAGCTACAAGTAAATCTTAAGAAAGGGCATTACTATATTTTATGTCATAGAATAAAATGTGAAAATATATTGAATTTGTGTCCACCAGAGACCTTTGTGTCAGACATTTAACCAAAATAATAATAATAATAATTAAATAAATAACTATAACAAAACTGAATTTGGAAGTGAGCTATAGCAGAGACAAATATGTTTTGATGGGTCAATTTTGAGTTCATCTGCTGTCAGTGTACAGTTATGTGCTTGGCACGATGCCTTGAGGAATCAGCTTTGCTAAGGACACATGTGATGGTGGAACAGATCTTGGGTTTTCTTAGGCTTGATGTGTTGAACAGAAAGCACAACAGTAGATATTTGAGTGTATGAGTAAGATATACTTTAACAAGTAGACTAATGAGTATTTTTACTAATCTGTCAAGTTCTTTATCACTGCATAAACAAGCCTTACCCTTTTCATAAGAAATGAGTTGTATTTCAGGCCAAGTGTTGGATAAAAGTTTGATCAAATCTACGGCCATTCTGAGACAAATGTTTCTGGCATGCTGAAAGTCAACATAACCCTGCAATATATATATGTATTTTTTTCTTTTGGGTGGAGGGGGGGGGGTGATTTGTTGTTGTTATGTTTTTTTTTGTTTTTTTTTTTACTCATGTAGGTAAATGATGTCTTGAATCTTTTGCAAGATATTCACATGAGCAGAAACAAAGAAAACAAAGGCCTTGATTTATTAGCCCTCTATGGCATGTATTTTTCTTATATTTACCCATATTTATTTATTTCTAGGATTGATCATGTTCTGTCATTGCTGTTGATAAATTATGATCAAACTGAAGGTCTGATCATTTGCAGTTTTTGGTCCATTACATCTTAAAAATGACTTTCAAATATAATACTAAATGGTTATGATTAATCAATTTCCCCCCTATAATTTGCTAAAACTTTTCTTAAACTTTGCAATGAATTCATGTAGAGTATGTGTGTGTGTGTGTGTGTGTGTGTGTGTGTGTGTGTGTGTGTGTGTGTGTGTGTGTGTGTGTGTGTGTGTGTGTGTGTGTGTGTGTGTGTGTTTCTGCATCTGATTCTACTCTCAAACGAATGATGTTAGTGCAGGACCTGAAACATGAGGAATAGGATCATACTAATAGTGTGCTTGGAGTGAGGCCAGTGTCCAGCTCGATACTGCAGTTTATTAAGGTCATGTATTATAATAATGACAGTGCTGAGGAATTTTTCATGATCATATGTCTATGTGAGGGAGATACCTGACAAAATCAGCAGCTCTATTGGTCTGCACTATAATGTCTATAGAAATATTCTACTCTCATCTGAAAAAGGGAAAGGAAATGTTGGTTGAGACATTAGTTGAGCTTAGGCTATCAAGTTTTGAGCAGTATCACAATTTTCACCTTGTTAAAGGATAGACTTTATGTGTGTAATTTGTATTAATGAAGTTGATAAAGAGATGACTTTTATGTCATATTTATGACTTTATCTCATAAATTCAGCTTTTCATCTCATAAATAGGACTTAGTTTTGTCATAATTATGGCTTGGAATAAGATCATTTTTAGTAATTTTATTAATACGACTTAGCATGCTATAATTTTGACTTTGCATCTCATAATTTTGGCTTTTCTCATAATTAAATGAACCTGCTCATAATTATGACTTTTTTGCAAAAGTATGACTTAATGCCATAATCAATACTTTTTATCCCATAACTTTAACTTTTTCCTCATCATTAAATGATATCAGAATTACAACTTCTCATAATATCTCATAAATGACTTTATGCCATAATTTGACATTTTTCTCTCTCAGAATTTTAACTGCTTTACATAATTCTGATTTTTAATCTGGTAAATTACTTCTTGTCATAATGTAATTTTTTAGGCCACTCTTAAATGAGCATAACTCAACCAGTCAGAATGAAAGCTGAGATGAATGTGAGTTCAAACTACACTTTAAATGTTCACTCAAGCATTCATTAATCAGTGAAAACTGTAAAAAAAAGAAAAAAGAAAGACAAAAATTGTTTCTGTTGTCCTCTACTCCTGGAGAATGATTTATTTGTATGTCATGACTCATGATACATATCTGGATCCCGTCCCAAACCTTTCACACACTATCATTAGTACAGATGACAGCAGGATATATAAACATCTGCTCTGCAATGCATTTCATTTCAAAGAACATTCACTACAAAAGTCTTCAGAATGAAGTCAAATATCAATAAATAATCAGTAGATTGACATTTTGATGTAAATAACTGTTAATAAGTTTCAACTCAACTGAAAAAAGGTAATCTACTTTATTGTGTTCGTAATGAAAATCCTTTCTTGTGTGCCACTTGAATTCCTTTAAATCTCTATTTAGTAAATTCCTCTTCCTGTCATTCAAATTCATACTCATCTTGTGGGGATTTTGCCCAGTCCTTCAGAAAACACATAATGTCACAAATACACACCGGTATTTGAGAATTTCAGTTTTACACATCACAAGATCTACTACAGATGAATCACTCAATTATGTGCCAATGATGAGTCATGAATGTCTCTGAAATATCAGAAGGGACTTATATGTGTAATACAGGTCATTAAACACACACACACACACACACACACACACACACACACAAACTGCTAGTAAATGGAATGAATAATTACAGAAGAAATGGGAGGGAACACATTTAATGAATGTGAAATTCTTAAGTATAAAGACTGAAATAGCAAAGAAAATTATAAAGAAAACATTTCTTAATTTTAAATAATTTGCTTTGATGAATTATTCACAAAAAAAAAAAAAAAAAAAAAGGTAAGTTAAGAAAGTTAACAGTAAATTTGAATTTTTATGTTGAATTCATAACATCTAAAGCATAATTTGGTCTGATTGATGTCAAACTTTGCCATTAAATGAACCATTTTTTTTTCATAATTAAATGATCTCATTAGTCTGGCACACAACATTTAGTTTTCATGTTTTAAAATGTTAAAGTTAAAAATAAATGTATTAAATCTTAAAAAAGATCAAATGCCTAATAAATATTAAAATATTATATTAAAATAAATACACTCTTAAAAATAAAGGTGCTTAAAAGATTCTTCACAGTGATGCCATAGAAGAACCATCCAGTCAAAGGTTCTTCAAGAAACCATCTCTCTCTTACCTTTTTATAATCTGAATAACCTTCTGTCATTACAAAGAACCTTTTGTGAAACAGAAAGGTTCGTCAGATGTTAAAAATCCTTTATTGAACCATTTAGACAAAAAAAGGTTCTTCTATGGCATGGTGAAGCACCTATATTTTTAAGAGTGTATATCTATAAATATATATTGGTACATAATTACACGACTTTAATATTATACATTTCATGTTTATAATTTTTTAATATATAGATAAATACACACATTATTACTTAAGGCTGACACGTGATTTTGGGAATAAGTACAGAAAGTCTGGGGGAAAAGAAACTGACGTCTCCATGACTTCCTGTTAAAATCCAATGGCCCACAGCTGCATGGGAAGTGTGTGTGTTCATCCTCAACCTCACAGGTGCAGTGACATCACTTCCTCTTTGCACGGACTGTTTCCGCAGCAGCAGCCTTTTCCTGTCCCAGAGAGAAATAAGGAAACCCATCCTTATCCAGCAGAGGTCAGAGGTTTGGGGTCAGAAGAGGGACCAACACACAGTTTCTTTCCTCTATGTAAGTCTATGGGATATTTGCCCATTTTATCATACACTAGTTGATGATTATAAATCTGATCACTTAGTAAAGTACAATAAGCAGTGTGGGACGAGTTACATGCTAAAAATCGAACAGTGTTGGGGTTTTGATCAATAGTGACGCTGGCCTTAGCAATCATCTATAATTATGCAGTATGAGTGGTACGTGCCCTGTACACACTCCAAAACCATCCAAACTGTTTGAAGTGATCTAAGCATGTAGAAATGACACACAGTGTCTGTGTTGAGCAACTGTGTAAAAGGCATGTTGAAACAGATCTCAGCAGCCCTGTCATTTCCCATCTGATTCTGTGGAAATGTGTCATCTGGCACATGACGCGATGCCCTTAGGCTCTTATCTTAATCACAGTGTGTACATTCCTTCACAGATCTTTCTCAAAGACATGCTTATCTGCAGCTATTCAGGTTATCAACTGTCTGCTGGCTCCTTAGCTTCCTTAGCAAACTAATTGCATTTGTGTTTCACCCTGATCCAGGTCTGTTGTGTTGTGGTGTGTTGTGTGGATGAATGTATAGGACTGAGCCATGCGTTGAATGTTAAAGAGCTGTTTTGAACAAATTTAAGCAACATTGTGGAAAACAGCAGCTGCATGTATTTTTTTATTTTATTTTTTTGGTGTGATGTAATGTTCATTATGTTATAATATCTTAAAACGTTAATAGCAAAAACAGTTATAGATAGTCTTTTTCAGTGAATTCAGCAATGATTGACAGATTATTTCATGTCATAATCAAAAATATTGATATAAAATGTATTAAATTATTGTATAAAAATAAATATGACATTTGAAACAATGTATTGCTGTATTGGTTTATATATATATATATATATATATATATATATATATATATATATATATATATATATATATATATATATATATATATATATATATATATATATTTATATAATTTTTTTTTTTTTACACAAATTTAAGGACACACACAGACAATAAAATGTATTTTACATAATTTATACATAATACAATTTCAGTGTATTTTACTTCTTGCATTTAATTATTATTATTATTATTATTATTATTATTATTATTATTATTATTATTATTATTTAACTTGTCAAAAAAAAAATGGTTGAATTAAGACTTCCTTTGATTTCCAAGTCAATTTAGAACAAATTCATGATATGCAATCAGCACTATTAAATGGAAAAAAATTGCCTTTAGTTATGCTGCACAGCCCTAATGTTGTACTTTGTTGTCTGTGTGTGCATGACTATTATGAATTAGTGAATCAGTGAACACAGGGTGCATTTCCTGTTTCATAGTCTTGTGTGCTGTGTCACTTCCTGTTAGGAGAGGATTTCCTGTTAGCTGACGGATGGTTTGGGCCTTTACAGCTTTACTATTTACTGTTATATTTACTACACTTTGCTTTGAGTGCTCCTGGTAAGACTGGTATGGCTATTTAGAGTTAGTGAGTAATGGACAGGAAACTCAAATCTCACAGACGCACATTAAAGAGGGGACTCAACTCATATCTAGAGCTGGATATCAATGAGACCTGATGGTATTTATATGAGCAAACACCTCACACTTTCCTCAGAGGTTTGAAGGTGCTTGGTAAGGCTCCTGCAGGTCTGGGAATGATGACCCCGATCTTTCATCTTAAGGAGAATGGACACACACACACACACACACACACACCTCTTATCCCTGCCTGTCATTTCCACTGGCATGTGTGGAATGAACAGTAGAGACAGATCGAGATTGAATGACAGACAATGTGAAATAAGGCTGTTCAGGTTAGTGTCAGATCAGAATGTGTTTGTTCACACTTTACAAGCTTCCCAAAGGAGGTTTACACAGCGATGTCATGGAAGAATTTTTGGTTCCCAAATGAGTCTTTCAGTGAACAATCACTAAAACAACATCTTTTTCTTAGTGTGAAGCACATTTAAAGGAATATTTTATCAAAATATGATAAAATATTTGTATTTGTGTTAATTAACTGAATGACAATATATCGATGACAATAAATAGCCTTTATTTTCTTAAAGATAAGCATCAACAAAATGAGTGTATATTGATGGATCAAGGCTTTGTATTGGCTGTGTGAAATATCAAGCCCTCCCTTGACCTTTGACCTGTGGGTCCTGAGGTTTGTGTGGTGGTGTTGTGCACTGCCTCGCACCCCTGATAACAGCCATCAGATAAGCACACTGAATCCCAGAAGCTTCACCTCTCATACGAACACCACACACGAAAGATCAAGTGTGCCATTGTTTGAGGGTTTAAATATCTGCACCAGCTTAATATGCAACGATGCCTACAAATAAGACTATAGTCGCTTGATTTCCATGGAAAGTGTAAACACTGTGTCTCTATGGCATTATCACAACATTGCTCTGTTTGAGCAAACAACATGAAACTGAACTCACATGCCATTTGACTTCCTCAATGTGACGTTTTTCAGAGTAAAGCGATCAATGGAAAAAGGTGTAGAATGAGATGTGGCATGTTATATTTAGGTTATTACAATATCTGTAAAAGAAGCATCAACAAGTTTAGCAATGTTATTTTACTATTTCTATACTCAATTATATATATTAATATTTTCAATTAGCTTTTATTTTTATATTTTAAGTTAGCATTTTAATTTCTGTCTAAGTAATTATGTTATGTGCTTTTGTAATATTTAATAGCACTAGTTATAATGTTTCTATTTTATTTGTAATATTTATATTTGGATCTAACTTATTTTTATTCCGGTTTTAGTTTTAGTAATTTTAGTACAATTTGAGGTAGATACCAAAATAACATTTTCATAAAATATATTTTATTTTGTCCCAACTTTTTTTTCCCATAGTATTCATATATATATATATATATATATATATATATATAATGTCCACACGGTTGCTTAACAATATTATTTAAATATTTGTTGATGCAAATTTGAGTAGTATTAAAATGCAATATTATTGTTGTAACATTAATATACCTAACTAGCTATTGAAAATGTCTTTTTAGAAGTGCCGTAAGTTATTATATGTTTATTATTAGTATTATTTTTCCCTTTGTAATAGCATGGAAAGATGAATTTTTGGCAGTAAGACCAGGCAGTCTGTTTTTCAGAACATTCCGACTTCAGCACCTATTTTCCTCGATGACTCTCAGTGTAATAAAAAGCACCACAGCACTGTCATCACACCCCACCTCAAGACTGAAACACCCCAAACACCCGCCGCCATCTGCATCAGCTCACCTCACACACCAGCACATTTACCTCCGACACACTCATTTACAGTCTGTGTGTGTGTGTGTGTGTGTGTGTGTGTGTGTGTGTCCGTTTCCTGGACAGCCTTGTTTGGTTCTGTTTAAACTGCATCCTCTGATCTCTCCTGGGGGTCAGTCAACACCAGCCATGGTTAAACACCATGATTTTACCATGGTTAAAGGCTTTTCTACTGTAGGTCATGATGTAAAATTGCATTTTAATCACAGTAAAATCACTGTAATGCATATTTTGTGTGGCTAACTAACTGCTTTAATAAAAAGGCTTACTGAATACTGATAGTACAAATATTTATTGATCACTGGTGTCTTACACTACATCATACTACCATTGCTGTCCTTTTATAAAAGCAACCAGATCACATCATGACTAACAACAACCTTTAACCACAGTAAAAATCACTTCCTCTCGTGACTTTCAGATTAATTCTAACCGGCTTAAATGTGTCCTTTTAGACATCAATGCGCTTTCAGAGTTGGTTTCTGAACTCAGATGAACTCTAGTGTATGGTTCACAATTGCTATAATAGCAGCCTGCCCAACACACTACTGTTACTGTACTGCAAATAACAGTAAAACAGGCATCTCCTCTTCCTGAGCCCTTTCATATCCTCAGAGGTAAAGAGCCGACGCTATTCCAGCTCAGATCAAACACTCAAACATGTGCGAAAACATCCATGAAGAGCATTTGTGAATGATGCATGCCAGTGTGAATGTCACAGACGCTGAGCTGCCATGATTCAGATCACAGATTCATGTGTGAACACGTCTCTTCCAGCAACTGATAGGAACCTGATAAGACATTCCTGAGAGAAGCAGAAGTCACACACACACACATATCGCCTTAGAAATTTACCAACTGGATTCCTTGTGGTCATAAGATGGAATTTGAATGGGAATGAAATGAAGGACACTGAGGATATGTCATCCTCCCTCAGGCATGTGAGACAGGCACTTCCTGTTTCCTGTAGAATGAGATGCTAGTGTCTTGTTCATGTTTCGAGGGGCCCAGTGGGGGACCCACTTCCTGTGGCCCAGAGGAAGGATGGGAGGATAGATGGATTGGAATGGAGCTGACAGATATTTCTTGGAGATGTCGTCTGAGAATCTCTAAGCAAAATCAGTTTCTGTACAAGCTGAATCAGCTGTGATTCACTGCATATTTGAATAATGTTTGGGAATCAGGGTTGATGGGAAACCCAATAATGTGGTTTACTGTGTGCCAGATGACTGAGCAATTTATGACATTTCTCAACACAGATTTGCGTAAAAATATGTAACTGCCTTTAACCAAAGTAAAAAATTGAGTAATGTGTTAATAAAGTGATTTACAGTATCCTACATAAGGAGACACCTGGAATAACACAGGATTTAATGAAGAGCTCAGCCAAAAATGAGTCATCACTTAGCCTCATCTCGTTCCAAAACACAAAAGGACATTTTTTCATCAAACTTCACTCTGCTCTTTTCCATAAAACAAAAACATGCAGTGACCAGGGGCTTCCAAACAGCACAAAACTCCATAAACCGTCACTGGAAAATTATGATTTTTGGCACAAAAAAAATCACTATTTTCGAAGTTGTAAATAAAACACTTTAAGATTATTAAAGTACATTTCTGTACTCTTTCTGTAGTATTTCCGCTTAAACATTTCATGTTTAATTAAAAAAAAAGGTTATTTAATATCATATTTTCTGCAAGTACAGTATTTTAAAATATACTTTTAAAATTTACATGTGCACATTCTATAAAAATACAATTAAGTACACTTGTTTTTAACAAGGAAAAGTGAATGTTTTCTTCCATCTGTGACTGTTATCACACACTGAAGGTTCAGTGGTGGAGTCTCAGGCAGAAATCAGCTGTATCTAACTCCTAAATAACACAGTCTGATTGAATAACCTGGGTCAAGTATATTTTTGCATTGTGGTAAGAGTTCATGCTCCACTATCAAACACACCACGTCTCAGATAGCTGAACTCCAAAACCTGACATTCTACACATGATTCTACACACTTACACACACACACAGAGGATATGTTGAAAGTTGGGATGTCTAGATTTTCGACTTGACCTCTGTTTCACAGGTCTGGGTTTCCCATCATTTACTGCTTGCTGAATACTGCCAGATGCTGAAATTGCTGCTGTGGAGGTTTTTAGATGCAGTTCTTTCTAGTTTTGGAGTCTGTAGCTTCTCATTCTCAGAATGTTCTGGCTAATTTCCCTCAAAGTTATGATCAATGTTACAGTAACATGAATATTTGTTTAGAGTTATCTGGTCTTTAATAATGTTCTCAAAACCTTAAGATGGAATTTCAGAGCATTCTACTTGTTTCAGAACATTGAAAAGTAACGTTCCCATAATGTTTTCAAACTGAGAGTTCCGTTAAGGTCCTCTTAACCAGGAATGTTTTTTTGGAATTGTTCACAAAAATGAAAGATATGTAGAAAATGAAGATATGCAGGAAACATTCAGAAAGTGTCAAATTTCATAGCTTAATAGGAACTTTAGCAAAATGTTTGCTACATCCTGAATTTGTGTGTGTGTGTGTTTAAGAGGACATGCTGCCTTGTTAAAACCCAGGATGTCTTTCTACTTCCTGCTTTGAAACTTTTTCAGCCATAAAGACAAATAGCACCAGATGTGTCTAGCCGGACACCACAATCTCTCTCTGTCTCTCTCTCTCTCTGTGTGTGTGTGTGTGTGTGTGTAATCCAGTCATGTAAATCATGTGATTACGCTCCTGATGTACAAATCACGTCGGCTTTTTTTTTTGTGGTTAATATACGTGAATGTCTTATGAAATGAAATCATAATCAGATTATTACACACACACACACACACACACACACAGGATGCAGGATACAGGATTACTTTATTTGTCCCTTAGGAAATTTGTCTTGGACAAAAGGGCTGCCACATACAAGAATACATAGAATTATAATACAATAAACACACACACACGCACACACAAAACAAAGTGCCTTCACTGCAGTACCTTAATTTTACCCCAACCTTAATGTCATGAGTAGGAGATTCACTGATAAAGGAATGAAAGAGGTTTTACCTATTCAGGTATCTTTTCCAGTATTTAGCTGGAACCCATAGCGTGTACCTGAGAGAAGGAGTTTGTCTTCAGAGTACAAGACGTGAGAGAGACCCTAGTGTTCAACTATGGTCTCCTCAAAAAGAGTTTGGAGGGAGGGAGGGACACTTCCTCACCCCCATTACTTTCACTGCTGTATGAAAACCATCACAAATTATATGTTACCAAACCAAGCTACAATTCCTTAACATAATACAATCTCTATCACAGAAAAAAAAAAGACTGCCCTGGGACTAATGTCTATCCTTGGAACACTACACACACACACACACACACAGATCTGCTTTTCAGCTTGTGCTGACTGATTTAATACTGTACAATACAAACTTTTTGGTTTCAAGTCAACATGAAAATTCACCCTGTTTCACCCCAACATAAAAAATACCAATAAAAATCTGTCATTCACGCACCACAAAGTTGTTCCAAACCAAAGCCGCTTGACTTTCTATCTTCTGGATTTTAATTCATTTCGCTGGATGCTCTTTACAATTGCAAACTATGTAGATTGAGACTTTCAAGCTGCTACAAGGAAAGTAAAACCATATAAGTGCCATAAAAGTGTTCAAAAGACTTAAAAAAAAAAAGAATAATTCTGAAATCACATATCAAATGCCATTGTTCACATACTCAAAATTTACTAATGAACCAAACCAACCAGCTCTGAGACAATGTTATACACAGCAATATATACATTTCAAAAGATAGAAAGAATATCCTTTAAAAAAAAATTTTTTTTTAATTAATATCTTGGGTCATTTTGCTTCTTCATTGAGTAATGTGAAAAATGCAATACCATGAGCTATTGTTTTTTTCTGTTTTTCATGTGTTTCATGTACAATTGTTAGTCAAATTAACCATTTAGCAAAGAATCCACATTTTATTAATGTTTACTCATGAATAAATAGCAAATGTAGGATCTCAGACGTGGGGAAGAGCAGAGCGAGTGTAGCACTGAATGAGGAAAAAAAGGAGTGTGGAAGGGTTTCTGTCATTTGGAGGAGGGGAGAAAGGGGTTATTGAGGGCGAGGGATGATGGGGGGGGGGGTGAAAAATGGGTCACGCCGTCGAACACGCTAACAGAAACGCAGCGCTATGGCAACATGACAGCAGCAGACGATCAGTGAAAACATGAAACTGGAACAGAATGAAAATGAGCTGAAGGAGTCTGGGAAAGAGCAAGTGCTTCTGTCTCATCAAGATGTTTTCTGACACAGATTGTGTGTGTGTGTGTGTGTGTGTGTAAGCTTCTAAATAAATACTCTCTATAACAACAGTTCAGAAACCCAATAACCAATGCTTTCATCATCTCAGCTAAACCTTTCTATTTTTAACATCTTAAAATACAGGAAAAAATTATATCTATCTATCTATCTATCTATCTATCTATCTATCTATCTATCTATCTATCTATCTATCTATCTATCTATCTATCTATCTATCTATCTATCTATCTATCTATCTATCGGCCTGTCATGTGGGGGTCTATGAACAGTTCTTGAACAAACTAAGCTGCAAAGTGGTTTAAAATATTTTGGTGAGAGTCTGTGGTCTAGATGTGCAAGACTACATATGGTTTAACATGCAGAATTATCTCAGTGAAATGAGATGAAGCACAAGGCCTGACGCACACAGAGATAGAGAGATGATTGTGTTGTTATGGGTGTGTGACTCTAAAGCTGTTGTGCTTTTGGCTGTCAGTCTGCAAGAACATACACAAACACACACACTTTCATTTTTGCTGTTGGCAGAAATGTTCAAAAATATCACACATGATTTACATGAGCAGCGGCGTACAGTGAAGACCTAACTTAACAGTCTAATTCTTTAACAAGAGAATTGACATGTACAGTGGTTGCAAAGTTATTTGAAGTTAGTAGATTGTCTCATGTGGATTATCAAAATAAAGTGTAACAGATTATTTGAATGTAAGTAAATGTCATGCTCTTTGGACCCCAGATCATGTTGGAGAACATGATCATCAGGTTTTGTTCATGCAGCTGTCATCATAACAAGAGATACAATAAATACAAAAATATTCTGAAATTCAGTGAATCATCAAAACATTTTCAAGTTATGCTTAAGATTGTGGTAGATGTCTCATGTTTTTTGAAGCCCTTTGAATATTACTTATGGGAATAGTTTACCCCCCCCCCCCCCCCCCTCAAAAAAGATCCAAGATGTAGATGAGTTTGTTTCTACATACACTGCATCACTTGCTCACCATTGGATGCTCTGCAGTGAATGGGTGCCGTCAGAAAGAGAGTCCAAACAGCTGATAAAAATATTATAATAATTCACATGAAATCCAGAACTCCAGTTTATCAGTTAATGTCTAGTGATGCAAACGGCTGCATGTTTGTAAAAAGCAAATCCATCATTAAGATGTTTTAACTTCAAACCTTTGATTCTGGTCAAGATACATATTCCATAATTTATAATAAGTGAAAAGTTCCAACCATCTCCTCTCACATCAAAATCCACTGGCATATTTGTTTCGGACTGTTTCGACTTGTAAACACTGGTTGATCTGTGCATATCTCTCTACTAATTTTTTCACTGGGGAAAGCAATTTTATGAACTATAGACTCATAAGCAATCATTTTAAGCTAAACAAATGCCCTTTTATGCACTGCGTAAAATAAAACCATGTCTGCATTTGAGATCAGAGAAACAACAAACAAGTGCTACTCTACACTGCTCAAAATAAGTGTATGAATCATCAATAGCAAATCCTTTAAATATGTAAACATACTTACAGACTGTGAGTCAGAAGCGCTAGACTGTCCTTGCAGAATGAGGAACAGCTGGGGGCTTCGACAAAGGACACATGTGACGACACCAGGCTAGACTTAGCTTCATCCACAGTGAAAGCCAATCCGGTGATCCACAGTGTGAAGTTGATGTATTTCCTCACCGAGCAGCATGGATCAGCTCTAGGCATGACGAAGCAGATATCATCCTCTTTTGGAAGGCCAAACAAAGTAGTTTCGCTTTCACAACCAAACACAGCTTCTTCACAACTTGGTGGCAACAACAATACTACAGTGAGATTAAAAGTTGAACCTTCTTTTTTCTTGAACATCTGGGCGGCGTTATGCAAATCTTCCCACACAGTGACGTAGAGATGTGGGGGCGTGTTTAAACGAGGCGTTTTATAGAGGTGTGGACGAGTGTTAACTTTAAAAGAATATCTCTTTAGATTTGAGACTTTAGTCTTTGCAACTTTACAGATTTTCTTTATGCCCCAAGAGCTTGAAACAAAAATTGAAATTGCATCATACGACCCCTTTAAAGAGTGTGTGTGAAAGAGCAGATGATTAGACTGCAGCTGGCACACTGACCCACTAACACTGCAGCTCACACACACACACACACACACACTCCTACACTACAGCTGTCTCTACCTCTCTTACACACACACACATATCGACACACTCCGTTTCTCTCTCTAAAGGCTCTTCCCCTCCCCCTCCATCCATCTATTCTAATTCAAACTCTATTCTAAATTACATCCACACACACACACACACACAAAACTGCTTCTCTGGTCCTGATTGAGAGGGAAGAATCTTTCTACATTTGCACTGTCTTAAACTAATTAAAGAATTTAAAAATACATTTAGTTACATTATTAGTCCAGCCCCAAATGAAAAATGTGTCTCTCGAACACACACACACACACACATACCCTACAAAAAAGTATATAAAAGGATGGCTTTGACTATATTCTAAGTCTATTGAAGTCAATACAGATTAATGTAAAGAACAGACTAAAAATTAAGTTAAATTTTACTCCCTATCTTTGTAAAGTCTTGTTAAATTGTTTGCTCAATAGTATTTAGTCTGTGGTTTCCAGAAACTGTTTGGTTTCCCGCATTCTTCCAAATGTATTATTTTGTGTTCAACAGAAGCAAAATTTTTTAATTTAGAGTCACAAGGGTTAATAAATGTTGACAAAGCATTAATTTTAGTGTAAACTTTGCTCTAATTAATTTTTTATTATTATATTGATCATCTATTGAGCATATGCAAACTTTCCCTTTTCTTTAGTTTTTTTTTTACAAATAGTTTAGGAATATACTACCGTTCAAATGTCCACAGTCAGTAGGGTTTTTATTTATGTATCTTTTTTTATTAATTTATTTTAGGAAATTAATACTTTAATTTAGCAAGGGTGACAATAAAGACATATAATCTTACAAAACATATTTTACAAATAAGTGCCATGCTTTTGATCTTTCTGTTCATCAAATAATCCTGGAAAACATTTATCACAATTTCCACAGAAATATTAAAGGGGTGCTAAAATGCTCTTTCACTATTTCAGCTTTAGTTAGTCTGTAAGGTTGCTGTTTGAGAATAAAAAAGATCTGCAAAGTTACAAAGCTCAAAGTCCAATTCAAAAGGAGATATTTTATTTAACAGAAATCACTTTTCAAAAACTACTCTGAGTGGAGCCAATCACAACACAGACTGGCCAAGCTAACCAATCACAGCACATTGTGTATTTCAGAAGGCGGGCCTTCATTTGAAACAGGAACTATTGGAGCCGTTCATGCCAGAGAGAGGTGTTATAATGTAAAATATGTGAAAAATAATCTGTTTTTCGAACAACCTAGTATGAGAGCTTGTTCTAGTACACCGCCAAAACAAAATCAAGACCTTGTAAAAGAGCATAATAGGACCCCTTTAAGTATTTCAAACTGTTTTTATTATTATACGATAATAATAATATTAATATTTTTTTCTTGAGCACCAAATCATCATATCAGAATGATTTCTGAAGGATTATGTGACACTGAAGACTGAGTAATGACCCTTAAATTTCAGCTTTACATCACAGAAATAAATTATATTTTAAAATTTATTAAAATAGAAAACAGTTATTTTAAACCGTAATAATATCTAACAATTTTTTATATTTTTACTGTATTTTTGATCAAACAAAAATGCTAACTCAGTGAGCAAAAGTGACAAAACATTAAAAATGCCAACCTGTCTCACTTCTTCTTATTATCTCATTATTATCTTATTATCTTATTATCTTCCTTATATATCGGGTCAAATTTCTCAACACCAAGTAGATGTTGGTAAGCTGCATAAACATAAGTCATCCTATTTTGGTTTCATTATATGTTCTCATTTTCTTTTCTTTCAAATTTCCCTGTAATTTAGCCTGGATTCATTTCCTATTCTCTGTCTTCTCAGGAACATGCAAAATAATTTCCAGTGGACTTTGTTCTACCTAATTCCTCTTAGGTTCCCCTGTCCACCCACCAGGCCGTGGGGGTGAATTACCCAGCAGCCTCGGGCTCATTTCCATCATGTGAAGATCATGGTGTCAGCAGGGATCTTTGGGTGGCGAACACATTCCTGACATACCGGAGGCGGGGGGTCGGGACACTGCATGTCATCCTCACAGCACTGGAGGGGGGCATTAAAACCATGTGGCATTCCAGCACTTCTGCTGCTATAGGAATGTTCTGGCTTCAGGATGAGTTAAGCTCAGCGTCTGTGATGTAATATCGATTAGCACAGAAAGAATGTTGTCTCCCTCAGGCAAAACGATGCATGCACAATAAAGCACTTACAGTAGATATTTTTAACCCTGTAAAGCCTGACATATAAAATAATTGTGAGATTTTTTATTTTTTTTTCAAATGGAACAATTTATTGAACCTTTGAGCAACATGTTTTTGTTTAGTTTTTTTATTATGAGCTTATATTCAAAAAAGGAAAAGCCACATCAATTTTATTCAGAGGAACAAACTGAGCAAAAATGTACAATTTGGTGCAAATGCTGATATTCCAATGGCCAAAAAGTAAGATTATCTTTATAACAGTATAACTCCTTTTGTTTTATGATTAAAGTGCTGTAGTTTCGTAAACATACTGTATAATGCAATGCCATACAATGATGACAGTGAGACAAATGTTTCTCAAAAGTCTGATGAATCATAATTGATACTCATTTTAACATGACAATGATTTCCAGTAAATGTTCATCTTGAAATATTACTCTTTTAAAAGTTACTCTTACATTTACATTATACAAGTTAAGTATATAAACAAAGATTTCACAAGAAAAAGACAATCTGAAGGTGGATGTTTTAAATAAATTATACTAAAATATATTTTACTTTTATCTTGTACTAGCTGTGTGAAAACAAAAATGATTTCTTCCTGTTACACTGTATTGCAATTTAAAGAAGTAATTTTATAAAAGAGTAGCTCAAGCAATTTAATTACAACTTGACTTTTTACACAACAGCAAGAAAAGGAACAGACTGGAAACAGAGAGCTAATGTTAGTCATTGCTCAGTGAGAGACTGAGAGTTTAACTTTTGAAATGTTAATATTATCAAACCAATATTAGTTTTCATTTTACAGGATGGACTGTTTTTTGCAAACCAGCTAACAAAACATCACAAAATCTTACCATTGCTAATACTCACTAACACTGGTGCTGTTACTTCCCTCCAAAATGATGTCACTTCCCATGCGATGATGTCATCACAGAACTAGACTAAAAGAAAGGGAAATTAAATTCGAATTCATTATTAATAACAACAAAGTTATCATGAAACATGTTTAGTTTAAAATGTTTAAACTAGAGAAATTCTATGAGAACTTTAGAACAATATACAGACTATTTACTTAACACATATATAAATACAAGTTTTCTATATAGTTCCCAGTAATATAATATGACATGTAAATGCTTAGTTTTATGATCTCTCAGAACATGTAAAGCAACACAATACAAGTGTATTGACAGGTTAACAAATAAATGTTCCTTTAAAGTCTGACGTATCATTTTTGATACATTTAAATGTGATTTTTTCCTAAAATTATGTATGGATAATCAAGTAAACCTGAGTTTAAATAAGTTTATTCTGAAACATTTAAGTAAAAATGAACAAGAACCTGGAATATTTTAATTAATTGCCAGTATTTCATATAAGACGTTGCAAACATGACAAAAAAATGTATTCCTTAACCAAAGCAATGAGAAGATTTAAAATTCAACCCTACATTCACTTCATTACCATCACTTGTTTTTTTTTTTTATATTTCATCAGATATTAAGACATATGATGAGGATATGAAAGTTTACTGTTCAAAGCATGAATCAAATCCCTAATAAAGCCCTTTATATCAGTAGTCCATGCATCCAGAGGTGTAACGCTGTGGATCCAGTAATCTGCTGGAGTGTGTGTAGCAGTGTGGTTGAATGAGGCAGATGAAGCTCCAGCCCTCTGACACAGATTGGGCGGCGCAGCTGCTGGGTGGAGTCACACAGTCAAATACTCACACTTGTAGCTGTGAAACTCTTAGTTTGGTCTCCCCGCAGAGCCGTGTGGATTTACTACCAGAAAGCAGCTTTTATTCATGTCTGCTGAGCACAGCAGATAAAAAAATACACACACACACCAGGAATCTAAACGCTCGCTCACCATCTCTACTGTGTGGGTTTGAATTTAAGGACCCTCTGCGTTTGTTCTGATTTTATTTTCATTTTTAACTCTTTGAAGAAGACACAAAGGAGGATGGGTGCTCAGTTATCTAAAGGTGAAGCTACAGTGGACGAAAAAGCTGTGGCTGATAAAGCCAATGGTCAGGTGAGGATCTACAAGCACTTTTATAATTAAACTATCAGCTTTCTGCTATGGCTAAATGGGATATCAAAACATTTTTTTTTACCTTTCAGTTATATCATTTATCCAACAATACACCATTTACAACTTAATCTTTGAATTTGTGTTACATTTTTGGATTATCAAATGTGTGTCTGTGTCTACAATATAATTTCAGTTCTGAAGGAGGCATTTTTATTTATTTATTTTGAGGGTTTGAATTTACATTTTTTAAACCCTCTCTCTTTCTTTTTTTTATTTAAAAAAAAATTGTATATTATGTATACTTTTAAACCCATTTTAGTTCGTTTAGTTTGTTATCAAGCAGACTCTGTGGTTGTGTGTTGGCGCTGAAGCTAGCAGTAACCCGAATTGAGAACAAAAGGTTGCAGAGCTGCATAGAAATGATGCAGAGCGCTTCTGCTGATCTGCAAACAATGCAATGCATGCGCGAGTGTCTTCGTGTGTGAATGCATGGACCATTCCTCTGGTACTTCATTAATAATCATTCTACCCATTCCCCTTAATGCATATGCGCCCTTCCCCCTCCATATGGAATAAGATAGCTCTTTTCTTTAATAATCAACTCAGTGCATTATTTTGCATATCTTTGTGCATATGATTTAAACACCCCAGTACTTCCACAGACTAAGTTACTGTATTTCAAGGCTATAGTGCTCGGTTGATACATCATCTGAATGGGTAATTGTCAGATATCCTGTAATGCAAGAATAAAATGGGTGTTTTCGAGTGGGATGTTGTTTTAAACACAGTTTTAGGGTTGCTGTCTCCCGTTTCTTTGTTCTCTCTGGTACTGGCTGGTTTTCTAAACTGTGGATTATATTTAGTGGATCAATGTCGCCTCTAGTGGACGCAGTTGTAATTACACCATATACTTCTGCTTTTGGGTTACTGGGTGTTGCTTTTGTCTTTACTGTAATTATGTATAACAATCCTCAAGAGTCTTTTCTGATAGAAAAATATATTGTTTTTTTAGATGTCCTGAATTAATCAGTAATTTATATCTATTTTGGCTATTTTAAGGTTGAAGCAGCACTGCCATACAGTGATTAGCTGACTGATCTTTAAATCTCAATTCTTCTAATATTGCTGTATTTTAAGGTTTGATTTTACATGAAACTGAGATCTTTTCTTGAACTTGTGATTTTAATATTTATTTATAAATAAAAATAGAGGTAGCCTACATATCCACTGAAGGATTTAAAAGTACTTGGTATTGGATCGAAAAGAGTGGAATTTATTTGCTGTGGACATATGGCCAACACATTGTGCTATAAACTATACAATAAAAGCAAGCATTTGCTTTTTACTGTGACTATTAAAAACAAGCATTTACAAGCATAAACCCTTTGCTTTTCACCAGTGTTGTGTGTGCCAACATGCATTTGGCTTATCTTCCCTCATTCTGCTTTTCTCTTCAGGAAAATGGCCATGTGAAAACCAATGGTGACGCATCTACCAAGCCAGATGGAGAAGCTGTGGCAGCAGACGGAAATGGAACCATGGAGGTTGCCAAGGAGGAGGCTGCCAAGACGGAGGCGGGAGATGGCATCGAAGCCGCCCCTGCTACAGAAGGCGACGCCACCAAATCTGACGGCGAAGCTCCAAAGGAAACCAAGAAGAAGAAGAAATTCTCACTGAAGAGCTCCTTCAAATTCAAGGGCATTTCCCTGAAGAAGAACAAGAAGGGAAGCGAGGAGGCAGCGGAGCCCGCAGCTGAGCCAGCAGCTGAGCCCACAGCCACGCCCACCACCGAAGACAAACCCGAGGAGAACAGCCAGGCTGCTACAGAGACCAAAGAGGAGGAGCCTGCTGCGGCAGAAACCAATGAGACACCGGCACCTGAGGCGGAGGCGGAGCCAAAAGCAGAGGCGGAGCCCAAAGAAGAGGCGGAGGAGCCTAAAGCAGAAGAGCCCGCCCAGGAAACAGAAGCCACGCCCACAGAGGAGACCACAAAATCTGAGGAGACCCCGGCTCCTGTTGAAGAGACCACGCCCACCACAGCCTCAGACCCGGACCCGGAGCCGGCTGCAGAGTGACCTCACTTCACTGTGGCAACCTAGACTGTTTATCTTTATCCTTCTTTTCTTTTTGAGATTGAAATATATAAATATATATATAAATATATATAAATATATGAGACTTGAGCCACAATCTTACAGCAATACTACAGAGAAACCGAGCTCTTTCACCATCTTTTCTGCTAACGGTTTGTCCTGTCCGGTGTCTGTGAGCTCCGTGCTGCCGCACGTCTAGAGCGTTTTTTTTGGGGGGAATCGGGCCAGGAAGTGCTCTGTGTATGGATTGGAAAGACTGATGGAATTTCCGCCTCAGAGGAAGAGCTGCGGATGGAAGAGTGTGGCTCCCTGTTCACAGTCTTTTCAGTCATTTTTCTCTTTAAACTTCATCTGATCCTTGATTTTTCAGGGCTGATGAGTGAAATGACAAATTGTTCTCTAAGGAGATGGTTACAGGACAATGTAAAACTACAAAAAAATAAATAAAAATCTTTTTTTTAAGTGTTTGTATAGCTCTACATTCCAATTTTTAGTCCTGAAAACTGTAGGGTGTCAGAAGAACTGGCGAGTGAATAGGTTTTAGTCTTAGTCTGTTTTTAATGATGTTTTACAGTTTTAATCAGATCCAGATACACATTTCAAAGTTTACGACAAAGGGGAAATAAACCACTGCTTTTATCAAATATATATTTTTGTTCTGTTAAGTCTCTGTACATACATTTTCTGACTCTTTATTTTGCTAACATTTCCAGGTGTTAATAAGATGTTGTACAATTAGGCCAAATAAATGTCTGACCCCCTCTTGTGGTTCTTTGTTTTTCTGAAATGGAGTGCTTTTAACAAGAAAGTTATTTAAACCATAACAAACAAACTTCATCTTCAGAAGAAGAAGAAGAAGAAGAAAGTACTGTACTTGTTTTAATACACACAAAGAAACTGAAAGACTGTAGGAAGTTTTGCAGGACAATCCATGCAAACACATCATTAATTGGATAGACTACTCAAAAATTTGAATTAAATCTGAAGAAAAAAAAAATCTTTTTTGCTTTTGTCCATACACATGTCAGTTAAGTCCGATATGCTTCAGAATATTGTCTCTTGTCTTGGGTTTCACAGACGTAAGAAAGTCATACAATTTTGAAACAACATGAAGGTCAGTGAATGAAAGAATTTTCATGTTTGTGTGGACTCTCCCTTTAACTAAGTATTTACTCTTAGCTATATTTTACAAGCTCACAACAAAGTTTTTTTGGATAAACAGGATTTCTTCTCTTTGGCAATTTGCCACTCAGGTAAGTCAAATAAACACTCTTAAAGATTAAAGACTTAAATATGCAGGTAGACTACAGCGGGTACAAACTTCAGATCTTCAAAGACTGAGATTGTACACTTATGACTGACCAGCCTTTTTAGACCTGAGGCATCCTGCAGATATTATTAACATATGTAGGCTATGTTTCTGGAAATTTAGATGACTTTCTAGTCAAAGTAAGATCCTGCTGGATAATGGTTCAAAGTACCTGAAAATGAGATGAAGCTCCTCTGAGCTGATGCAATTTGTAGTGGATGTGTGTATATGTGCTGTTGTTCTCTAACTTGAATTTTATTGGATCAGCAGCATTAAATACAGCAAGAAAGTCCAGATTTTGTACATAATGTGTGCATTTAGCAATCAGGGCTCATTCAAAGGTGACAAAGGTGAAGTTGTAATGTAAACCCAAATGTGTCCCGTGTCTTTAGCCATGATGATTGATGAATGACAGGGTTCTAAACCTGCTCCTTCTGCTGGGTCACAGTAGTTACTGCTTCCTTGTGAGTCAGGGTACTTTCAAGGCAGATGTTGAAAGGAATGTGGCAGTTAAATCTGACAGCAACATTTTTTTTTTTTTACCTAACCCATATGGTTCCTGAGTTATAATTAAAAATATATACATTTACTTGTTGCTGCACTGACACAACCTGATGGCTGACTACACAGTTTAAAGATACAGGGTTAATATAATGAACTTTAAGTTAATTGGACATGTATTATTGGAGTCATGGCTGAAATGTGATTATTTTTGTTTTTGTTGATTTGTGCAGATGATGCTTGGACAATGGATGTTAACATTGTTTTGTTATAGCACCACCTAGTGTTTACACACCACCTGCGTAATGTTTTGCAATTATAGTAATGTTTGTTTATACAGCAAAAATCACCAATAGCAAATTGTGCAGTTTTAGATTAATGAAATTATAATCTACCTAAAACTGCTAAATTCTTTGGCAGATACAGACAAGCCTTCTCCAATTTCGGTGCTGTTAGACACAGATCATTCATGAATGTCATGATGAACTCCCAATATTTTTATATCTTAAGATTCAAAACCCCCTATTACTTAAATAAGTAAATAAATAAAGGTATAGGTTTAGGAGTAAGCTTTTATATAGAAATTAATAAGAGCAAATATTCATAAATGATAACTATGGTTCCAAAACAAGGAATACATTTACTAAAAAAAAAAAACATGCACACACATGATCAGAGCCACTGAAAAAATAAAAAAATTATTATATATATGTATTGGAAACATTACTATTTTTTATGTTTTTGAAAGAAGTTTCTTTTGTTCATCAAGCCTGCATTTATTTGATCAAAAATACAGAAAAACAGTAATATTGTGATATATTATTACAATTTAAAATAATTGTTTTTAAATTTATTATACTTTAAATTATCATTTATTTCTGTGATGCAAAGCTGAATTTCTAGGATCATTATCACATGATCCTTTAGAAATCATTCCAATATGATGATTCATTATCAAAGTTGGAAACAGTTCTGCTGCTTAATATTTTTTTAGAACATGTGATACTTTTTAGGATACTTTGATGAATAAAAAGTAATAAAAAAAAAAATAAAATAAAAAAGAAGCTATGTTTTTAAAATATAAATATTTTGTAATAAAGATATACACCACTGGTCAGTAATTTGGGTTCAGTAATTTTTTTTTCTTTCTTCTTTTTAAATAAAATCAATACTTTTATTCAGCAAGGATATGTTAAATTGATAAAAAGTGATAGTAAAGAAAATATATTATTAGAATATATATTATTATATATTTTTTTATTTTGAATAAATGCAGTTCTTTTTAACCTTTTATTGATCAAATATATTAGACAGCAGAACTGTTTCCAACACTCATAATAAATCAGAATATTAGAATGATTTCTAAATGATCATTTGATCGACTGGATGTTACATGTGACACTGAAGGTTTTAAGTATATTCAAATAGAAAACTATTATCTTAAGTTGTAATAATATTTCACAATATTACTGTTTTTTTTCTGTATTTTTGATCAAATAAATGCAGGCTTGATGAGCAGAAGAAACTTCTTTCAAAAACATAAAAAATAGTAATGTTTCCAAACTTTTGGTCTGTACTATATATATATATTCATTTCAAACGAAGAAACCATCCAACATATTTAATCTAAGATATTTTTTTAATTGTATGTACATGTGATTCAGAGAAACACCTATGGCTGATGTGGCAGTAAGCACTTTTCCATATTAAATGTATCATATATAAATACAATTTATATAAATTTGGAGTATACAGGAGTATGGAAGTCAATCAAAGAATAAATAGCCTATAATATCAGTATTTCCAAATGTGTGTAATTCTTTTCAGGCTAGAAAGAAATCATGTACTTACAAGGATCTATTTCTTTTTTTGGAAATTTGGACATCAGCAAGACAGTATTTACTGTAGGTGAGAATCCACTGACTAAATATTACTCGAACTTGTGGCATTAATAAGAATAACCTAAGACATTTAATGGATAATTTCATAAAAAGCATGACACTTTCTTAGTGTTGTCTTATACTGCTAAACCATTGTTGTTGTTGGTTTTTTTTTTTTTTTTTTGAATGACATCTGTGTTTTATTTTCAGCTCCTTTGGATGAATTTGCAATAAATAAGAATAATGTAAAAAAAATTCAATTAAATATTGAATGGATGTACTGTAATTGCACTAAAAATAGCTTACAACTATCATAAAAATATAATCATCTATCCATTTTCCAAACCCTGAAATCCCCATTAATCATTATTTGTGTAAATATATCACCTCATCTTACTTGTTTTTTGTTTGTTTGGCCATTTCAGCTGCAACTGTTTCCCACTGTGCTTTATACAAACTACACCAACACACTTCCAGTCATTATGCAGTAAATCTCCAGCGCTTTATGATGTTGAGGGCAGATCTGCTGCTGTAGATTTGGAGATGCTTTTAGCAGCTTGTGCTTTTTGAAAGCTTCAGAATCATAATGAGGCTGAATGGTAGTTTGACAGTAAGAAGCCAAACACACCAAACAAGACTTGGTGGCTTTTATTCTTCCTCTTTTATATACATGACACTCCACATCTCTAGGCCTAGCTGGAGCCTCCATTTTTTCCAATTTCCAATTTTTTCTACAATTTTAGCCAGCACTGTGCTACTACTGAGAGCTGGTCTTTGGTTGAATGTCCACTTGCATTTGGGGCAGCTGTAACCTCCTCTATAAAACTCCTTAACCTAGCACATTTTAATACAGTCCATACAAAATATGTAAATTTCATTATCAAAAAAGAAAAATAACAAACACATATTTCCTGAATACACAAATCAGTTTCTGAAAATCTATAACTTTTTTAAATCAAGCCAAACTTTAAAGAAAGACAAGGAAAGGGGTAAAGAAACGTTAAATAACATCTTCATTCAACAAAGAATTCCTTTAGTTGCTGAATTATTAGCATGTGTTTGTTACAGCACCATCTAGTGATGGAATTTGACAATATTTTGTGCGGCTTGCCCTCTTCAAATGTTTTTGATTTAAAAAAATTCACAACACAGATTTATGTGTGTATGATTATATGTTTATTCATGACTTTTAATGTGATCCCATAAAAACAACTGTACATAGAAACATTTTAGACAGGAAAATCATTTCACAGGAGACATGCACTTAACAGTGATGCGCGGGTTGATCCAAAATGAGCGGGTGCCTGCTGCCACCCGCGGTTGCCCGCGGTTACAAGTCATCCAAAAATATTTTTAATGATATTCGGGTCGCGGTCGGTCGGGTCGTTTGAAATATAGATGCCAATTAAACCTTTGTAATTAATATAGTACTAGACACAAATTGAAATACATAGGCTTATACTTTACTTTATTGGCTGAATAACTGGCGCGAAGATGACGCACGAGCTCAGTCTGCACGTAGAGATGAAAGCTGCACGAGAAAAGGTGAAGACCTGTTTTTGGTAAAACATGATTTTAACGACTTCATTAAGTTTTGTTTTATAGAAAACTCTTTTTAACCCTCTGGAGTCGATTAACGCATATACGCATTATGAGTCATTTTTTCCTGATAACCACGAAAAGAACTTAAATTACACTTTCAGTTTTGATCGTACAGATAAGAATACATCAATCGAATCTGTGAAGGGTCTACTTTTTTTGAATACAGACATAAAAACAACAGAACTTTGTGCACTTATAAAATAAAGATAACAAACAAGGTGTGCTGTCTGCGCTGATCGCAGGGCCGGCCCGCGCATAGGCGGTATAGGCAAATGCTAAGGGTGCCACTCATCCATAGGGGCGCCAAAATGAGTGAACGAGTGAATTTTTTTTTAATTAATTATTTTTTTTTTCTTTTTTTTTTATAATAGGCTACTATTTAAAAGCCATTAATTCGAAATACTACCAAATAAAGCAAAAAAAAAAAAAAAAAAAAAAGTCCGGCTCTTCAATCTTCCCCCGCCCATCGAGTGCTTGAAGTGCGTCAGAAACAGAGCGCGCGCACGATCAGTTGTTGTGTAGCGTGCCCGACGCCGCATCCATTTTTTATTATCACTTTTTTTATTAATGTTTTACTCTACAGTTGTGCAGTTTTGGGGGGATACAGTACAGGCCAAAAGTTTGGAAACATTACTATTTTTAATGTTTTTGAAAGAAGTTTCTTCTGCTCATCAAGCCTGCATTTATTTGATCAAAACTACAGAAAAACATTTAATATTGTGATATACTATTACAATTTAAAATAATTTGTTTTCAATTTATTATACTTTAAATTTTCATTTATTTCTGTGATGCAAAGCTGAATTTTCAGCATCATTACTCCATTCTTCAGTGTCACATGTGACATCCAGTCTATCACATGAACCTTTAGAAATCATTCTAATATAATGATTTATTATGAGTGTTGGAAACAGTTCTGCTGTAATGTGTGTGTGTGTGTGTGTGTGTATATAACCGAACCTCATATATATATATATATATATATATATATATATATATATATATATATGCTAAATCATGAACACAATGACAGGGTTAAATGGGCTGTGATGCATGGGGCGCCAGGTAAAATCTTGCCTAGGGCAGCAAATTGGTCAGGGCCGGCCCTGGCTGATCGTAATGTACAAACACGTCATTAAAATGAACTGTAAAAACTCCGCGAATACTCAACGAAGAGACATGAGAGAGATATCTATAGAAAGCTTGACATGTCTGCTTTTAAACATGTCTGCGCCGAAACTCAGCGTGTGCCTCACAGATTTGAGAAATATAAGACTATCTATTACAGAAAGCTTGAAATGTCTACTTTTAAACGAAAATATTAAAACCAAAATAAATAGGCTACCCTCTGATTATGTAATCCATAATGTGCATATCTCTCTGGCGTTCATGGCAAGTCAGCATCATAAAAAATTAATCTTTGCAGCGACACAGAAAACACCAGTTTATTAGTACTAAACAATTAAATGTCTCCTTGCATATTTTGGAACCAGCAGGCCATTCTGGGTTGAGCGAGACCCCACGGAATGAGCGAACGGAGCGAAATATATAGAGAAATCCGCAAACCCGAACCTCATGTCTGCTGAACAGAAACATAAAAATAGACATTGCCAGACTAGACTATTTTAGAACAAATGATGAGCTTATTGACGATTGTTTTAAATAATTCTTGACAAAATTAGAATATATTAAGGATTTATTTTTAGTTTTCCTTTTTTTTTTTTTTTTTTTTTTTGCCTAGTTCCTACGCCTATGGCCCAATGACGATATGATGAGCATTTACTACATTTTAAAAATGCGGGTCAGGAAGCTGGTCGGGTACAATATTTTCTTTTCCTTTTTTTGCGGTCTGAGTTGCGGGCGGGTTGAAAATGTCGGTCGGGTGCGGGTTATTAATACATTGACCCGCGCATCACTGGCACTTAATGTTGTAAACACCTATGGTAATCAAGCATCAGTCATCTCTGTCACACAATCATGCCATTACATAGGTCAAAATTGTATTGCTTTTCACTGGGAAAAATAGAATTTATTGGCTTCCTTTCACGTTCAACACAACATATTTAGATAAAATTCTTTTACAATATACACACATATATATATATATATATATATATATATATATATATATATATATATATATATATATATATATATATATATATATATATAATTTTTTTTTCTTCATTCTGAGAATTCATCATCACTTGAGCCAGAGCTAACTTTATTTTAAAAAAAGAGGAAGAAGAGGAAAGAAAGAAAAAAAGAAACCTAGATTATTCAAAGGGTACAGAAAGCACCAAACATACTAAAATGATATTTAATGTAAGTTCCTTGTTCAGCAGTTGTTAAATTAAATCTGGTCAAATATTTAACTGTACTGTTGGATTCAATCAAAAAAGGTTCTGTAATGAAAATTATTTTAATATTTAATTTTCATTCCAAAACTGTATTTATTCTTGGGAACTAAACTTTCATTACATAGACAAAACCACAAAGACATTTTTCAAAATAGCTTTCATGCACAGAACATCATGAGAGTAAGTAATAACAAAAACACTGTCCTTAAGTCCACAATCCCTTTAATATTTATCTTATACTTACGTTTAATGTCTGATGAAGATGAAGATGAAGATAAAGCTGGTACAGCTGGTTCCACTGGAACCATATAAATATTGATTAAATAACAGAGGTAAGAAATAGAGTGAAGATTAAAAGGACTAAAATTATGAATAATTGAACTAATAAATGAATTTTGATCATTCTATTTCAGTATCTAAATAAATTATTACTCACTGTCTAGGAGCCTGGAAGTTTTGAAAATTTGGACATCAGCAACTATTAAAAAAAGATATTAAAGTGAATAATTTTATGGCCAAACCAAGAATGTTGTGGTGAAATCAGTTGCTCATGAACACTCCACCTCAAATTGTTACATTTTACACAAGCTGACAGAATATAGCCTACAGTACCCTTACTTTTTGGTTCTCAAACATGATATCATGGCACTCAGCACAGGCCAACTGTGCTAATGAAACAATTACTGGTTTTATGATAAACCACAATAAAAGTCCTGACAGTATTACAATTTTATCTTTTAATTAACACTAAAACAGTCTTTGATTATAGCAATTTGAAAAACATGGAAAATATGCTCAGCACTAAGCAAAGTTTGTAAGTGTCAGGTTTGTTGTGAAAACATGAAGGAAGGCAAACTGCTGAGAGAAAGTATATGAAAGAATGTATGCATTGGGGGAAGTGACTATCTTCAGAATAGTTTTGATAGCATTCGCGTTTCATTTTCCATCTGTGCAATGCCCAATAAAGCAGTGTTTATAAGCACTTTGTTTACAGAGATTACTGGGGAAACAGCTCTATTTCTGCTGTTTCATAAATGCCACCTGCTGTCAGACAATTGATACATTTTGATTCAGCCTGTCTGTCAGTTGTGTTCAGGCCAATCTGAAAATTGGACTAAATTTGTGTTGTAAATTCTAACTGGTAGATGGAAAACAAGCTAATGTGCATTCAAAAATATCAAGACTTCAGATGTGTATGGTACACTATGTATAATTGTTTATGGAAATCTGTATTTGAACATGTAGTACATGTTAGTAGATAACTTATAAGTCACCCAATATATTTTTGTTTGTTTAAAATCAGGCCATCATTTTAAATGTTATTTTAATGTTTATGCAAACAAACAAAAAAGTACAAAGTACTTCTTATTTATTTGTTGTTTGTTCTTCCAGTACATTTTAATAATATATTTATAATATTAATAACATTTTGGTCACTATTGTGATACAAAATATCATATTGTTTCATATACTACATACTTGCAAAAGTCTGAATAGTTCTTGACTTCACCTTTCTTTGATATTTTGCCCATGTGCTCTTCACAGAGTTTGACCAGTTGTTTTTTCAGCTCTGAGACAGATTCCTCTACATTCTTAAATGTCAGGAGGTCATTGACATCTCGGGCTGAAGTTGTGCACAGATACAGTCCAGGCTGAGAAGAGTAATTCTGAAATTGGAAGAAAAACGAATAATAAAAAAAATATATTTTTATTTTTATTTTTTATCAATACATATGTCCACATTTTGTTAAAAAAAGAGACTTTCTCTAATTACCTGGAAGAAATGAATGTGATCCTCTGTATGTAAAATTGGCTCCAGTTTATCATTCTCGTGTTTCATATTACTGATCTCCTGCTCCAGTTTCTGTATGTGTTCATTGATCTGTCCTATCTCCTTCTTCTCCTGAGCTCTGATCAGTTCTCTCACCTCACCACGTCTTTTCTGAATAGAGCGGATGAGCTCATTGAAGATCCTGTCACTGTGCTGCACTGCTGCCTGTGCAGAGCTCTGTTACAACAGAAACACAGGGCATAATTAAGCACTTTGATAATAAAACTTCTCACACACAATGCCATCAAACATAATACATTTTTATTTTTTATGCTAGTGTATAATTTCAATGTTAAAATGTTTCCTTCAATCCATACCCATAAGCAGAGGGAACAATAAAGTAAGCCATTTTTTGTTGTTTCCTGAAAAGTCTGACACAGTTTGTAAAGTCTAAATGATTTGAGGAACAGTTGCTGTTTTGCTTTCACTGACTTTTGAAGTGTCTGAAACATAAACTAGAAAAATCTGACCGATTATGAACATTAGCTAATTGGCAATTAACTTCAATTGTCAATTCCATGTGTACGGTGTATAAAATTTTGCACAAACATTTATCCAGGATTGTGATCCATGTAACCAGTGCCATAGCATCCATAATAAGTGTTTGGAGTGTCAGTTGTCCTTTCACATTACGTATCATTTCCAAACACAGCATTCTGATTCGGCAACATTAAGTTCTTTATATGCCCTCTTGAACACTTAAACACAGGAAATAAGTCATAAGTAGACAAGTGCAAAGACCTCAGCTTCATCCCAATTCAAATGCTGCATTCTTCAAAGGCTGCATTCAAAGGCCTATACTGCGTCACTGCTTTGCAACGCAGCATGTCCCAATTTTGAAGGCTCCTTCAAATGCTACCTCAAAATGCACCCTTCTTTTCTCGGGTAATGAAGGGTACCACCTGTTGTAAATGTATATAGCTTGTGTTTGATTTGTTAGGAATCAATTGTTTGATGCTATTTGGCTTTTCCTTTAGCCCCATTCAAAACATTTAAAGTCACATTTACCTTATAAGAATTCACAGCCTTCCCAAATTCCTGGACCTTCTTGCCTATGTCAGTGATTTTCTGAGTGAAATCCCTCTTTTTTATATTTAGTTCCTCCTGCGGATGATTTTGTAACAAATAAGAATCATTTGCTTGAGTAACTTTTGAAATAATAGCAATAATTATAAACACACACACACACACACACACACACACACAGGACACACATTTTGCTAACTATAAGTAACTTTGCAACTACATGTCAACTATGCTAATGGTCATTAGACTATTAGTACTGCTAGTAGACTGCTTCATATCTGCTAAGACTTTATTTTGATAGTTCACCAACATTCTATTGACTGTACATAACTTTGCAAGCATGCCAACTTATTCTAACCCTAACACTGCCTATTAACGGTTTAAATTGACTTATAATTAATTGAATGTCTAAAGTGAATAAAATTGCTTCTTCCATTTAATTTTACAATGTTATGATGCATAAAATGTATTGTGTCATGCAAACTGTACTTTAAATTTCATTTTTAACTACACACTACTTTTGCTTAAAATTACTGATCAATTTCTTCCCATAGGAAAAAAAAATCGTCTTATACTAATTTAATGGATTTTATAAATTTTTTTATTATATTTTGTGTTAATATTTAGGCTTATATTCACTATATAACAATATATTTTATATCATCACTTAAGTACATACATTATAACATCATCTTACCTGTTTTTTAGCCATTTCAGCTGCAGCTGAGACAGTTTGATGTCCACTGTGCTGATCCCCCATACAAACTACACAAACACACTTCCGGTCATTATAGCAGTAAATCTCCAGCGCTTTATGATGTTGAGGGCAGATCTGCTGCTGTAGATTTGAGGAAGCATTTACCAGCTTGTGCTTTTTAAAAGCTTCAGAATCGTAATGAGGCCGAATGTGAGTTTGACCGTATGAAGCCATACAAAACAGACAAGACTTAATGGCTTTGAGTTTTCTTCCTTTACACACATCACACTTCACATCTCCAGGCCCAGCTGGAACTCCCCGTTTCATTCCCTCTACAATTTCAGCCAGGATAGTGCTTTTGCTGAGAGCTGGTCTTTGGTCGAATGTTGCCCTGCATGTAGGGCAGCTGTAAGCTTGTCTCAAAGAAGCATCTCGATCCCAGCACCCATTTATACAGTCCATGCAGAAACTGTGCCCACAAGATGTAGTCACCGGGTTCTTAAGCAGATTTAGACAGATTGGGCAATTTAAAGGATTTTGAGTGTCAGAGACAAGTTCTGCCATTTTGATGCTTTCAAATCAAGTGGAACACTCACTGTAGAATATCAGGTGATTTGAAACATTGAAATCGGAGTGGGAGTGGCTCCTATGCAAACATGACTAAATGAAAATGAAAGTAAAAATAATAAATCAGTAGGCTATTTTTTGCTTCTGAAACTTTCAATCTGGACCATCATGAAAAGTATACAAATAATGTAATATTCAGAAACACAGTCCTACATTTGTCATAATGTAAATACACCCTGGTGCACAATTCTCAAAACACTCACACAAGAGCCTGACAAACAAGTTGAGATGATTATGCATGCACATGGTCTCCCAGTAGTGGTAGGCCTATAAAATAAAGTTTTTATTGTGTAGCCCTACTACACAACCAGTTTAACCAAATACAGCCATAACAACTGGAACCTAATGATGTAGAACGTGGAAAATACTTTTAATTTTATTTTTCACTTATTCATTCATTCATTTTATTTTAGACACACATACAGTACACTCGTATTACCTCTGGCCCAGCACCTTCTATTCAGTTATTATTAAATTTAGTAGTTTTATTCTCAAAGTTAGCTTCAGTATAGGGTTAAACAGACTCACAACTTGGCTGGAATTCCACAGGCGCTGGTTTTATTTCCGGTAACACGGTCAACCTCATTACTGAATATAATAAGACGCATATGAGAGAAAGAAATGGAACGGATTTTTTTGCCTGCATATATGTGATGTGTGTCAAGAAGGAAGTGCTCCGCTCACCTCAACAGAAAAAAAAGTAGGCTGCTCTTAAAGGGGCAGTACCCATTCTACCGGATGCAACACAAACACCATGTATTTAATATAGATGTGTCCGAGAGTAATCTGTGATCAGTGAAAATGTTCTTCATGTGTTCCTATCAGTTAATAAATAAGGGCCAAAGAGTTGTCACTGAAAACTGAAAACTCAGACAACTGTATTAATAAAATAATAGCGACGAATAACTGTCTAGAGCTGTAATTTTTAAATAATGCAATTTAATTACAATTTATTTGATCATTTTTCAAGTTATATTTTGACTTCTATAGTAGATTTTTTTTTTTTTTCAGATATCCAGTAAATCGCTTCCATCAATACCTCCAAAGCTTTCACAGACATACTGTATACCACTTCCTGGATCAGCATTTGACTCTGTAACATTATGCAGTTTTCATTAATGTGCTGTCTATTGCTGATGATCACATTATTTTTAATATGCATCTGTTTACATAAGAGATAGCTTGTTTCTCCGTCCTGTCCACGTGTTTTTTGTTTTGGGGGTTTTGTACTCGTTCAGAAGATGTGTAATAGCGCTCCCTAGTGTATTACAGTGAAAACATGTCTCAAAACATGTCTTTGGCAGGGAAGCAGTGTATTCTAAATCAGGGGTTCCCAAATTTTTCCATTCCACGACCCACTTAGACAAGTGTAATCTAATTCAATGCAATGGTTAAATAAATGTTCAGCAACTTTGGCAAATTTTTCTCTAAACAGAGATGATATGTCAAGGAAATACTGCAAAATGTCCAATTAACTCTCCGTTTGTGCCCTGCTCACCCTGTACATGTGAAATGTTTTTTTCCAAACCATTTCCCGAACTAAAAAAGTAAAAAAATTAAAAAAAAAAGTTCAAACGGATGATAGAAATTAATGACCATGGCCTACCTTAAACTGTTTTCGTAACATTAGAATTTTCTGGTGTATGTAATCTCATGCAGAATATAGTGTATTGAAGTGAGCAAGTTTTTTCTCTTTAATAATTTGGACCAATTTAACCTTTTAATGACATTGCTCCATTGCTCTGAGACCTTCACTGTTATTACAACTAGTGCGCACCCATGCTTCAAAACATGCAACGCACGCGGACTTAATTGCAATTCGAAAATCACACTAAGGATATTGCAGACCATAATTAATGTTGCTGTCACGCTGTTTTGTGTTTATTTGGCTATTAAAACTTTGTTTGATTGTCCGCCGGTTCCCGCCTCCTTCCAGAAGGAGTCTGCCACCGAGGATGATCAAGGCCGTGGGCTGGAGTGAGTTCGTCTGCCCCCCCTGCAACTCACTCCAGCACTGCGCCTCGAGCATCCTCGGCGGCAGACTCCTTGGCCCTGCTTGATTGCACCGCGGATTCACCCCAGCGGCAAGGAGGAGGCGGGAACCGTCGGACAATCAAACAAAGTTTTAATAAACAAATAAACACAAAACAGTGCGACAGCCCCTCACAAACGACTGTCGCACACAAACAAAACCAAACACAGAATAAATCCCAGGCCTGGTCCTCTCTGGTCCTTCACTGTCATCGCTCCTCTTTTGTATCCTTCCTGTTGAATGACGAGTGGCAAGGCAAAGATCCTTTTAACAACAGTATCTTTACTATGAGAAATGCAGGAGTTCAACATGCAGTCTACAAACTTCAACACCGTAGCACCAACTAGCGCATGCATATAAAACAAGCTCGAGGATCATAGTCTGCTCAGATATAAAGCTACAGAACACCACTATGTTCTACATCCTCCTTCTTTAAATATGACAGTTATTCCTTAATGAACAGTTTCTTATATTAAAGTTGACTCAAAGTTTTTTTGTTTTGTTTTTTATAGGAAATGCATTTAACAGATTACTTGAGCTGAGAGTAAAAATGGCATTTAACACAACATTGGTTAACTCACATTTTAACATCAGTTATAATGTCAACATTTATAAATTTAACATTTTGTTTCTGAATTACAGAACTTTCTTTTCTGTCTCTCTTTTTAATTTTTAGTTTTTCATTCCAGGTACTTTGGGTTTGGTTTGCAAAAAAGACCTGCTCTGGTCACATATGGAGCTGTAGAAAGAACTTTTGTTGAATGTTCATTGAGTGGTTTCTTCTCGGTTCCTTGTGGGGTTCATTGTTCTTGGACCTCATTTGGAGTGGAGAATTTGTGCTTAGATTCAGCAGAGGGGTCTGAACAAAGTGGAGCGACATTTCGCTGTGGTCTAACTTTTGTGGTGGTGGTTTGCTCAGCGACAGGAAGGATATGTTTTCGGTTTTGTCTGTATTCTCTTCCTTCAACCTCAACAAGATATGATCTTGGTTCATCGCAGAGCTGTTTAACGAGTCCGATTCGGTCATGACCTTTGGACGTTGCAAGTCTCACTACCTCTCCTTGTAACAGTGGACGGAGAGTTCTGCTGGACTTGTCATAGTATGTCTTTTGACAATGTCTCTTTTTTGAGATCTGATTCTTGACAGCAACATTATTCTTTGAAGATGGCACCAGAATGGACTTGCTGATTGGCAGAGATCTGTCTCAACATTAATCTCTCTGCTGGTGTACCCAGTGTCTGGTCACGTGGAACATTTCTGAGGTTGAGCAAGTTTTGAAACACATCAGAACCGTCCCTCTTGGATTTCTCTTTTAGATGTTTTGCACTCCGCACTGCCCTCTCAGCTAGCCCATTAGCTTGTAGCTATTCAAGGCTACTAGTGGTATGTGTAAAATCCCAAGCAGCAGCAAATTCTTTGAACAGTTGGCTTGTAAACTGGGTACTGTTGTCTGAAAAGACTTTGTGTGGACTCCCATGAACAGAGAAGTGCCTTTTGAGTTTTGTGGTTACTGTACTGGAGGACAGGTCACGAAGCAGATCGATTTCGAACCATCCTGAATATGAGTCAATTAATACGAGGTTGTGGTGATATACTCACTGTGTAGTGATTCTGGAACAACCGTGCTCTGTCCCTTCATGAGTATATCTTCATCGACTGTGAGGTCATCTCTGAAGGGAAAATACTCACTAATTTCTGCTGGCAGCTTTGATTGGCTAGAGGCCCACCCTGACTTGATAATACTTCAGAGATGTTGAGATGTGTTGAACTGACATAACTTCGAAGTCAGCTCCCTCATCTCTGTGTTCGTTTGGTGAGTCTCTAGGGGAACGTGACAACGCGACGGCAAGGAACATATGTTTCCCTTTCCTGTATGTGATTGTGAAGTTGTATTTCTGCAATCTAAGCATCAGCTTTGCTGGAGCTGTGTGGATAGGCTTGTTAAGGATGGTAACCAATGGCTGGTGGTACCGATGTGAATTTGTTTACCATATATATAGTCATTTAATTTGGTGCACGCAAATTAAACAGCCAGAGGTTATTTTTCTATCTGCGCGTAACTTACTTCTGTTTGCGTGTTTTGAAGACACGCAGGTCCAAGTCCGAACTGGGAGGCATCACAGGTGAGTGTGACAGGTTTCAGGACATCATAGTATTTCAAGGTAGGTGGACTAGAAATCCTGTGCTTCAGAACTTCAAAAGCGTCTTGATGCTGTTTAAACCAGTAATTGATCATTTCTGTGATTGCTTTTGTTTTTGCTGGGTCAGGTTGTGGTCCCTTGCTTGTGAAAATATGACTGACTTAGCTCACCTCACTAAGGCGGAATTTGCACTTTTGAGGGTTCAGCCTCAAGTTCACTTCACGAGCACGGTCCAACACTTTACTTAGGTTTGCATCGTGTTCCTGCTCGCCACTATCTCCAACGATGATGTCATTAACTATGACTGCGCACGGGTGTCCAGCAAAGATCTGTTCCATAGCACGCTGAAAGACCTCGCTGGCCGAATTAATGCCAAAGGACATCCTAAGAAATTGAAATCTTCGAAATGGCATACTGAACGTAGTCAAGAGGGAAGACTTGTGGTTGAGCAAAATCTGCCATAAGGAGCTTTTTGCGTCAAGCACAGAGAATACTGTGGAGTTTGGCATCTGCTCTGCCACTTCTTCCACTGTGTGCATGGGGTGATGCGGATGTTTTAGGAACTTGTTTAGGTCCCTAGGGTCAATGCACAGTCTTATTTCATCTGAGTCGCCACCATAGATGACACCCATTCGGTTGACTCTGACACAGGAGTGGTTACGCCCATAGTAACCATTCTTTCCAACTCTGCTTTTACCTTGTGTTGTATTGCTGTCAGTCATTTCCCAATCACACCACCTGCTTTTTTACTAATTATAAAGTAAGTAAACAACTCCTTAGATATATCACTGCTCTGTGTCACTTCAAAGTAAAACTTGAAATGGTTTAAAAAAAGTTTTTAGTTGAGCATTCAGCGTGATGAAATAAAAGATATATATTCGTGTCTACCAGTGATGCGCGGGTTGATCCGGAATGGCGGGTGCCTGAGGTCGATTTTTCCATGCAATAAAGAAACATGAACAGTAAACATTTCCTATGTAATCACTTTTATTTTAAATAAAAATAAATAAATAAATAAATAAATAAATATAAAAAAAATAGTTTTTTATAGAAACGTAGAGGACAGCTGCTGTCTACACACTGCTCTTCTTATATGCACTGCAGGCTAGGCTATATGCGAGGAAGCTTGTGCGTAGCTTTGTTCCATTTTATTGAAACTTTGTTAATGTTGTTATTGTAATGTGTGTTCTGGTTATTTGTGCATTTTTGCGTCTTTTTGAGAAAGTTTCTATTATTACGAGAAACTAAATCATCATTATGAGAAAGTTACTCATTATTTCGAGAAACAAAGTTATTATTATGAGATTCTAAGTAATTATTACAAGAAACTAAGATCATTATTACGAGAAACTAAGTCATTATCACAATCTTTTTTTTTAATTATTATTATGAGAAACAAAGTAATTATTATGAGAAACAAAGTCATTATTACGAGAAACTAAGATCATTATTATGAGAAATTTTCTCATTACTGCAAGAAATGTTCTTATTATCAGAAAGTTTCTCAATATAACAAGATACTAAGTCAGAATTATAAGAAAGTTTCTCATTATAATGAGTTACAGAATTATATTGTTTCTCAACTGTGGTAGGAATGGGCTTCAGTAGTACCCAATTCTACCTTGAACCAGAAAAAATTACCTTTGAGACACAGGGGTGCCTGCAGGATTTCCTCTGATGGTATATGCACAGAGGGGATTTCATCATTCATTTATTTACAAAAATAACATCAAAAAGAACATAAAAAATTAAGTATATGCTCATGCTAAACATAGAACAAACTCTGACTCTGAGGGAAGATTTATATCTACCATACCCAGTTTTTAAGACTTGGGAGTTTTCATACCAAACAATAAGTGAGCGCAACAGTACTACACATGAGCAGAATGGACTCTTTGTAGAATTCATATAAATGTAATATTTTTTTTGTTTTTGTTTTTTAGTTTATTTTGGTATTGCCCATCCGAAAATCCATACTTCCCACAAGAATCTCATTGTTATAAAGTTTATTTTGTTATTAATGAAGAGTGTTTTCTTATTGAGCATATCCTATATTCTCTCTACAGATTAGACAGGCCTGTGTTTGTGTGTGTGTGTGCGCGCACGCCTGTGTTTTAGACTAAGTGGGTAACACATGTCATCCACTAGATGGAAGCACAGACCAGGTTTAGTTTTTTGACTCCTTATTTCCTGTGCACCTTTTTACATTACACGGGCCTTATGCACCACACATGACCTCTTTTATGAATACAAATCACCAGTAAATGACACATTTAGTGTCAGTCTCAGGTTCCCACAACTCTTGAGTTGCCTGATTTTGATACTAAATCACATTCACAAACAGTTGACTTCACATGGGAGATCAGAACATGCCTGTACAGTAGCATTCATGAAACTTTTAACTGCAAATCAGTTATTAAATAAATAACTACAGATTTCTGTGTGTTAGACACAACAACTGGGCACATTTCTTCTTCTCTATGAGCAGCAGGACGAATGAGCTGCTTGACTGATTGTACGGCATCCAGATCTGCTTCATCCATATCAAAACAGAGCTTCTGCAGGATAGACGTGGCGCCGCGTTCACACTATCAGTGTGCAGATCTACCACGACACCTCCTGTTGTGTGTTTTATCTGTGAATCAGTGTGAGGCTGAACGGCTAACCCCTGACAGCACGAACGCACGTTTACACACACCGATTCACAACACCGAGCAGCATCACAAAATACATCCAACTCTGATGCCCTCATAGATATGCTCAATTCATAAGGAAGCATTCAGTGTATGTAATTACATTCACAAATGTCTCAAAGATATAGTGCAAGATCTCTAATGCACCTTTTAGCCAAGTTTTGTGTGAAACTTCATCATCGGACTCTTATGCTAACCACCTTTTATTTGATAAAAAATACAGTTAAACAAATACAATTGTGAAATATTATTACAGTTTAAATTGATTTTATTTTATTATATTTATTATATTATATTTGATAGTTTAATATATACCAAAATATTTTATTCTTGTAATGCAAAGCTGAATTCCTTCAGATGTTACATTATCCTTTAGAAATAATTATAATATATAATATGCTTATTTGCTGTTTAAGAAACATTCATTATTATTATGACAGTTGAGAAAGCAGTTGTGCTTCTTAATATTTTTGTGGAATTTTTTTCTTTGTTAAACAGAAAGTTCAAAAGAACATAATGCAATTAAAACTTATTTATTTTCACTTTTGTTCCATATAATAGGTCCTTTCTGATCAAATGTTTGGATTTCTTTTAGATGAAGTCTGCTGATCCCAAATTTTGGTTTTAACAAACTGCAGCACAGTTTTAAATATGAAATCATATCAGTTAGTTATCCTTTAAAGTCTATGTTGTCATTTTGGTCACTTCAGAAATCTTTTTTTTTTTTTTTTCAACCAGGTGTCAGGAGTTTCAGCTTGTTATTTACCTCATTAACATCACCTCTTTAAAACATGCATATTCTTGTCATTTTGCAAATAATAAAATTATAATAAATCAAGTTAAATCTCCTTACCGGAGCAGATTTCTGAAAGACTGGAAATGTTTTCATAGCAATACGTCATAGCGTATTAACTTAAAGTTCAAAAGGTACTGCATAACAGGAATGACCCATTTATGAATATAAAGGTACCTTGTATTCATTTTCTAGAGCGGACTGAAACATGCAAACGCAGGGGAAAGACACAAACAGACTGCAGTAATTTCTCCCACAATGTTTCCACAGGCATATCATCTTAACACACCTAACAAGAAAGTAGTATGCTCAGCTGGTTTAAGTAACCTAAACCACTTAATTTAGAAAAAGGACTATTAAAAATGTGATTCACAGTGAGTCAATGTTGTTTCAGATGCAGTTGGAGCTAAAGGAGCAGTGAATGGGACCAGCTTTTACTAAACACTCGTAAAAACAAACTTGATGTAAATGAGGAATGAGGCCCTTCGCAAACACAACGTCTACTTGCTTTTTTATTCAGAAGGCAATATAAATTCCCAGCCGGCAATATAAGTGCCAGGGTGGGCTGTGTGCATTTCACTATATTATGAGAGCCATTTCTGAAAATGTCTTCCAAAATACTGTAAAACCTCTTAAAACCCACTTGTCAAGATGGTCCTCATTAGTATAAAAAAGCTAATAATGTGCCAAATAACACCTTAAATGCAATCTAAAAATGTGTCTATAGTATGCATTCTGCATTCTGGCATTCTGGGTGGTTGCTTACAGGTTTCTGCATTATTTTGGTCTTTTGAAATGGTCCAATTGCTTTGTTAAAGGAATAGTTGAGGATTTATTGGAAATTTATTCATCTTCAGGCCATCCAAGATGTAGATGAGTTTGTTTCTTCATCAGAAAAGATTTGGAGAAATGTGAGATTGTATCACTAACCAATGGATCCTCTGCAGTGAATGGGTGCCGTCAGATCGAGAATCCAAACAGCTAGTAAAAACAACACAAGAATCCACAAGTAATTTACATCACTCCAGTAAATGTCTTTTGAAAACGGATTGTAATAAACAAACAGATCATTGAGATATTTTTAACTTCAAAACTGTTGTTTCTCGCTAAAATACGAGTCTTCAATCCATAATGATGTTTTCTCCATTGAAAAAGTCCCATCCCGTCTAAATCAGGAGAGAAATCTGCATAGATCAAGCACTGATAACAAGGGAAAACAGTTCTGAACAAATTTGTCAGTGAATCTTGGGTGGCCTGAGGGTGAGTACGCTATCAGCAAATATTCATTTTTGGGTGAACTATTTCTTTAAATAACAGCACACCTTCCTCCAAGAATTTACACACAAACCCAGCCAGCACAGCTTACTAGCTCAATAAGGAGCTCTAGAAGTCACTAGAAGGTCTTCATAAGGGACAATGAATGTGTTTAATATCTTCTCTGTCCAGGGTTTGTCATCGAGGGCACATTAGTTTCATGCCCAGACTAATAAAATCCCCTTCGGCTGTCATGCTCCTTATTCACGCTCCACATATTTAATAGAGACTGCATCCTTCAAGACACACGCAGGTCAAATTTCAGACCTTTTGAAGTTAGTTTTTCATAGGGAATAAATCACAAGTTAAGGCAGATTAATTGAGTGTATTTTGGAGCAGTCAAATATCACAGTGCTTTTACGGCTTCCGTTTTTAATGCATGTCTGTGTGTGATGCTGCATTTAGCTTGGCCCTTTTCTGACAGCTCTCATGACAACAGCTCAAACAACCACTAGTGGGATCAGGTTTGAAAAACATTTGAATAGTATTCAGATATCCAGTCTTGGTTGACATCCTTTAAACATGTGAAAATCTAGACCAGTTAGTGACTGTGTTTGGTGGGATTTGGTTTCTTCTGTGAGAATGTGCTCCACATGAAAAAAAGATGGTAACGTTAAAATATTTTAATGTGACAAAATATTATTTCTAATAAATGCAGCTGAAATTTCTGCTCATTACAGAATATAATAGAACAGAATAGAAAAGAATAGAAATGTGGTTTGCACAAACATATGAACTGTTTCAACAAGAAATCTTTCTTGATCATTATATCATTTTATTAGAATGATTTCTGAAGGATCATGTGACACTGAAGACTGGATTAATGATGCTGAAAATTCGGCTTTTGATCACAGAAATAAGTAAAATTTTAAAATATATCCACTTAGAAAACTATACTTATACAGCATTCATCTTAGATGATGTATTTAACATCTACTAATGCATTTTTAAATAAAAGATTTATATGTTATCATTAGTTAATGCACTGTAATCTAATAAAAAAATGTATTTACCAACATTAACAAAAATAATAAAAGTTATAGAAATGTTTTGTTTATTTTAAGTTCATACATAATGCATACAATAATGTTATCAAATGAAATCATATTATAAAGTGTCACTGAGAAAATGTTCAGATTTGTTATTTACATACCAAGTATGTCTTGCTCAGTTTCTAGGTGGATCAAATATTACATTTTGTGTAGTTATGAAAATTTAAAACATCTGCTCTCTAGTGCCACACAGTGATCAGACAAATGTATTGCTCCATTAAAGAAAAAAAAAATGATTATCCGATGTACGGTTCTTGCCTGTTAGAAGATCCCAAATTACTTCAACATTCCCCTTTACTTCAGTGATGCATTATGGGTTTAACAGGGTCATATGGATGAAAGATAAAAGACATTTCAGTGGTCATAATTACACTGCGGTTTGATTTAGAAGAGGATTAAAGAAACCAAAGGAGCTTGACTTGACTGAAAAAAAAAAACTATTTTTTAAAAGCTTGCAATTCTATGAGCTTTCAGTTGAAGCTGTGCCAATGTTTGGGCTGTTAGTGACGTCCTCCCCTAAGACTGATCCATTTAGACTTCACCCACACCACGCTAAAAGCTTCTTTATCACCGTCCAGAACAGAGACGCTGGCCAGTTGATAACCCTCATACATCACAGCCATCCTGACATATCCACACAGCGGGAACCCAGCTACAACAACACACTCCTCTCTGCTGGAATCCTGCGTTAGTTAATAGTGAAGTCCACAGTCGATAGTAAAAGTTAAGCTCTTTTGTGACATGCTGGAAACACTTTTGACTGGTTTTACTAACCTTGTCAGTGCAAATAATAAACAACATTAATGTCATGATTATTTAAAGCAAAAGGGGGTTTTCACAGTGATGCCACAGAGGAACTAAAGAACTTTTCAGTGAGAAGTTCTTAAAAGAACCACTTTTTCTTAGTGAAAACCATTCAAAATAAAATAAATGTTCTTTATTGGCATCAGTGGTTCCATGAAGAACATTTGACATACATGGAACTTTTAAATGCTGCTACAAAAGGGTCTTTAGATGTTTTTACATTAAGAATTAACCCTCTGGAGTCTAAGGGTATTTTTGGGGCCTTGAGAAGTTTTGTCATGCTTGTGTTTCTTTAAGGAACTCATCACTGAAGGTACTTTGGGCACTCCAGAATGGTCGCTGCAATAACCCACCCTTCGAACCTTTGTTTTTAAGAGTGAATAACCTGAAAAACATTGTTCCATCATAAAGAACTTCTTATTCACTTCAGTAGTATCACAGGAGGTCATATATAGGGAGACTGAGAGAACATGCGCTTCAAGTTCCTAGCAATTTTGTAAGATTGTTCACCTAGTTATTACGCAGGTCCTGCCAGCCTTTCCCAGAATCTCATTTGAGTTATTGAGCTCCCCTATGAGCCTGTTAAAATGACTTCAGAAGCTCCTTCCCAGAGAACAGCACTGACTGAGAGCTCACCTCATGAAGAACCAGCTCCAATGAGAACCAGCGATGTTTGCCAGTTTAAGAACATTTGTGATTTGGGGTGCAATGTTGCCTTCAAAAAGTAGCCTATTTTAACCCTAAATTACAAATCCTACGTTTAAATGGAATTGTCTGTGATAGCATTTCATCTTAGATCAGACACAACTTCAAAAATAAAAATACTAAATAAATAATTATATGTTTTAAAATTGAAGTAATAATAATATCAACTGTATATATATATATATATATATATATATATATATATATATATATATATATATATATATATATATATATATATATATATATATATATATAATCTCTGGAATTTAGGGAAAAGCTACAAAACATTATTTTGTTTTAATATAAATTAAAACATTATTGTGTATTGTGAACAGCATTCAGTGTGGCTTGACTTTACTTCAGTTAGAAGACCCCAGTTTGTGCATCATTTCCTGTTTCAGGCATTGTTTCCTGTCCTGTGTCTGTTACCATGTCCTATATGTTCAAAAAGCCCATAAAATGCATTAAAAATATTAAAGTCTTGAAATAAAACAACATTAGAGATTAACATTTCAATGCAAAATGTGTGATATGTGAAATGCAGAATGGCTAAGGATGTGGATGCCTGCAGCACGTCTCCATCACTCTTGTTTCTAGATGAATGGAGGCGGAGAGAAGGACGGGAGGAGGTTCTGAAGGTAATGCAAGCCAGGCGCTGACATGACAGATAGCAAATTTCAGTGCTGGGAAATGGGGAATGTTCTAATCAGAAGCAGCTCCGGATTCCCTCTCACAGCTGCGCCAGCCTTATGGATGTGAAGCACCATGTCAAACACTTCAGGCCTCCATTGCACACAAAATGGAAACTCCACTTTATTCTGAAAGCTGACCGGCCTGAAGGAACTAAAGTAAGGGTGAACGGCAGACACTGTCTGAACCCGGTCAGCATAAAGCATAAATTATGTTGATGAGCTGATGACTGGTGTATGATAATTTCACCCTTCTCTTCTGCTCTTCAATTACAAGGTAAATGTCACAAAGCTGGTATGTAAATTGTGAAATTGGCAGTTTTCTGGTTGTGATGACAGAACGAGTCATTCTTAGAATAGTTAAAAGGAAAAAGTCGATCTGCCCAGAAACTGACCTGACCTGTCTCGAGTCTTCGTCTCTGTAAATACTGTGTGTTTGAGAGTCTAAACATTTACCTGGGACTGTGTGCTGTAATGGCACTGGTACTTTGAGATTTCTTTGAAAACTGTGGTTTTTATCGTTTACTTTAGGAAGAGTTTCTCACCTGAAAGGTCAAACTAAAAGCAGGAGATGCCACATGATGGTTAGTTTCAGCAGAACCAGAACCTGCAGAACCAACAAACATGCTGCTCCAATAACAACCTTTCAGAAGTGTGTGTGTGTGTGTCTATTATAGTAGATATTTTCCATCAAACCTCACCTTTAAAGCATTAAAACAGAATTTATTACATGGGAATTGCTTTCGGTTATATACCTTATACCATATATAAAAAAAAAAATTAAAATTAAAAATAAATAAATAAAAATTGATAGATAGATAGATAGATAGATAGATAGATAGATAGAAATATTATTGTTATTAGTATTATTATTATCAAATCATTTAAATTATATTATCATCAAAAAAAAAAAAAAAAAATATATATATATATATATATATATATATATATATATATATATATATATATATATATATATATATATATATATATATATTTATATATGACCCATTTAACCATCTGACCCAAATACAGTAATATCGGCAAAAAATATTTATAATTATAATTTAATATGATAGATAGATAGATAGATAGATAGATAGATAGATAGATAGATAGATAGATAGATAGATAGATAGATAGATAGAAATATTATTGTTATTAGTATTATTATTATCAAATCATTTAAATTATATTATCATCAAAAAAAAAAAAAAAAAAAATATATATATATATATATATATATATATATATATATATATATATATATATATATGACCCATTTAACCATCTGACCCAAATACAGTAATATCGGCAAAAAATATTTATAATTATAATTTAATATTACCTTTATTTATTTTTATTTATTCAACTTTTTTATTTTCATTTTATAAAATAATATACCTTTTTAAAAATACTTATATATATATATATATATATATTTATAGATATTTCTATGCTGATAGTCTAGTCTTAAACAAGCCAATCTTCTTCCACTAATCTAGACATAAACATAAAATTCATATACAGTGTAATCTTCTGTCCATCTAGTCTATTCTGTCCATTCACAGACAACAACACAATCAACATGGACAGTATGAACTCAGGTCACAAACTCTGTCATTAACATTATATGAGCCACATTACTTTACAGCGTACAGCTATGAATCATTTTACAGCGATTCACGGCTGATAACATTAAATGAGACATTTGTCACATGTGTTGTGAGATCATAACCGAGAGATGGATGTGTATAAAGTGCTCTCTCCTCCTCATATGCCAGCTGGTGTTGTGTATATTTGCAGATATACAGTACACCGTGTGCCCTAGGGCTGTGTCCTTTATAATGTGGACAGTGTTGGAATAAAATGTCATGCTAGATATCAAGCCGCTTGTTTCAGCATGAACATTTATTTCAGTTCCTGCGAGCGACCCATATATCACATATAGAGTAAATAATCTGACAATATGAGTCTAATAGTTTCCAGCTCTCCAGCAGATACAGAACACATGGCTGCTGGATGTGGACATTTATAGCACTGATGGTAACATTAGGTTTTGACAAAGATCAGTATAAAAGACAGTATCAAACACAACTCACAGCTCATCGCGTTTGTTTTGCTGCTTTCTCAGAGTTCATCACATGAATTTGCGAATCGTGATGATGATGTGATGAGTGTGACACTAGCAATCTCATATTCCTTCAGCAAAGCTTTGCATTAGTTGTGTAATTGATGCTTTATCCATTTTATCATTCCTGTGATGCTGCATTTTGGTCATGCAAATCTGTCTTTTCATAAACTGGCTAAATGAGTATTTCCTGCAAAGCTTTCTCACTATTCTTCATCAACATGAATATAAACTAAATTGTACAGATATCATTAATAGCAATTTGCTTCCAATTTGTTAACAGACACAGCTCAGCTCTGAAAGTCATGGTTAATGAAGTATAAACACAACTTTGTGGTGTTTACATGCTGTCATGAACATGACAAAAGCATTAAAAAACTCAATTCTACAGCAGCGATGCACCAAAAAGCAACTTGGAAGAGCAGTTCTGGGGAATGTTGCTTTTAAAAAGTATTTAAAATAGAAAATAAAATTTAAAATAAAATAATATTAAAAAAAATATTAAAAAAGAAAATAAAATTTAAAATTTAAAATTTAAATAAATAAACTTTTAGATTAGATTTAGAATGTTTATGTTATACTGAAGATATAAAGTATCAGTCACATACTTTTATGGTGATTTTATAGTTTTGGGGGGAGCTTGAATGCCTGTATACACTATGGATTTCCTTTATTGCACAAAATGATGTACAAGGCTGCATTTATTTGATAAAAATACAGAAAAAAATATCAAATATTATTACAGTTTAAAATCTGTTTTCTATCTGAATATATTTTCAAATGTGATTTACTTCTGTGATCAAAGCTGAATTTTCTGCATCATTACTCCAGTCTTCAGTGTCACATGATCTTCAGAAATCATTCTGATATGATGATTTTAAGAAACATTTATTATTATTATTATTATTATTATTATTATTATTATCATCATCATCATCATCAGTGTTGACAACTTTACACAATTTTGTAGAAACTGGAATTGAAAATTTTTGTGTGAAAATTCATATTCCTTTAATACAAGTATAAATCGAGTTCTAAGCTCGATGAAATAAATAAAGCCTTGACATTGAAGGTTTTGACCCTTGAAAGGACATGTGTAAATGTGTGGGAGAAGCAAAAACAGTATACTGTATGTGCGTCAAGCCTCTTATTAAATTCTAGGAAACATTAGCTGTCAAACTCGTCTAAAAGAGTACAGAGAAACAGACTGATGCAGAGTTAAAGAAGTTGCTCTGCTTCAAAGAGCTGTATTTGCTGAGGAAATTATTATTCCTGAGTATGTTTTCTCTTCCCCAAGGAGGTTTACTGTTCGGAAAACCACTTCTCTGTCCCTTCCACCATCCTATTATCCAGTTCTCCAGCTTTCATCTCACTCTGTATTTGTTTTGCTGTGTTCATGGGTCATCTACAGGTCTGGGAGGAGTGTCTGGGGAGGCTTCAAGGAGAACATATCCTTAGCTTGCTCATTCCTTCACAGAGCCACTGTTATTTCTGGAGGCTGCTGCAGCAGGTGTCTCTACTTTGCAAGGGTGTAAAATTGAGTGGGTAAGCTAAGGACATGTCCCTACCAATATCCAGTGAATACTAAATTGTCTCTAGCAATCATTTTGATCAAAAAAATAAACATCTGTTATCTGCTGGTTTTCATGTTTAATGTTAGGTTTAAATATGATTTACAATAGACTGAATATTTGTAATTGAATATACATTAAACCATGAACTTGTCTCTACCTCAACACCAACAACAAGATTTCTGATTTCACGTTGATTTGAAGGCCAGTTATACATTTAAACAAACACTTTGATCTGGAATGCGACTTTTAGTTATACATTTATGTGACATGAATTGAATTCCAATTGTATATGTTTATATATATTTGTAAGTATCATATAATAAATACTATTATATATATGAGCACTGTGCATATTTGCTAATTTTCCTGAAGTATCATGTTAAGTATCACCTGAGAAAGTGTCTGGTTATCAGATGGATCAATTGTGACTCAAAAGTGGCCACTACAGCAGGAGATTCAGTGTGCTTGACTGACAGTCTCATTAAGATCTCATTATTACTGCATGCTTCCACATGACCTCCAGAGGACGAGACTACGGGCGTCTGACCCGAGCCCGCAGACATCCACCCTGCAGGAGAAACAGATGAAGCCGGCCTAATGTCTGATCGGGCAAGGCCAACCTTTTCAGGTTAAACTGGATTCAAGTTCAAGCACCCAGAGGTTAGGATTCCAAACATTCAATTGATACTAGCATATCTATTCTGCATTAACACTGTCAAACAACTAGACATCTGTAAACAGAAAAGAAACCCTCAAAAGATTTCAAATCCAGAGCAAATATTCAGCAGACTGAACCAAACAGATATGAGTCAAAATATCAGATATCAGTCTCTCTCTCTTTGTGTGTGTGGAGAATCGGAACATGTTTAGACATTCATTAAAACTCTCCTTGGGCAAAAAGGCAGCAAAGCATGTAAAAGGATTATGTGTCAGAGGTAATTATGAGAGATTAAATGTGTTTTTGTTTGCACATTGTTATTTGTTTCTAAGCGCTGCAGGCAAAGTTGAGTGCTTGGAAAGAAGATAAAAATATGACTAATGAAGACTTCATCACTTATGAGGCTTTCATAACAAATCCAGGGATCAAACGCTTGATTTAACATCGCCACCTAACAAGAAAACCTTATTCACTGCCACGTTATAACAAAGTGTTAATATCTGAAATTAATGTTGCGATTTAAGTGTGTTTGTGTTACAAAATTTGCAATTTATGCGTTTCTGCACTGAGAAACTCAAAGTCAACATGAAATCAAAAGTTACATTCTTAATAAAAAAAATGTTTTCTCGTGCACAATTTATTTGATTAATTTTTTTCTGTTGCATCAGTTATTCAAAACTACATGATGTATTTACAAGCATAATGATAAACTATTCAAAGGTTTGGTTTTAAACAAAACTGATCATTTTATATGGCGAATATGCATTAAGTTCATAAAAAAGTGACAGTAAAGACATGATTTAACAAAAGTTAAGACTTTAAAATATTTCTTGAACACTAAATCAGAATAGAATGATTCAGAAGGATCATGTGACACTGAAGACTGGAGTAAGGATGCTGAAAATTCAGCTTTACATAACATTTTAAAATATATTCAAATAGAAAAAAAAGTTATTTAAAATTTAATAATATTTCACAATATATCTGGTTTAACTGTATTTTGATCTAATGAATGAAGCATTGGTGAGCAGAAGGATCAAACATTTCTGGTTCTGTGATTTTTTTTTCAGTGAAGGAATAAAAAAAGTTAATTGCAACTTTTTATTTCACAATTCTGCCTTTTTTCTCACAACTTCAAGCTAATATCTTGTCATTTTGATTTTGTATCTTATTTTGATTCTTTTTAAAGAATTGCATGTTTATATCTTGCAATTCTGACTTCTCTTTTTTGTTTCTTTTTTTTTTTGGCAGAATTACAAAAAAGTCAGAATTGTGCTGTATAAATTCAGAATAACAAGAAGAAGAAAAAAAGGAAGAATTGTGAGAATCGTAATTTTCTTTTTCCTTTTTTTTTTCATGGCAGAGACAAGCTTCCACAGAAACAACATATCCCAAATAAAGAGTCTAGTATTCATTGGAAGAGAGAGAGAGAGAGAGAGAGAGAGAGAGAGAGAGAGGACTAGCAATATTTCTTTCAGCAGGTTGAAATACCTGCCTGGAGCAGCGGGTTTTGTAGTAATGATGATGAATGGACATGTGGCGCATGTGGAGTGATTACTGAAACAGTCTGTTCAGTCCTCAACATTAGAGAAATCTGTCCAACAGGCTGCACATGCTAGAACAGCGTCTCCTAACTGAGATGAATGTGGTGAGAGCACGTGTGAATATTGTATTTATTACAGTCTAAATCTGAACAACATTTCCACTCTCTTTTGCTGATTCTTACCTTTCACACAGCCTTTTAACTTTCAGCTTCAGCCAAATGGTTTCTAATGGTAGCCATCTCACAATGTGCTTCACATTTAAGCATGAAAATAAAAAGAGGATGGAAAACACACACTTTTCTTTACATACAGTCAATCTCTTGTTGAAACCCAGAGTTTCTGTATGCATTGCAGACCCTTCACTATACATGCAAAAAAAAAATATGTAATATGATTTTACACATTGTTGCATTACGAAATATGTTTCGCAATTATGCAATGCATTCTGAGGGTAATAGTTTGTTTTACAGCTCAACATCTGCCATATTTATGGCTTACACAAAGACAGAAGGAGATTCAATTCACAAAAAAAAAGGCTTCTGCATTTGTGTATATTGTTTGGCACATCTCAAGAAACAGGTTTATACGTCTGAGGAACTTCCGGAGGGAATTTATCCTTCTGTACACACTCGACACGCACTGACTCATTCAGCCCGTGATTAATAGTCACCGTGGGATCACATCAGTTTAACCGCACACAGCTGAAGAACATACAAAGACGGAGAGAAACCAAAGGACTAATGAAGGGATGTCAACCAAATTGCAATGACATTTTAATCCACCATACACTCAACTGGAAGACACCATTCACAAAATATTGATTACGTTCATAGTTCTAGTACCAATAGAGTTTGCCACAACAGAAACTGCTGGGATTGAAACTGCTCCAAAACCACATGACTCAATGAAGAAGAGGACAGAAGAGAAAAAAAGAAAATATGGAAAGAAAAAAGAGGGAAAAGTGTTCTGATTTAGCCGACTTGCAGTAAGAGTGATCACGTTGATAGACCATTTTTCTAATTAAAGCAGAAATACATCATCAAACTCGGTGGAAAGGCACCATAGAGTGCTTAGTATTTTTGTAGTCCAATCCGGAAGTTTGCATCAGCCTTGTCCCCTTAAAAAAAATAAATAAATAAACTAACAGGATTTTTCAACTGGTTTTGGATTATTGCACAAAAATATCTTAATTTGTCTTAAAGGTTTGGAACGACATGAGGGTTTGTAATTCATGACGGAATTTTCATTTCTGAGTGAACCATCCCTTTAAATATACAGAAAAAAGTAGCTGGGTGGTCTAATTTTGGACAAGATTATGAAGTTTTGCATCTGTTGGATACTTTACGATCCCATTATGCCATAGGAGAGGAACTGGGAATGGCAGTGAAGTAACTAATGCTGGTACTGTAGGTCACACGACAATGGCAATATAATGAATGCAGTACATCTGAATTCCATACATAGTACATAAAACATACTAGAACGGTCACTAAGCAATTATTTATTCAAAAGAAGTGCCTACTCAGAGAGTATATGATTTCAGATGCCACTAGACAGGTGAAAAAAGTAAAAAAAAAAATCACAACACAAAGTTAAAAGGTAAAAAAAAAAAAAGGTTAAAGTTTGTAATTTCCTCCAGACAGACAGGAAGTCCTGCACCAACCTGATGCTACTGGTTGAGCCATACACTGACATTTCAGCACCACAAACAAACAAAGTTACAGTGTTTAGAAGGTCAGGACGTCAACCTACGAATGCCTTTTAATAGTTTAACAATCATCTTTGCACATTATGAAAAAACTATTGTAACAGTAGAATTTATTTTAGAGAATATTGGAAAGTGAATGCTGAACCTGGTCTGTGTGGTGAGCGTGTGTTTCACCTCTCTGCTCCGTCTCTTCATAGTTCATCTCTGTTCTCTGTTCTCATCTGAGCTGAGAAGATGCTGTACAGGTTCACGCTGTCCTGACGGCTGCATGAGTGAGATTTATCCACTTCCTGTCCCTCTCCAAAAACAGGGCATGTTTAGTGTCAGATTTTAGCGTGATATATTGAGACAGCAGTAATCCTGCTTCTGGTCTCTTTGTTTCACAGTTTGTCAGTCATGCATGATAGTGGCCCAAAAAGACACTTAAAATGTCTGAATGCTGAAAATATCATTGCATTGGCTGTTTTTACTCTTCACTTTTTTGATCAATGTCATTTAATCAGCAGTTTTGGTGATTTCTGTGGATATCCAATTTGACAACTAGTGTCTTCATTCTGAAATGTTTATTTACCACAGGGTTATTACAGTTAACTAAGACTAGAGATAAAATCGTTCAAATAACTAAAAGAAATATAAGCAAAACATTATTTTCAGTTAGTTGCCAAAGGCAAAAAAAAAAATATTTTCATTGAGTTTAACTTGATGTGGTAAAATTGCTTAAAACAAAAATTTTACCATTGTAAAATAATATTATAAATAATAAATAAATTATTCTAAAAAAATAACTCATTAAAATGACAAAAACACACAAAATTATTAGATGAACTAGCCATGTTAATTTGTTGTTCAATGTTATTCAATGTTCAATGTACATGTTTTCATAATTTATTTATCATGGTTAATGTTAGTTACAATTTTAGCATTTACTCATTCTTAGTAAATATTTAGTAAACTTTTTTAAAGATCAAAAGTTGTATTTGTTGACATCCATTAATCCACTGTGAACTAACATGAAACAAAACGTTGAAAACATTGTAAAAATATATAGATTCTTCATGTTAGTTATTAAATTAGCCTAACTATGTTTAGCAAATGAGACCTTACTGTAATTTCAGCCAAAGCTTAAAAAAATGAAATTAAATCAGAAAATATAAACAATAAAACTCATGCTAAATATTAATAAGAACTATAATAGTATATCAGTGTAAAAAAGTAACACTTCTAAGTGGCCTCCAAAAATTTATTTATTTATTTATTTATTTTAGGTGTAATGTGTGTTTGAGCTTCCTTTCAAATAAATGTCATTTGGTTTTTTAATTTTATTAGGGACTTTATGCAACAGCTGCGAATGGAACGGCTACAGCGACCGGAAGTTTGCCGTCACACCGCTGTAGCCAAGAACGTAAAAGTCACTAAGCAACGGTAAAACAGAACAGCGCAACGCAGCATTAATTCATTTATTGAGATCAAAAAATATATATAATTTAAAAAAGCAAGAGAAGGATTGCGTTTGGCGTTAAATGACAATCTTTTGTCAGAAGAGGAGTTTTTAATATTGTATGATGTAAATAAGTCTAAAAACATAACATTTATTTACCTAACCTCTCACGTTGTAGCGACTCCGGCGAATCAGATGTTCTCCCGTAGTAGACCGTTAAATTAGAACGTCACAAAGTAGCAGTTAAATTCGCGCAGGCGCAATACAACGCCAGAATGGCGTTGCCGTATTCAGACATTTGTAAATTTGAATTTATTGTCCAAATACGTTTTGGAGCTGCTGAATATGAAATAAAATGTGGTATAGGACAGGTTGCAAATATTTAAAAGCTCTTGCTAGTTAATGCTCTACCTTGTTAAAATGAAAATAAATCTTAGAACGATATGTAATGTTAACAGCCCGTTTGTTCCATCAGTCACCAGGGTTCAGTTTGGGTGACATGAGAGCGGGCACTAACTTTGAGTCATAAACTGGCATTCTGCAGCCTGTCACCCACGCCAGTTTTTATATTTTTAAGCAAATGTTATGGAAAGGAAAATAAAAGAGGAATATGTGCGTTAGTGTGAGCCCACTCCAGGTATGTGTCAGAACTTCCTGTGGGCCAAGGTTGGGTAATGCATGGGCCGTGGATCATCATCGTGGCGATAGTGAGGCTCTGGCAGGGGAGATGACAGGTCACCCGATCCAAAAGAAACACAGCGAGATCTGTGTGTGTGTGTGTGTGTGAGAGAGAGAGAGAGAGAGAGAGAGAGCAGCAGCAGGTCAGGGGCAATCACTGCTTTAACATTCAGAGACGGTCTCACGCTGACCTCAGTGGTAAACTCATGAGATCCACAGTTAACAGCTCAGACCTCGCCAACGACTGAACTAACATTCGCAGACAAATACACAACCAACAAATCACAAAAAGATTTAGAAATAAAAAACAAAAAATACAATTTCACTTAGACATTGCTGGTAAATTTCACAAATAATTACAAAGAAATTAGAAATAACACAAATTAAATTAAACAAGAAATTGTCAAGTAAAAACAGTGATTTCTTGTACTACATTCTGCAATATTACTCCAGTATAAGCCTTGAAAAAACCAAGGTATACTGACAAGAAATGTTAAGTTCAGAGTTACCTGTATTTTTATTTTTATCTTATTTTATCAATAAGTTAATGTTTTCAGCATTAATGGAACGTTTTAATCCCTAAAATGTATAAGCTGGATGTTCATCTAATGTTTTTTTTTTTATGTTACTATTTCTTTTAGAACATTCAAATGTAATATTATCATAATATTTGCAAAATGCTAAAATGGAATGTACAAAAAAAAATTCAAGCATTTTAAAAACTGGATGTTTTGAATCATCAGAGAACATTCAGAAATAACATTTTCAACTAAATCGGAATGCTCTTTCTTGCTTATTTATTGAGGAAATGTTATTAAAGCCAAAATATACAGTATAGAAGATGTTAAGTTGATATCCAATTCATTTTGAATATATATATATATATATATATATATATATATTGTATATAAAGAACTGATTACTGTAAGATCCTTGGGTTTCAATAACACAGTTGCTAAAAACCACTTGCATGAACAAAATGCATCGAATGGTTATTCATGTAGAAAAATATACATAATTGTACTGGCAAAATGAAGCAATAACAAATCAAACTTAACAGTCGCTACAGCAATAGCTCTCTCTTTTGTCTTGTTTAAAGTTTACGGGTCTAACTTGGAAAACCAGATATCAAAATGATCAGAGTTTCCCAGTTGTAAACACGATTTGAGAGCCTATTAATGTCCAGTTTCCAATTGGGAAACTCTTATTTATGATAATTCAGATGTGCATGTGAAGACAGCACTAGGCAAGCATCACTACTACGCAGTGACTTGCAAAGAGACTTTTTTAGGACTCCCTAGCAACCTCCCAGAATTCCATAGCAACCACATAACACCATGCTAAAAGCCACATAGTAATGCACTGGCAACATATCATGGCCTCAAATTTTGCACAGTCCAGCACCCGTCACATTTTCTTTGGGAAATGTAGCAATCTAGTTTGCTTATTTAAGTTGCACAGCCAAGTTGTCCTCGAAAGGCTAGAAAATACATTACAGATTACGTAATGTACAGAAAACAGCCACTAAATCAGGCTGCAGTAAGTTAGGGGACTATCACATTCACAGGTCATTTGAAACAGTCGCTCACAACGTAAGCCAAACCGAGATAACAACAGGTTAGCGTGCCAAATCCAGGCCGATAGTATTGTGTAAAGAGTACGGTCTGTTATCAGTGTGACCGGCCTCTCGCCAAAACAGACCAGTTACATGAGCAATCAATAGATCCGGTGCACCTCCAGTCACCTTCTGCTGCAAACACGTTAAATGAGCTATTTTAAAAAGAATCTACATATATATATATATATATATATATATATATATATATATATATATATCACTCTATAAAGAACTCATATATTAATTTGATAAATTTCCATATGTTAAAAACAAGGGTGAAACACACAGGGAAATAACTGAAATCCCCAGCATTTTCTATTTTTATGGAGTTTTTAATGGTTTAATTAAAGAGTTAAAAAGTTATGCACATACTATTGGCATATATGTATTAAATAGTTTACAAATCTCAAATATAAATGCATATACAGTATATCATTATAGACAGATGAACTTTAGGATGGATATGTATAAAGTAATATAGTATGTGCATACAGTCATACTATATTGTATACATATCCATAAAGCTCATCTGTCTATGTTGATATATATGATGTTAAAATGATAAAAAAAAAAATAGTATGCATTCAGATTATCATATACATGTTGGTAGATAACAGTGTTTTTTTTTCACATTTTCTTTGTATAAAATAGGTTGTATGGGCTAAAGTATATACATGCAAAAAAAAATATTTCTTTATTTGTTTGTTTGTTTGTTTGTATCTCGTAAATAGATTATTGGAGTATATACTTCAAGAAAATGCTACTTCAGATTTTCTCTTTGTGAATTTTACTAGCTAATATCTGAGTGAAAATGATTTAAGGTAAATTCTACACCAAGTTTCAGTGTAGTCTTCATACTGTAATGCACACCCTTCCTGTTTCTTCCTGGTCATGGGCTTTATTTTCAAACTCTGGCATCACGTGAAGTTAACGAGTATTTTCACAGGAGAGCAGAGGTATTGTGTCTTAACCCTGGCTGATAAGCAGAGATCCGAGCAGCTTTTATCTTCTGAGACCCTTTGGCATGTGCACAGAAATCCATGTGCTGCGTCGCAAAGCTGCCTAATCTTCTCAGCTAAGCTTAACATTCCTCCTCGTTTCTTGAGGAGAGCAAAGAGGGGACGTCTTTCTCTTTTGGTGGTGGGGGGTAGCTTAATGAAAAACAGTTTCTTTTGCAGGGCTCTTATCCACATCCGCTTCTGTTCAGGATTTCGCATGCCCAAGAAAACTCAAAGGATGATTTTGGGATGTAGTGGTTGTGGGCCACTATTGGCACATTGAGCTGTTTTCTAATGATCAGAGCCAGTGTCAAAGGATTCGGTCACTTTCAAATGAAAAATTCCTGATAATTTACTCATCCCCATGTCATCCAAGATATTTCCGTCTTTCTTTCTTCAGTTTGGAGAATTAACGTTTTTGATGAAAACATTCCAGGATTATTCTCCTTATAATGGACTTCAATGGCTACCAAACATAGTTGGTACTTCTGCCTTCGTCAAGCATTTCAACGTAATTACGTATTGCGTGAAGTCATGGACGAGCATCGTAGAGCAGTTAGAAAACAACTGATCGTTTCACTAGATAAGACCCTTAAATACTGAGAAAATCATCTCTAAATTTGTCCAAATGGATTATCAGCAATGCATATTACTAATCAAAAATAAGTTTTGATATGTTTATGGTATGAAATTTGCTAAATATCTTCTTGGAACATGATCTTTACTTAATATCCTGATGATTTCTGGCATAAAAGAAAATATCAACCAGCTACTTTTTTTCTTTTTTGTTTTGTGCTCCAGGGTCACATTTAAGATTTAGAGGAAAGAATGCAAATAGTGAATTAGTGCCATTAGTGACAAATCATCAAATAACTTTAGAAATTACCTGAAGGGAATAATAATGCTAAAAGTATAGAACTTAGTCCCTTTATTATGTTAAAGTTCAAGCCTGTAACTATCAGCAAACTTTTCAGCATTTATTGTAGAACTGCAGCCACAGAACAGGCCGGATGGATCGCTGACTGCGCGAAAAGGTACATCATCTTCTAACAGCCCTGTCCTTACCTTCATTCACGGGTCTTTTTCTTTGAATAGGTGGCACAGTAGGAGAACACTAAGGGACCGATGCCAGGAAAAGCAGTGAAAAAGGACAGATGGAAAGTCACCACGATCCTGCCAGTGCAGAACACTGTCTGCCAATGAGAAAGCTGCCCAAAGTGCAGGAATAAAACAAGCGGTGCTGGAAAACGCAGTGAACCCTCCAGCTTTTCTCTTCATCTTCTGACTCTGTGCAGACTGGTATGATGAGTCACAAAGTTCTGCGCACGTTCTCATCTCAATACACTTTCCATTGCATCTCTCTCCTACATTACCAACCAAACTGGACTGGAACTCATTATCATTTGAACTACTTTTGGTACCACTTTTGATATTTTCGCAAAAAAATAAATGATTAACGTTACGTTTGTTTGTCTGTTATTCGTTTATTTATAACAGTAACGTTATGTAGTTTTAAGAAATGGTTATGGGTAGGTTTAGGGGTAGGTGTAGGATTAACGTTAGTGGCTCAAAATAACGGTTTAATGTTATATTTTTACAAAAATTGTCATTTTCCTACAAATTTCTGTCCATTATGTTTTATTCTTTTAACATTCTGTATAAAATGGGTAGGTTTAGGTTCGGGTGGGGTTTAGGGATCTTACATTTATCAAAAAAAATTATAAAAAGGGAAAATATACATAAGTATTAAACAAATTAATCAGATATGCACTGAAAAGCAGCTTCATGAGCAAATTACTATGGATATCTGACTGGTCAGAGAACACGTTCTATCTGTATGTATTTGAGGTTGTTTTTACGTAAATTTAGATACGTATCGAACCTGTAATTACGTCCAGATAATACATAAACGACACTGTAAATACGTAAAGGCACATACGTATTGGACAGTTTTAATTTGCGTCTAAATATGTACGTTTTGATTGTGAGATCAGGCTGAATTCAAATACTGAATCTTAAATGTTGGCCTAAATATTTTGTGAGTGCAGTTCATGCATGCCTTTTTTGAGATGCCCCTCCTCATGCGTTCTGTCATTTTGTTGAGGTATGTTTGCAGTTGCTGTGTACACAGCTCCTATAGGCTCTCACAGCTCTCTTTTGGCCCGGGTGAGAGGGTCCGCGATAAGGCAGGCATTAGCCAGCTGTGGGGCCCCAGAGAGCTCAAACATTACACCACTGAGTAAACTCAACACGGGCCTCTGGAGGCACTGCATTGTTGTTCAGGCCAGAGTCGAGCAGGGTTCATGTTTGCAGAAGAAAGAACGTAAGTCATATGGCTGGCTTATCGCAAGATCCGAGCTCTGCTCTGCCGTCTGCTCCTCAGAGACACAGGCAGGACTCCACTCGGCTTTTCAGATATCCTCAGCATCTCAAAAAAGTATAAGAACCTTTAAGCCCTCACTAAAATATCTAAATTTAATTGCATTAAAACATATTTGTTTGCATGCAAATGCTTTCCTTGAGCAATTTTGCTCTGTGTGATGATATTACACCTATTATATTTCAGTCATTTATCCAGTGTTTGTTATGGAAATAATTCCTGCCTTCACAGGAAAAGAGTAAAGCTTTTGGAAATGACACACAAGACTGATGGCAAACAAATGCAGTTGGAAAAATAGTGTATGGACTCTTACCAATGGCAGATCTACTCTTCAGCACCCCCTAGTAATATTTATGAGCTATGTGAAGTCTTTATGAAGATCTTTTATTTTCCACATGGGAGTACATAGGGAATAAAAAGGCAAAATACAAAAAAAGCTCCACAAAAGTACCTTTAAATGCACCCATCTGATTCTTCAAGTCCTCTGCAGTACACAACGACTTTGTTAAACTAGTTATGTTATTCATAACTAAGTTAGGTTGTAGTAGTAAATATGTAATTAACAAGCAGTATACAGTAACAAATTAAAAATAAATTAAATTAAATTAATAAGCAAAAAAAAAAAACATTTTTTAAAGCATGTGCATGTATTAGGATTGATTATTTAATCATGTATTCATTCTTAAAATAAATATTAAAATAAATATTAAATAATTATAATACTTCAAATAAATAAATAATAGTTTATATGTCATTATAGTAACTAGATACATTAAAGCTATATAAATAAACACAATTTGATTATAATTTGTTACTTATTAATATTAAAATAATACTTTAAAATTTTGAATTATAATATTACATTTTTATATTTGACAACAAAAAGATATGCATGTATTAGAATTTATTTTGAAACCCTGTATTATATCTTTAAAGAAATATAAATATGATTGCATTCATAATTCTAATATATTAAATTAATATTAGATTCATTAGGGTACAAACAAACCAGTTCAGACCACTCAGTGCAACCAAAGAGAATGAAAACATGTCAGTTAAGAGACATGAAATCAGAAATGAACCCAGTATACATTCTTGGCTTTATTATGAAAGTTTTATTTGTGGCCACATGATCTGAGTATGTGACATGTCATGTATGCCCAATATTAATTTCCTGTCAAAGTTTGAAACCTAAAAAAAGGGGATTGTTTACATCCCTAACTCTGTGAAAAATCCTAAAAGCAGTGTTGGCCTTAGCAAGAGCCGCTAATTAAAAACCTACGCAGAGATGTCTATTTATACCCGTGCTGTGAATGGAAAAACACTTTAGGAGCTGAATACAATGAATGAGAGGAGCTGTGGGGCTGCAGAGTAACAGAGCTCCTCTGTGCCTGTGAGGACTGTAAACACACCTAAACAGCTGTCAGCCTCTTCCTGTCCCGAACCGAGCCCTCGCTGGCACATGGCACCATTACCTAGGCGATGTCCTCAAGCGCTGGGACCTGTCACAATAGGTTATGTTTCATTTCCACGGCAACTGAGAGCCAATCAAGAGTAATGGTGTGGCGGGACACAGAACGGATGGGCTTCCTCGCCGCAGACCCTTGCATGGATAATTAAAACAGGACAGGAGCCAGAAAAACAGAACAAGGGCATTTGTTGAAAGCAGCGCGTTGGTTTCAGGGCAAGTCTCCCGCTTTGTGATGCGTTGTGTTGTGCAAATGCTGTGCATATGAATGGAAACTTTTTTTTTGACTCACTTTAAATGGAGATGTTGACGTCCAGTAGACATAAATCTCTCGAGCCAGCTATTGTAGCAATAAGGTACTCAAAGTGTGCTGTATTATGAATAAATCATGGCTGAAGGGCATTGTAAAGGCACAGTGTGAAGCGGAGCTTTACCATAAATAAAACAGCTGTTGACCTATACGTATATGTGTGTGTGATCAATGCATTCAATTATTTAAAGTATACTGAAATTATCCCAAATGACTACAAAAATAGACACTCTTCTTGAAATAATATTTATAACTTTTTTAGCATGTTCAAGAACTAATTGACTGGTTATTATGGGTAGAAATGGACCAGTTTACTAAAATAAATCAGACTACACAGTGGCAGTGGAAACAATACTCATTTTACACCAAATTTCGTGGACATATATAGTATACTGTACTGTACAATCTGTGTGCTTTTTAGTGCATACAGGATGATGTTAATGGTAAACTGTGTGGGTGTGGGTGTGTGTGTGTGTGTGTGTGTTAAAACACTCCATTTATTCCTCCAAAAAGTCTAAACACATTTGTTTAAACATCCCACAGTGACACTGGCTCAACTAAGATTTGATAAGGGCAAAACGATTTATGTCCCTAAAATAATATAGCAAAAACAAAAAACTAAAGCCTCCATGAATAGTTCCCAAAGATATCATTAAAAGTTATGGATCGTTTAATCAGCATAATGAATTACTGATTGATTTAGTATCAAGTTGACATCAGTTTTATAAAACAAGGTTGATCCAGGCCAGTTTTAAAATCTGTTTGACCAAACGCAGTACAGTACGGCCGGCCTTATGAAACCCACATTTAGATCTATTAGGTGTGTCAAACATTACTTAAAAACGTTTGGATTTCAGTGGGATTTTGGATAAGAATTTTCATCTCAATAATTTATTCATGTTATTTTTCTTAATTAATTGAGTTCATCACTGACTGAACTCATCACACAAGCCCCCTGCAGTTCCATCATGAACCCCTAGAGGCTGGTGAAGATGGAGGAATGTGCAACATCCCGGCCCCCTGAACCATCTGAACACACTTCTGTCAGAAGACACGTTGTTCATGCATTAGAATGAGAGATATCATCTGAGAAGTGAGAGAAAGCCAGCTTTATCTAATCTTCCTAAATCTGCTCTAACTCTCTGAAACTTAATGGAGGTTGTCTATTTCTATATGCATGCTTCAGATTGTTTGGTTGAGATGTAAACGTGGCAAAAACATTGGTGATATTTGCATGCAGTACTTGCTGTCAGCTGAAGCCTGAAAAAAGAATTATCCTGTTTTCAACATTGATAAATTAAATTAAATTATGCATTTAGCAGAAGCGACTTACAGTGCATTCAGGGTATAAATTTTTACCTATCATGTGTTCCCGGGGAATCGAACCCCCAACCTGCGCTTGATACAGCAATGCTCTACCAATTGAGCTACAGGAACAGTGATAATAATCAGAAATGTTTCCTGAAAGATCATATGACACTGAAGACTGGAGTAATGATATAAAAGCTGTCAAACTTTGAAAAAGGCACAACTTTGCACCTTATTTACCTTCACAGAGTGCACATTAGTACCTCAAAAGAACATGATCAGTATGATTATATGATAATATGATTAGTCCCAAAAGTTAACATATTAGTATGTTTTAAAAAGATACGGCCCTAGTCACAACTTTTGTACCCCTGTTTTTTCTAAGACAAAACACTTTCATGCGCTGAATCAGGAAGAAACCGTTCTGCTTTTAGGTAGTTTAGCACTGGCTTCTTGTATTTTTTACAAGACTTTTCAGCGCTCACACAAATACACTGAAAACTGTAATTTCTCTTTGCTGTGTTTTTCCTCTTTCTGTTTGGCACACCTGGTCTGTTGTTTACAGGATAGAGACATTAGTGTTTGGTTGCCCAGAGTGAGGGTGGGGTTAAGTGTGACCCCGGGCCGGGTTCAGGAGATTGACAGACCTGTAAGCCTCCTGAAAGCCCTGCTGAAGCACGACCAGGTGTGCTGGGATTCATAGTTAAGGACAAAATAACAAAGCACAAAGCTTTTTATTACAGGCCATATTATTGTTTCATATTATGTCAGTAAATAAAAGACTCTCTAAAGCTCAAAACCATTACTCCACTGATTAAATAATGGAAAATGCAGCAATTTCCAGGGAAATGCAATATTTGTGGATTGTTTTCTGACCTTTACTGTGCTTAAACGTCCAAACAGTAATCCATTAAACTTAAATAAAAAAAGAAGAAGAAAAATAAAAAGCTGTTTTAAGAAATTCAATTTCTTGGTTTTATCCTTTCAGTTTAATTTAGTCATTGAACCTCTTGAGTTAAA